>NW_022630995.1:61627880-62200310 GCF_010015895.1 Lontra canadensis | reverse complement strand
TCTGAGCCCTCCTTTGGACCAGACCTTGTCCTGGGCCTGTCTTTGGCTTGTGGAGTCCTGTTTCAGCAAGAATTCTGCTGAGCCAGTTTATCAAGAACCCTCATCCTTGGTATCTGAAAAAACTCTTCATCCTCCACTTCTTTTTTAATTTTTTTTTAATTTTTAAAAATTTTTAATTTTTTAAAATTGTTTTTAATTTCTTTTCAGCATAACAGAATTCATTATTTTTGTACCACACCCAGTGCTCCATGCAATACGTGCCCTCCTTATATACCCACCACCTGGCTCCCCCAACCTCGCACCCCCCCATCCCTTCAAAACCCTCAGGTTGTTTTTCAGAGTCCATAGTCTCTCATGGTTCACCTCTCCTTCCAATTTCCCTCAAATCTCTTCTCCTCTCCATCTCCCTATGTCCTCCATGTTATTTGTTATGCTCCACAAATAAGCAAAACCATATGATAATTGACTCTCTCTGCTTGACTTATTTCACTCAGCATAATCTCCTCCAGTCCCGTCCATGTTGATACAAAAGTTGGGTATTCATCCTTTCTGATGGAGGCATAATACTCCATAGTGTATATGGACCATATCTTCCTTATCCATTCGTCCGTCGAAGGGCATCTTGGTTCTTTCCACAGTTTGGCGACCGTGGACATTGCTGCTATGAACATCAGGGTACAGATGGCCCTTCTTTTCACTACATCTGTATCTTTGGGGTAAATATCCAGTAGTGCAATTGCAGGGTCACACGGAAGCTCCATTTTTAATTTCTTGAAGAATCTCCACACTGTTCTCCAAAGTGGCTGCACCAACTGGCACTCCCACCAACACTGTAAGAGGGTTCCCCTTTCTCAACATCCTTTCCAACACACATCGTTTCCTGTCTTGCCAATTTTGGCCATTCTAACTGGTGTAAGGTGGTATCTCAATGTGGTTTTAATTTGAATCTCCCTGATGGCTAGTGGTGATGAACATTTTTTCATGTGTCTGGAGAATCAACAACAAATTAAACCAACTCCACACATAAGAAGGGAAATAATCAAGATTAGAGCAGAGATCAATGAGGTAGAAACTAGAGATACAGTAGAAGGTATCAATGAAACTAGAAGCTGGTTTTTTGAAAGAATCAATAAGATCGATAAACCATTGGCCACACTAATCCAAAAGAAAAGAGAAAGAAAAAGAAAAAGAAAGAAAAGCTCAAATTAATAAAATTATTCATGAAAAGGGAGAGATCACAACTAACACCAAGGAAGTAAAACAATCATCAGAAGTTATTATCAATAGTTATATGCCAGTAAGTTAAGCAACCTAGATGAAATGGATGCATTCCTGGAAAACTATAAACTCACAAAATTGAGTCAGGAAGAAACTGACAACCTGAATAGACCAAGATCTAGTAACAAGATTGAACCAGTAATCAAAAACCTCCCAAAAACCTAGAGCCCAGGACATGACGGATTCCCTGGGGAATTCTACCAAACTTTCAAAGAAGAAATAACACCTATTTTCCTGAAGCTGTTTCAAAAAATTGAAGCAGAAGGAAAACTTCCAGACTCTTTTTACGAAGCCAGCATTACCCTGATCCCCAAACCAGGCAAAGACCACACCAAAAAGGAGAATTTCAGACCAATATCACTGATGAATATGGATGCTAAGATTCTCAACAAGATCCTAGCAAACAGGATCCAACAGCACATTAAAAAGATTATCCACCGTGACCAGGTCGGACTCATCCCTGGGATACAAGGATGGTTCAACACTCACAAATCAATCAGTGTGATAGAACAAATCAATAAGAGAAGAGAGAAGAAACACATGGTCCTCTCAGTTGATGCAGAAAAAGCATTTGACAAAATCCAGCATCTGTTCCTGATTAAAACGCTTCAAAGTATAGGGATAGCGGGAACATTCCTGAACTTCATCAAATCTGTCTATGAAAGACCCACAGCAAATATCATCCTCAATGGGAAAAAGTTCATAGCCTTCCTGTTGAGATCAGGAACACGACAAGGATGCCCACTCTCACCACTCTTGTTCAACATAGTATTAGAAGTCCTAGCAACAGCAATCAGACAACAAAGAGAAATAAAAGGTATCCAAATTGGCAATGAAGAAGTCAAACTCTCTCTTCGCAGATGACATGATGCTTTATATGGAAAACCCAAAAGACTCCACCCACAAACTACTAGAACTCATACAGCAATTCAGTAATGTGGCAGGTTACAAAATCAATGTACAGAAATCAGTGGCTTTCTTATACACTAATAATGAAAATACAGAAAGGGAAATTAGAGAATCGATTCCATTTACTATAGCACCAAGAACCATAAGATACCTGGGAATAAAACTAACCAAAGAGGTAAAGGATCTGTACTCGAGGAACTACAGAACACTCATGAAAGAAATTGAAGAAGACACAAAAAGATGGAAAAACATTCCATGCTCTTGGATCGGAAGAATAAACATTGTTAAAATGTCTATACTGTCTAGAGCAATCTATACTTTTAATGCCATTCCGATCAAAATTCCACCGGTATTTTTCAAAGAGCTGGAGCAAATAATCCAGAAATTTGTATGGAACCATAAGAGACCCTGAATCGCTAAGGAAATGTTGAAAAACAAAAATAAAACTGGGAGCATCACGTTACCTGATTTCAAGCTTTACTACAAAGCTGTGATCACCAAGACAGCATGGTACTGGCATAAAAACAGACACATAGACCAGTGGAACAGAGTACAGAGCCCAGATATGGACCCTCAACTCTATGGTCAAATAATCTTCGACAAAACAGGAAAAACTATACAGTGGAAAAAAGACGGTCTCTTCAATAAATGGTGCTGGGAAAACTGGACAGCTATACGTAGAAGAATGAAACTCGACCTTCTCTTACACTGTACACAAAGATAAACTCGAAATGGATAAAAGACCTCAACTTGAGACAGGAATGCATCAGAATCCTAGAGGAGAACATAGGCAGTAACCTCTTTGATATCAGCCACAGCAACTTCTTTCAAGATATGTCTCCAAAGGCAAAGGAAACAAAAGCAAAAATGAACTTTTGGGACTTCATCAAGATCAAAAGCTTCTGCACAGCAAAGGAAACAGTCAACAAAACAAAGATGCAACCCATGGAATGGGAGAAGATATTTGCAAATGACAGTACTGACAAAAGGCTGATATCCAGGATCTATAAAACACTCCTCAAACTCAACACACACAAAACAGATAATCATATCAAAAAATGGGCAGAAGATATGAACAGATACTTCTCCAATGAAGTCATCTCCCACTTCTAATATCCGATCATGCTTGTCTGCCTTCAGTGAGAATCCTGTTGAAATGGTTTAGACAGAATCTCTCCATGCATAAGGCCTCCTCTTAGTGTATTTTCATCCCTGATCTTACATTCTGCTCCTTGGCTAGAAATCCTCACTTGTTCTTGATGTATTTGGAGTTAAGTCTAATCTTTCTTCTTTGTTGCAATAGCCTTAGCCCCTTGCAATAGATCTGAATGGAGTCTTCCTTTCCATTTTAACAAGCATCAGAATACTCTATTCTTTCACTTAGGTGAACACCTCTCCTGAGGTCCCATGGCCCATAAGTGGTGTACCCAGGGCTCCTATCCAGGGCTCCTATGGCAGCCATCCCAGTGACTTTGCCCTGTGGCACCTGCCTCTTCAGGTAGGAATCCAAGCTCAGAAACTGTTTGCACACACTGGACTCTGGACTTGAGTTTCAGGGTCCCCTTCGCTTGTATAAAAGTTGTTTCTCACCCCAGAAGTACAAACAAATCTGACTCACTCTCTTCACCACTGTCGTTACCCACAGATGTCATCAGCGAGTCTTTAGGATTTAACTCTCTCTGAAGGGTTTCCAAAGGGTTCATTCATTAATTTGTTCATTTCTCCAAAAACGTGGCTTGCCTTCAATGTGGCAGGCACTGAGTCAGCCATGAGAGCACCCTAGTGAGGGAGAAGGTGCCCATAAGAACCACCGCCAGTGAATTGCTTAACACAATCCTACCTAATGTGCTGGCTCATGGCTACAAAGGAAATGAATCTTGGCCCATATCCAGGAAATGCCCCTAATGGGATCTGGATTGAGATCTTCATGCTGCCTGAGAACTGGTCACTGGGCCCAAGGAGTGGACTTGCCAAGTGTTGGCACAACTGGTCTGATCAACAATAGCTATTGGTCTTTCACCAAACCTTCATATAAAGCAACTGGAGAGAGCAGAGAGTAGGAGTCATCGGGCACAACATGCTAGCATGGAGAAGTGAGCTATGACCCCCACCTCTGAAGCGAAGAGAGAGGCTGAGAGAGTCACAAGTAGAGACTAGAGCTGCCTGCAAGAACTGAGGAATGGCCTTCTGTCTGCTGGCTGCACATCTGCCCAGCAGTTAGTCTGCTGTCTGCCCCTGTGCTGATCTAAGCAGAAGAAGAAAGAATAACAGCAAGAGACATAGATTAGCCAGAGTTAGGTTTGGCCTGCAGATAATTATGGCAAAACAAAATTTGTCTCCCGTGCAGAAATCTAGAGGTAGACAATACAGAGCTGGCACAGTAGCTGAGCACCATGAATCCTTTGGTGAACCATGTTTCTCTCAGGTCCCCACTCTGTTATCCTTAGGGTGTGGATTTCCGCTCCCTAGGATGGAGCCCCAAGCCTCATGTCTCTATCCAAGCAGTAAAAGGGAGGAAAGGTGCAAGAACAGGCAAAGAGTGTCATCTGGGTCTTAAGAATCCTAGAAGATGCCTTTTGATATTTCTGCTCACATATTATGGTTGGCCAGCCCTCAATCATGCTAAAACAAGGAGCCAGGTGACATGTTTATTTGGGTAGCCACATGCCTATGGGCCACTCACCGTCTTTGCCACAGCACGGAAGAGGAAGAGGACTGCAGTAGGGCTGGCTCCTTCCCCTCCCCCAGCAATTGGTGCAGTAACCATGTATGAATCTCCTGTGGCATGTCCCCAGGCAAGGGGATACCAGCAGTGAGTTCTGGGGTGTTCTTCTGAGGACAGGAACTGAGCAGCAGTGGAAGCAGAAGGGTCTGCTATGAAACGCTCATGTCAGGGAATCCCTGCCAGGTGCTCCTAAGTACTCACTTGTGCCCCATGAGAGACGATGCCACCTGTCACCAAGACTGCCTGGGTTCACACCCTATTCGACTTTGGGCTGTTGCTGGGCCTCTTGCCTGAGTTCCTCATTTGTAACTGGGAATAATAATAGATCTTACTCGGGGAGATTGTGAAGATTAAGTGAGTCATCAAATGCAAAGCCAGTCAAACCAGAACCAACCAGTGGTGAGTATGTTATTGCTAGGAAGATAGAACGTCAGTGGCCAGGCAGTCAACGGCAAAGGAACAAAAATGGTGCATTATATAAGTCTCTTTTCATCTTCTTTTCATCTTCTTTGATCCAACACACTGGAGACCCAGGAGAGATTGGGGGTGGGTATGTCAGAGGCAGACCCTTCCCCCCCCCACACTCACATTCCAGGGAAGGGAGGGAAAATAAAGGACAGAGCAGCTAAGCCCCTTCCCATCTGGATGTCCTTTAGCCACACCTGCAGTGACTGGGGAGGACAAAGCTCTGAATCTTATATGAGATTAGTGTTTTAAACTCTAGATTGGACTTGGCCAAATGCAGCAGCTCCACGGGCAGTTGAAGTGTGGGGGTATGGATAAGTCAGCAGGCATCTCACTGTTGGTACAGGGGGGCTGCCAGCCCTCCAGCCCAGTGCTCTAACCCTGTATGCACCCTCTCTCCCCCATCCTACTCAGTGGTCCTCCAGCCCCCACTGAAATGGGGTCAGTGAAAGCCAACTATATACCTACTCCCTGTTGAGGCTGTTGACACAGGGCTGGACAGCTCCAAATCCTCCTTTATGTGACAGAGAATCCAACCAGCCTCCTGCCATGTTCACCTTCTTCTTCCACTTCTGGTCTCTGAGACCCACAATGTAAGCATCTTCCATTTGACAAACGGAACGGCATAAAGAGCTATCCTGGAGCTTCCTTGGAGCATTTCTGAATTACGGGCCTTTCAGTGGGCACTGACAAAAAAAATCTTCAATGTCTTGTAAAAAGCCCATGTGTTACATTTCTCTTTTAGCTTAGTTCTAGGGAGAAACATGAATAATTTGCAGGTGACACGGGTGTTTTCATTTTTATTTCTGAAATTACAATCTAAATGTGGAGTAAAGGTGTCCCTGCACTGAAATCGGCAGATGCAGGCTTAAACTCCTTTCACCATTTAAATTAGCCTCATGACCTCCCAAAAGCTATTCACACTCCCTGAGCCTCCGCGCTCGTGGCTCCTCATTGGAGAGGAGTGGCTGCTAACACCCAACAGACCTGGTGGGCATGAGGATTAACAAGATGGCACATGTGACATGGTTACTCGACCTCTGTGTTGCACCAGGAGCATTCTCCATATTGCTCACTGCGATCTGCCTTCCAGACTCAGTAGTCTGGGAACTTGGCATCAATTCCAACAAAGGTATGGGCAGATTCTGGACCCAAGTCCATCTGTGTAAAATGCCAGGGACTTCTACTCAATGCAAACACTACAAGAGGGGACGCCTGGGTGGCTCAGTTGGTTAAGCATCTGCTTTCAGCTCAGGTCATGATCCCAGGGTCCTGGGATCAAGCCTCCCCTCATCTCTGCCTCCCCCAGCCACCCCACACTGGGCTCCCTGGTCAGCGGGGAGCCTGCTTCTCCCTCTGCTGCCATTCCCCCTACTGTGTTCTCTCTCTCTGACAAATAAATAAATAAAGTCTTAAAAAAAAAAAACCCACCCACAAAAACAGTACAAGAGGCCACCAGGAAATCAGGCACGACTGATGCCATTCGATTTGTCACCTGCACCACGGGACAGGGCCATTCGCTTCTCTTGTCCCCTTTAGTGGGACTGATGTGTGTGTCACCTTTCCCCACATACATTGCTTTGGCACCTGCCAGGCGCTGAGTACCTTCTCATGCATTGTTTCCCCTCCTTTCCGTCACCAGCTGGGACTGACATATACTCACCCCCACTTTAAAGAGGAGGGAAATGGGGGCTGAAGAGACTGATGAACTTGTTCCTATGACTCAGTGAGAGACTCGAAGAAAAGCCTCCAGACTCCGTTTTATTTATGAAATATTTCACTCTGCTCTACTTTATCTGCCTGTCAAAGCCTTCAGGAAGGTCAGAGGTGGGGACACTCGACCACTGGACCAAGTAACTGGCAGGACAGGCCCCAGGCTTGGCCCTTGTGAACGTTCTCTCTCATCCTCACAGCAACCCTGGAGTTACCAATGCTGTTCCCATTTTTGAGGAAGAGAATTGGATCAAGGCTCAGGATTGAAGCAATTCTCCATGGAGTGCACCACTGGGTTCAGCCCCTGAGGCTGGATCCCCTGCTCATGGCCTCTCATGTTCTCTTTCCATTTATCATTCCCCCTGGCTCCTCTGGAAGTAGATCCAGGGTGTGCATATGTCCTACAGAAATAAATACACAGCAGGAGAATGCGTCCATGTCGGTACAACTGTGAGTTGCCCATAAAGTCCCAACACACATCGGTAAACAGGGAAGAGCACAAATAGTGCAGAGTTGCAAACTCTAACTCAAGACATCTAATGCTGCCCTTGGAAATCCCACACAATTGGAGGGCTGATGTGTAGCAACATACCTTTCAGCGAGCACACATACATACACAGGCACACACACACACTCATACTCTCTCATTCTTAATAACTTCCTCTTCCCCAGCGACTCACTAATCAGTCTCTTTTGAAAAATGAATAATATCAACACTGAAGACAAGCTCCCAAGTTACCTTTCAAATAATCCCCAGGAACATGTGTGTTCAAACATTAACAATACCACCTGCTGGCACCCTCAAAAGGAAGTCTCTGTATTTTCATGCAATTGATGAGGTGGAAGGTTTTCAAACATGAAGATCTCTTCTCCAGCCCAGCATCTAATTTCACTGTATAAAACAGAATGTTATTTCATATGCAGCTTTTTAAGAATGCAGATGAACAAGATGAATGGTGCAAACACATAAGGAATCTTAAAATAAGAATGAAAATAGGTTATATTTGGGATTTAATTGAGAGAAATCTTAGAGGCTCTTACTGTTCAATTCATTCACTCTTTCTAGATATATCTAGAACCTACTGCATGCCAGGCACTGTGTTAAACCCTGAAGGGAGGAAGCTACATAAAAGGGTTCAAACTAAACCCAGTCTGGTGGAGGAGGCAGATAGGTAAATAAGTCATATCTATGATAGAAATATGCGAAAGTTTGGTATGAACACAGATGGGGGAAATAACTACATTGTTCAGAAGAATTTGGGAAGGCTTCCCAGAGGAGGCCCTATTTTTTTTTTTCAGGAAGAGTTCATAATAGAGAGTATTTTAGTACAATGGAATATTATGCCTCCATCAGAAAGAATGAATACCCAACGTTTGCATCAACATGGACGGGACTGGAAGAGATTGTGCTGAGTGAAACAAGTAGCAGAGAGAGACAATTATCATATGGTTTCACTTACTTGTGGAGCATAAGGAATAACACAGAGAACATTGGGAGGAGAGGAGAAGTGAGTTGGGAAAAATTGGAGGGGGAGATGAACCATGAGAGACTATGGACTCTGAGAAACAAACTGAGGGTTTTGGAGGGGAGGGAGGTAGGGGGGTGGGTGAGCCTGGTGGTGGGTATTGTGGAGGGCACGTATTGCATGGAGCACTGGGTGTGGTGCATAAACAATGAATCCTGGAACACTTTAAGAAAAAAAAAAAAGAGAGGCACTTGGGCTGAGAGAATGCTGTGGGTATGTGAAGTCTTAAAAGTCTGTGTGTAGTTGTGGACTAGAGTACCATGTGTTTTCTGCTTAGCACGTCTTCCAACATCTTCTCTGGTTCCTTTAGGGAACCACCTTCTCTCTCACTGTGGTCCCAGAGGGGCTGCCCATGGAAGTCAGAAGAGTGGATGCAGGGTTCAAGTTGGCGAAGTTAGAATATTCCCTCCCTCTGACTACAGGAATTATTTAGAGATAGTCATGTGACTTAAGCAGAACCAATCAGAGGTTTTTCTGGGTTAGTCATAATACTCAAGCGGAACTATCAGAAACTTCTCTGGGATGGATATATGAATTTAGTGAAAGAGAAGACCCACTTTCACTGTGGTGGTCCAGCTGGGCACATGGCAGTGTGGGGTCTGGAAGCCATGTTCTGGCCGCCTGAAAAGAGCCAGTTTGCCAAATGAAGTTAGCAGAGACCTACAAAACAAGTGCTCTCTCTCTCTCTCTCTCTCTCTGTGAGACTGAGCCTCAACAACATCAGATACGTTGAACTTCCAGATTTTTTAAATCAAATTTCCTTTTTTCTCAAACTGGTTGGGTTTGGGCTTCTATTATTCCAAATTCATCAAAACAGCTTTGACAAATTGCCATATCTTAGCAGCATAACAGGACTAGCAGGCAAAATAAGAATCAAGGGTCGAGTCATAATGACAGCAATAAGGCATTCAGGTTTTTTACTCTGAAGGCAATGGGGAGTCGGCGAGTGATTTTGAGAAGCAAAGTGATACAGTCCTATTTTGTTTTAAAAAGACATCTCCCACAGGGTGATGAGTCAGGGTATTGCTCATTCATTCGTGCATGCAAATATTGTGAGAGCTCCCACCTACCAGCGAGGGTGGAGAGAGAAGGATGCATATTTCAAAATCAATAGTTTCTCACATATGTCAGGAAGCAGTTTTCCTCTTTAGTAACTAAGATTATTTAATTAGCAATAAATACCAAAATTTTTCTATGTTAAGTAATAGAGTAAACACTTCAAAGGAACATCTCCCATATCACAAGAGCTTCACAGGTGACAGGACATGTGTTACGATTAGTAAGCACATTGATCAATAAAGGAAACAAAGGAACAGTCACAAGAGGAGGTTGTCCCAGTGTTTTTCTGCCCATTTAACTGGCATCTTTTCATGTGTCTGTTGGCCATTTGTATGTCTTCTTTGAAAAAATGTCTATCCAGGTCCTCTGTCTATTTTTTATTCAAATTATATGTTTGTTTTGGTGTTGAGTTATAAGTTCTGAATATATTTTGGATATTAACCCCTTATTGGATATATCACTTGCAAATATCTTCTCCCATTCAGTAGATTACCTTTTGTTTTGTTCATTGTATCCTTCACTGTGCAAAAAAGCTTTTTTATTTTGGTGCAGTACCGCTAGTTAATTTTGCCTTTTTTCCCCTTGCCTTGGGAGACATATCTGGAAAACATTTCTATGGCCGATGTCAAAGAAATTATTGCTTATGTTTTCTTCCAGAATTTTTATGGTTTCAGGTCTCACATTTAGGTCTTTAATCCATTTTAAGTTTATTTTTGTTCATGGTGTAAGAAAGTGGTCCACTTTCATTCTTTTGCAAGTAGCCTCCAGCTTTCTCAGCACCATTTGTTAAAGAAACTGTCTTTGCCCCACTGTATATTCTTGCCTTTGTCATAGATTGACTGACCATATAACTGCGGATTTATTCCTGGGCTCTCTATCCTCTTCCATTGATCTATGTATCTATTTTTGTGTTGGTACTTTACTGTTTTAATTACTACAGCTTTGTAGTCTATACAAATTTTAGGATTATTTGTCCTAATTCTGTGAAAAAATGCTATGGTATTTTGATGGGAACTGCATTAAAACTGTAGATTGCTTTGGGTAGTATAAACATTTTAATATTAATTGGTTCTTCCAATCCATGAGCAGGGAAGTTCCATTTATTTGTGTCACCTTCAATTTCTTTTATCAGTGTTTTTTTTTAACATCTTAATTTTTATTTTATTTTTTCAGTGTTCCAAGATTCATTGTTTATGCACCATACCCAGTGCTCCATGCAATACGTGCCCTCCTTAATACCCACCACCTGGCTCACCCAACCCCTCCCCCCCCGCAAAACCCTCAATTTGCTTCTCAGAGTCCACAGTCTCTCATGGTTTGTCTCCCCCTCTAATTTCCCCCAATTCACTTTTCCTTTCCTTCTCCTAATGTCCTCCATGTTATTCCTTATGTTCCACAAATAAGTGAAACCATATGATAATTGACTTTCTCTGCTTCACTTATTTCACTCAGCATAATCTCCTCCAGTCCCGTCCATGTTGATACAAAAACTGGGTATTCATCCTTTCTGATGGCTGAGTAATACTACATTGTATATATGGCCCATACCTTCCCTATCCATTCGTCTGTTGAAGGGCATCTTGGCTCTTTCCACAGTCTGGTGATTGTGGCCATTGCTGCTATCAGAGTACCGGTCTTTCACTTCCTTGGTTACATTTATTTCATTATTTTTATATTTTATTCTTTTTGGTATAATTGTCAATGAGGTTGTTTTCTTAATTTTTCTTTTGGCTACTAACTTAGTTTAATGTATAGAAATGTAATTTCTATACGTTAATTTTTTAAAAAGATTTTATTATTTATTTGGCAGAGAGGAGACAGAGTGTGTGTGTGTGAAAGCACAAGCAGGGGGATTGGGAGAAGGAGAAGCAGGATCCTGTGCTGAGCAGGGAGCCTGACCCGGAGCCTGACTGCAGGATCATAACCCAAGCCAAAGACAGACGCTTAACTGACTGAGCCACCCAGGTGTCCCTTTGCATATTAATTTTGTATCTTGTGACTTTACTGGGTGGTTTTGTTTTTTGTTTCTTCTTTTGTGGAAAAACATGTATAATCTTAC
The DNA here is from genome assembly GCF_010015895.1 of Lontra canadensis. Classification (NCBI taxonomy): domain Eukaryota; kingdom Metazoa; phylum Chordata; class Mammalia; order Carnivora; family Mustelidae; genus Lontra; species Lontra canadensis. The sequence continues at coordinate 62,188,576 of NW_022630995.1, read as the reverse complement.
TAAGGCATTCCATGGTCATCAGTCACACATTCTTGATAGTCAGGCACTGTGTTAGGGGCTACACTAATAATGGGAACATGGTTCCAAACTTATGGGGACAGAAACCAAGTGCGAGAAAGACATCCACCAATCCACCAACTACAAGGATGGTCATGTGGTAGTAGAGGTCTGTACAAGGTATTCTGGTAGCAGAGAGGATGAAACATGGAGCTCAAAGGTGCTTCCCTCTGAAGTCACGGTAGCCGCCATGGAGAGGACAACACTTGAGTTGGAAGTGACGTCATAACAACAATGTTTTGGGAAATCTACCAGGTGGTGTGGAAGACTGGAGAGTGGGAACTGGGGAGAAGCCAGGAAATCTCTTTGGGCAGGGCTCCCTCTCTCTGTGTTGTCATTCCAGCCTGTGGCACACAATCCCTGCCTCTATGGTACTGCCCAGCTCCAGCTCCAGCTCTCACTAAGCGGTCTTCTGAGGGTACAGCTGCTGCAGAGACCTGGCCCCAGAGCTCCAATACAGCACCCTTCCACTGCCCTGTCCCTGTGTCCCTCCAGCAGTTTCTTGTTGCTGCTAATTGTGTTGCCTCATCCATTTGCTCCTCAATACAGAAGAAAAACACCCATGTCACCAACTCCCTGTACTAATTTCCCTCTGTGTGAGATACTCAAGGTGGTTTCTATTTTCTGCCTGCCTTCTGACCTGTTTACAAAGGTCAATGAATTAGTCCAAGCAAATGATGATAATGGATGGAGGCAGAAAGGTGAACCAGGATTTTGAACCTCAGTGAACATGGGAGTAAGAGAGGAAATTTGGGGGTCTGGTTCCCACGATGACAGTACCAGCCAAATTGCAAAGAGCTCATGAATGCATCAGGGCTTAAATTCATTTGCTTCACTGATGACCTATGATTTGCTTGTGCCTTCATGTCTGCGATGCCAACCTGAAGTCAAGGAACACATGTATGACTTTTGCTTTCAGCTTGAAAAGTTCCTCCTGAAATATACATTTTTATTGGTCTTTCAAAAAATAATAACAGTGCTCCATATATCTTGATGGTGATGAAATCTCTCGTGTTACAAGAACATTTGTTTACTATTGTAGAGAAAAATTTGGTTCCTGCATTAAAACACTTAACAACTTACATGTGCTTTCCTTGGTGGTGAAAGGAAGCAATCTCATTGGTGTTGAGTACCAGGGGTTCATTCTAATGACTAGTATCCTGCAAACTGAAAAAACCGGTTTCATGTTTTCCTTTTACATAAGTATGACATGACTTTTCTTTTCTTTCTTTTTTTTTCTTTTTTTTTTTTTACATTTGGCCCTTTATATTTTTATTGGTAAGTCCACAGCCAATTTTATTATTGCTCATTTGAAGGTAATATGTCCTTTTTCTTTTAATTTTTGGCCATTTCTCCATGATGGACTAAGATGCAGTTTTCACTTGCTTGTGGAACATAAAGAATAGCATGGAGGGCATTAGGAGAAGGAAGGGAAAAACGAAGGAGGGGGTAATCAGAAGGGGAGAGGAACCATGAGAGACCATGGACTCCAGGAAACAAATAGGGTTTTAGAAAGAAGGGGATGGGGGCATGGGTGAGCCTGGCAGTGGGTATTAAGGAGGGCACGTATTGCACGGAGCACTGGGTGTTATATGCAAACAATGAATCATGGAACGCTACATCAAAAACAAATGATGTACTGTACTGTATGGTGACTAATATAAGAAAAAAAAGTAGAAGTTAAAAGGAAAAAAATAAAAGAGATTGAAAATCCGTATCACTTGACTTTAACATTTGTAGCCATGTCCCCATGGGCCTCCCTGACCTAAACTTCTGTTCCCTTGAATATCTGCTGCGTGTGCTGAACGCATCATCCTCGATTACACTATCCAACTCCCTGTGGGCTACAGAAGAAAGCCTGAATCCTTTAGTCCAGCAGTGAAGCTCCTTATCAGCAAACTCTAGCCCACATGGTTTCTCAAAAGATTAAAAATAGGGACACCTGGTGCTTCAGTGGGTTAAAGCCTCTGCCTTCAGCTCAGGTCATGATCCCAGGGTCCTGGGATTGAGCCCCACCTTGGGCTCTCTGCTCAGCAGGGAGCCTGCTTCCCCCTCTCCCTCTGCCTGCCTCTTTGCCTACTTGTGATCTCTGTCTGTCAAATAAATAAACAAAATCTTTTTAAAAAAGGATTAAAAATGGAATTACCCTTTGATCCAGCAATTCTACTTCTAAGTATACTCCCTGTCCCCCTGCAAATTGTTCACAGCAGCATCATTCACAAAGGCCAAAAGGTGGAAGCAAACCAAATGTCCAAAAACATGTAAGTGGATGTGGTTTACCCACACAAAATGTGGTTTACCCATATAATAGGATACTATTCAGCCTTAAAAAAAAAAAAAGGAAATTCCAACATATGCTATAACATGGACTAACCACCCTCCCTCACATGACAGCTACCATTATCAGAAGACAGTCAGCACACACTCCTCCTATAGCACAAAGGCTGGTGTGACGTCACCTGACACCCCGCCCCAGGGTGGGCCCACAGTGACATTGCCCCCAAATCAGGATTTCATCTTGCAAAGCACGTGGAGCTCTCTTGTCTTATTGTGATTTCTGAGCACATGTATCTTCCCTGCACTGGGTATGAAGTACTTTGAGAACTGGTGTGGTCCTGCCCCATCTGTCACCTTGAACACAGGACTGGATCAGGCATCTTGAAGAAGAACTTGTCCAACAAGTGTTCTTTAAGTCTCTCTTTCCAAGTAACTAAACTGTGGTTGGTTTGGCCAACAAAGGTATTAGGACAGGTTATCAGAGACTCCATCAAAATATTTCTCTATTCTCCAGCAAGAGCCTTGCCTTCTCTTCATCTGTAGGACGGAATGCTGCCCCCTGCCAGTCCATCTCCCACACAGCAGCCAAAATGATCCTGTAACAGAGTGGCCAGCGCCCACCTCTATTGAAAGCATAGATCAAATGATGTCACTGCTCTGTCAAAAGCCCGGCAATAACGTTCCACTCTCTCAGGATAAAAGCTGAAGCCGATAAATCTCCATTACCCTCTGTTTCACCTCTCCCCCTGGCCTTACCTCCACCACTTTCCCTGGTGCTCACACTGCTTCAGTCATGTCGGTCTCTTTGCTGTTCCTGAGACACACCGAGCACACTCCCATCTCAGGGTCTCCGTGTTGCTGCCGCGAGAGGATACGCCAGCATTGCCACAACTCTCGCCTAACTTCCTCCAGCTCCCTGCTCACACGTCCCTGTATCAGAGACATCTTTCTCTGACCCCTCCCCGTAAAGCGGACACAAACCAGACCCCCATCTGTGGTTTGCTTCATGTTGCCACAGAATTTGGCAGTACTTGTCATCCTCTGACATATTACGTACATATTTGTCTGTTCTCAGCCCCTGTCCCTTAGAAAGTATGCACCAAGAAGACAGAAACTCTATCAGGCCAGGTGCATTGTTCACTGCTGCATCCATAGCCCAACATGATGTACGTACTTGGTAGGTCACTACTGAGTGGACGGACGCATGGATGCACGGATGGATGGGTGGATGGATGGATGGATGCGTGGATGGATAGATGGAAGGATGAACAGATGAATGAATGAATGAATGAATACGTATGAAGACTGCACAGGTTGTTAGGTCCAGCATAAAGGAGTAATGCAGAGTGCCACAGTAGGTAGCACCAACTTGTAAATATGGAAACTCTACACACCTTCTTCTCTACACCACCTTCTTCTCTTTCCTCATCTCAACGCCCATGTGACCATAGGGAATTCTTTCAACAATCCTTGTGGCAACTGTCACAAGATAGAGTTCACATTTAATAATCTTACACTCAAGGTCCTACACAAGGAGACGTGAGTAAGCCAACCCCTTCCTTGTATCAAGTCTTCTTGGAAACATGCTCTCTACCATCTGTCCCTGTTGTCAAAATGCCATTCAGACTTCAAATCCCATCTTCTCCATAAGCAAGGCATAAAGCATATGTGATCTGTCACTTCTCAGAACTCCCTGAGTATTGTGTTCCCACTTAGCTCTCTTATGATTCATAGCCCTCCCAGCCCCCCTGTCTTTTCCTCACTTGCAAAAGGAGCGGCGACTACACTAAATTGTAATAAGATACATACACTGACAACTGTGTGACTATATGTATGTGTACGTATATAAATGTGGGTGTTTGTATACATACATACATATATCCTGGCACATGGTGGTCAGGGTCCAAATATGCTATTATTACTAATAACCTATAGCTACAGGTTATTATTATAGCAACTAATAACTAGTAACAGGCCTGAGGCTTCTTGGGGGTAGAGTTTTGTTGTCTCTTAACGTTTCCGTCCTTAATGCCCAAGCTTTGACCCTTCCCCAGTATTATTCACTGACTGCTGAATGAAGGATACAGTCAGGGAAGGGATTCAGAGCTGTGGGGAACAGCACAGGAACAAAGCTTCAGAAATCTCAGGGCTTTTGTTGTACGCTGACATTTCAAAAAATGCTGACCCCATTTCCTGACACTGCATTCATCGTCTTGGTTCTGAACATCTTCTGTAGAGCAGCCTCTAATTTATTGGACCCATTTGGAGGTTTGTTTTCTGCTTTCATATTCTGCTCCCAGATTTCATTCCAGTTTCTCTGACGTTGAGACCCGGGTCCTTATTTCTAAAATTTATTATCTAACGCAAACACTCTCTGCTCAATTGCATGAGCAGTTTACATCTAGAAGATGGAACAGTCCCTTTAAGGGATAAATTGGATTCTCTTGTATCTCACTTTTATATCATCTCAGAGCCATAAATTCTCAAAATGCTGGCCTGTAACAGAAGGGAAACCAAGCTCTGTGCCTGGAAATAATGAAATTACTCTTGAAACTGAATTGGAATTTCCACACTCAATGACATTTCTGCGCGTCTTCCATTTTTTTCCCATCTGAAGATTTCTTCCTAGTTGCTATGACTCCAGTACCACAGTAATGAAGAGGTACTGCTGTGGTCCCTCTTGGATCTAATGAGAACCAGCAGGTTACTCTTGGCACAGTGAAGGCAGAGAAGGACTGGGAAGATATTGAGGCCTATGGAAATAGGTCCTATCAGTTTTATACTAGGTATATTGATTATTATTGTCTTATTATGGATTTCCCCAAAGGTTTGGAGGATGCTAGGCAGGAATTATGTCAGGAGTTCCACACCAATCATTTATTCCACATCCACGTAAGCCCATTTTAAAGGTGACAAAACGAGGCATGATGAGATGAAATTTCTGAGCTCTCAGAGCTGGCATAAGTGGTGGCATCAGGACTCCAAACCAGGCAGTCCAATCTAATGCTCATGTCTGATAGATGTGACACAGGATAGAGCTGAGTCCAAGTGCAAAGTGACAAAATTTAGGATGATATTAAAATGATTTTTATAGTGCTGAATTTCTATCAAATATATTTTTTTCCATCTAAATTACTCCCTCTCCCCAATTATGTGGTTTTCAACAAGGGAAACATCAGGTTATTTTAATCAGCATGAAAATACAATAGTATCTATAGAAAAAATTACACTGTGTATTTGGATATACATATGATTATTAATATATACATAAATAAAACATTCTTGCTTTTAAAAAATAGAAAAAATAAAGTTCATGTTTAAGAAACACCTTCCCTTTAGGGAGAAATTTGTTTATGCTTTGATCTTCTTCATTAAAAAGGATGAAGTGCTCATTACAGGAAATTTCAAAATGGAGAAAAGAAGGAAAGGGATTTGTGTGGCATCCCCCTTCGAGGCCAGCACATGGGGAGATCACCTTCGAGTCTTTTCTGCTCAATAAGCAGACATTTGTTTACAGGTCATGCAATTTTATAAGCTATAATTTTATCTCAAGATCATACCAATAACTGCTTTCAATAGCGCAGAGTTTTCATAGGAAGAGTTAAACATACAGGTGTCTCATCGTCTCAAGTCTCTCAAAGGGAGGTATACAGTTTACAAAGCCACTTTCTTTGTGTTCTTCCAGGATGACTGGTCATGGTAAAGTGTGCTATAGTAAATACCCTCACACTTACAGCATCTTACAGAGGCCATACTGGAGCCTTACCGTACTTTCCAAGACGGGAAGTCAGTGCGTCCAGCTATGAATACTCGCAAAGTACTTGATTCCTATTCTCAAGTACCTTTCCAAAAGGGTTGTAACAGCTTCTGCCACCAGCAAATAAGATTCAGACTGCCCAGAGAACATTTTTCCGGAACACTTTGTTTTAGGAAATATCTGTTTCCTCCCAAAAGCAAAGCCCAGCCTAGATACCATCACTGATGACCCCAAAGCCAGGCCGATCCTTAGAGACAAATTTTATCCTGGCTCCTCTGTGTTCTGCACTGCTTTGAACATGTTCTCACCAAGCACTTCCCACATTGGCTGAGATGGTCATTATATGTCTGCCTCCCTAACCCAACTCCGAGTCAGGTGTCTAGCATACAGCAGGTATTCAATACATACTTATGAAGCATCTGGGTTTTGAAGTAAGAAACCACGTACTTATGTATCAGGGTTTCTTTTTTTTTTTTTTAATTTTACTTGTTCATTTTTAGAGAGAGAGAGAGACAAAGTGAGAGTGAGGGGAGGAGCAAAGGGGGAGGGAGAGGGACAGACAGACTCTGGGCTGAGTGTGGAGCCTGACACAGGGCTGTAACCCATGACTTGAGGTCATGACCTGAACCGAAACCAAGAGTCAGATACTAAACCCCTCAACTGCTCAAACAACTGAGCCACTCAGGTGCCCCTGTATCAGGGTTTAAGTCGTGCTGTCTGGCATACAGTAAGTGCCAATTAAATACTTACTAACTCAATGAATGTAAACCTGAGATTTGACTTACTTCAGAGCCCGCCAGAGCAGAAAGAACTCACTACTGGGACACATCCTTTCAGTTCCTTGGGCCTCAATCCCTCATTTAAGGCATAAACATTTATAAATACCTACTGTGTGCCAGGACCTATAATGGGTAATTAGGAAAGGTATAATTCTGAAAGTATCTTCTGCAGCAGGTGTCCTGTACAGTATAGGCAACCAGAGAAAAGTCTTCATTGAAGTAGGAACAGAATTCACATGGATGCCCAAAGGAGAAACCACCCAAGGGAGAGGAGTGTCTTCATAGAGGAGGAGACTTGGAGTTCAATATGACTGCAGTAGTTTACACTGTACCCCCTGAAAGATACGTCCGAGTCCTAAGTCTGGTATCTGCAAAATGTGACTTTATTCAGCCATAGAGTCTTTGAAGATGTAAGTATGTTAAGTAACTCGAGATGCAATCACCCTGGGTTTAAGGTGAGCCCCACATCATTCAACCCCCCAGGAGCCCCGTGGACAGATATCATTCTTCTTGTTTACAGAGAAACAAACTCAAATCAGATTGGTAATGGACTTGCCCAAGGTCCTCTGCACCAGGAACACAGTACGAGAACTCTCAACACCAGCCTTCACAGCAGTGAGTGGTAGGCCACGCCCCTGCCTACCCACAGGGTACCCTTGACTCCTCCCGCTACTGTCAGGAGCAGAGGCTGGGTTTCTCTCCCTCACAATCTCATTCCTTGTGTTCCACCACTTGGAGGGTTGAGGTCAGAGGTTTGGTTCCTTGGTTCATAAATTCCACTGGTCATCAGAGGAGACCCAAGCTGGGAGCCAAGGAGGGCAGGTTACTTACTGCCCTTCTCCAGCTAAAGCCACTGGTTAGGAATATCTTGGCTCTTCCCTTCTTTTACCTACATTGCCGTTACATGAGTGACAAGCCCCCATTGCCAAAGACATGAGATAAGCAGCCCAGCCATATTGTGACACTTGGCAGTCTCTACTCCTACTGCTCAAATTTGATTTCCCAATTAACTGGGATTGGCCAATGAAAAGCATCATCCCAGCCTCATTCTGTTAGCAATTTCCTGGGAAAGGCACATAGACAATTTCCCCAAATTATCAGGAGTTAAGACAGTTTATCTGTACAGAATTCAGGAAGCATAATTATAAGACAGTGAACCTATTTACAAAAAAAAAATTGTTTTAAATTACAAACACACAAGCATTCCAAGAAAGGGGCATAAATTCTATCTCTATCACTTCATGCAACCCAAACTGGAAACTGATGCTGTCCCCAGAGGAAAATAAGCAACTTGTCAGGGCATTTCAAGAACTTCAAGGAGGGAGGAGGTTGAAAATTGTCACTTAAAATATAGTTTTATTTGCACGTGCAAACAAAAGCCTAGAGGTTTCGCTATTTCATGAGAATCACATGATTTTTTCCTTCATGAAAGCTTTGGTAATGGACAGATTCTACATATTAATATGGGGGGGTGCTGGGCTCCCATGGTTCACCAGTACAGAGACAGTGAGATCTGGTGACTTGGAGTGACCACCTACTGTTTGCTCCTGGGAAGTTACTTTTCTCCATGAGACCCAGCAGTCTCCATGAGACTCCATGAGTCTCATCTGTAAAATGGGGCTGATTACAGGAACCATTTCAGTTCACCTTTTGGGATCAGATGAAGTCACACCTGCAAAGCACTTAAAACAGAGCCAGGCACATGCAAAGTGCTCAGCAAATGTTGATGACCATCATGGGTGTAGCATCCTAAAAGCACGCTGATTTTTGTTTTGTAACTTCCTATTACATGTTCCAAATATGGGGACAACCCACTACATTATAATGCTAACTGCAGGTAGATAAGAACGAGGCTCAGTTACAAGTCCTGCCCTGTAAAGGACTGTTCTCATTTTATTCCCACCCGAAGACACAAAATGTCAAATATCTCATTGGTAAGTGCCTTTTTACATGTTAACATTTCAAAACAAAATTGCCTGTGGCCTACTGGGTATTTACCCCAAAGATACAGATGTAGTGAAAAGAAGGGCCATCTGTACCCCAATGTTCATAGCAGTAATGGCCATGGTCGCCAAACAGTGGAAAGAACCAAGATGCCCGTCAATGGACGAATGGATAAGGAAGATGTGGTCCATATACACTATGGAGTATTATGCTTTCATCAGAAAGGATGAATACCCAACTTTTGTAGCAACATGGACGGGACTGGAAGAGATTATGCTGAGTGAAATAAGTCAAGCAGAGAGAGTCAATTATCATATGGTTTCACTTATTTGTGGAGCATAAGAAATAACACGGAGGACATGAGGAGATGGAGAGAAGGGAGTTGAGGGAAATTGGAAGGGGAGGTGAACCATGAGAGACTATGGACTCTGAAAAACAATCTGAGGGTTTTGGAGGGGCGGGCAGTGGGAAGTTGGGGCCAGCCTGGTGGTGGGTAATATGGACGGCGTATATTGCATGGAGCACTGGGTGTGGTACATAAACAATGAAATCCGTTACACTGAAAAGAAATTAAAAATATTAAAAATAAAAAAAAAACCTTAGCAGAAAAAAAAATTGCATGTGGCAAACACAAATGGTGAACGTAAAGAGGATGTCTGAAGCCTGTGCTGTCTATCAGTGAAAATGCTCACAATAATGGGAGGACTGTCATTTGTTTTTCACACACGTTCCTTTGAATCTTTTGAACTTTATAACATACACATATTATTTATTAAAAAATAAGATCTGGGGTGACTGGGTGGCTCAGTTGGTTAAGTGTCTGCCTTCAGCCCAGGTTGTGATCCCAGGGTCCTGAGATTGAGCCCCACATCAGGCTGAGCAAGGAGCCTGCTTCTCTTTCTCCCTCTGCAGCTCCCCCTGCTTGTGCTCTCTCCCTCTGCCTCTCGAATAAATAAATAAAATCTTTAAAAAATTACAAATAAGGAGTGCCTGGGTAGCTCAGTGGGTTAAGCCTCTGCCTTTGGCTCAGGTCATGATCTCGGGGTCCTGGGCTCTCTGCTTGGCAGGGAGCCTGCTTCCCCCCACCTCTCTCTGCTTGCCTCTCTGCCTACTTGTAATCTCTGTCAAGTAAGTAAATAAAATCTTTTAAAAAATTACAAATAAGATCTGGATTTACCTCTATACTCCACAGCAAAAAATAAAAATAAAAAATAAAGGATTTACTTCTTTATTTTCGCAATGTATTCAATAAAGTGACAAAAAATGATAAACTATACAAATCAGAGTTTGTACACCCTTAGACAATCTGTAGCAAAAGGATTGCTTGCTGCACAGATAATGCTAGTTTAAGTAGAGAAAGGAGCTTGCTAGTGTTAAACTGGCAGGATTAAACTATTACTGGTCCTAAAGATAAAACGTGTTTTCCCAAAGTAAAAAGATAACAAAAGAAATTATTCCTGACAAAAATTTGACAGTAAGCAAATATTTTGTCAAGGCTGAGTATGTTCACAGCCCATAACTCCAAGGCAAAGCAGGAGAGGTTTCTTCTGCACCTGATGGGACTCCTGCCTCCAAAGGAGGGACGACCATGCGTCTGATGAGCTAAGGCATCACGGGGACCAGGAAGCTTTGACACTGTGCATCAATCTGCATATAGGCAAAATCGGGGCTGGAAGCACAGGAACGTGCAGGACCAGTCAGTCACACGTCACCAAGAGTGCTTCCTGAGGGGTTGAAAGACACTGTCCTGCTGGGTTCAGACATTTTCAGAGCAAAATCTGATAGAAGTAACCCCACTGGTGAAAATTTTCTCCAAGAGAAGCTTGAAAATGCTGCCCCAAGCCCATTCTGATGAGCATTTAGATCACTGCTCAGTTCAAAACCGTGAATAAATGGTCGCCCTTTATAGGCTCATATCTGTATCTAAAAATGCAAGAGGGCGGAGGGTTCCCAGTGGCCTGGCCTCACCTGAGCTGCGAGCTCCCTTCAGATCAGCTCATTTTTCCCGAATAGATGGACATAATGTGACAGCATCTGCCACAGACCAAGGAGACTCCGAGAAGCCATTATCATTCATTTCCTTTTTTTTTTTTAAATGAAAGGTAAAGTATGATCTTATGTATCAAAAGAATCATGGCTACATAATGGAAGTGGAATGAAAAATGTCAAGACATTTTTCACATCAAACATGAGATTTCAAAGGAACTTCATGTCTGTGGCACACAACTTAGGGTCTCAGCAGAGACTGCTTCTTCTTTTTTTTAAAAGATTTATTTGTTTTAGAGAGAGCCAGCGATGAGCACTCAGCCTGACACAGGGCTCGATCTCACAACCCTGAGATCAGGATCCCAGCTGAAACCAGAAGTCAGATCCTTAACTGACTGCATCACCCCAACACCCCTTGAGTGTGGCTACTTTGAAAAAAGCAACTTTCATTTGTCTGTATAAAATATGGCATCAGAGTCCTGGCACATAAGGAGTGGGGGATTTATAAATTCATCTGTTGAATTAACACAACACATTGAGCAGCATTATCATATATCCTTATGCACCGTGTGTATGACACATAATCTGAAGTCTGAACACATCAACACATTGAAAAAGGGATTTATTGAACTATGTGGGAGGGAAAAAAGCTGACTCAAATTTCTGCCAAGCCTACCATTTTAGAAGTGGTAAGACAATCCTACTTAGTGCATTTTTAAAAATTTTAAATGGTTGGCTAACTCCTTTTCTCCACGGTAGATCTGGAATCTGAGGACAGATGACCTCACATTGAGTGACTTTAAAACATTTGCTGAAGTAAAAAAGTGGTTCCAACCATCACACTTTCATGGGACAGTTCCAGTGTCTGCCTGGTCCATCCCTGGCTCTGCTCTGAGAAGCTGGCTTCCATCTCACCATGACATCCACATGACTCAGTGTCTAGGGGAAATGAGGCAAGTTTGTCGTCTACTGCACACTAGTGCAGAAACAGCTGTGATAATTCATGAATGGCATTCACATAACTGATTGGGAAAGAACTTGCTCCTTCAAGCACCTTCAAAAGAGCCTAGCTGGCCCACAGAGGCCACCCTAACATGGGGTGAACTTCCTCAACAAATATCACAGTTTTGCAAACAGAGTCCAATGCCGAATGGCTGCACACGAAGGCTGGTGAATGAACAATGGGTCCTCAGTGAACACTCTCTTCGTTGCGTAGAACAACCCCTCTTCTACTACGTACTGCTACTATCGCTACCACAACTTCCTCTTCCTCTTTCTTGTTCTTACTCATTGTGTTGTTTATTATTTGTAGTAAAATTATGCACAGAAGTATTTCAAAGGATCAATACTTCTGCAAGTTTTGTTATAAGGAGCAACAAGCCCTATCACTTTCTCCCCATCTCTCCCTCTCCGTCCATCCTGAGAGTTTTGGTATGTTTATCTCCTTCTCTGTCAATGACAGAGAGAACTCGGGCATTTCAGGCTCCATCTGCTGGCCTCCCACTAGGAAAGATGAGGATGTAGCGGTCTTTTTCCCTGAAACCCCCAGGAGACATGCTCATCCTCGCATTCTGCCTTTCCCGAATGGAGTGTTGTATTTTTGGTTAGATCAACTTTCAGGGCTGCCATGATTCTGATTATGCTATACAGACCTGGTTCATACCATAAGCTGTACTACACACAGACGACATCATGTACAACCCTACCATTCCCTGAGGTTAATAACTGTGTTATTTTAGTTGAGCTTTTTCCTAAACTTCTCCAGTTACTCAACTTCAGAGTTTTCACCAGCTCAAGAACTTCCTTTCAAGGCACCCCGATGCACCAGGAATGCCATCAGATCATGCTTCCTGAAGAAGTGTGTCCCAGGGTGTTCTGATCCACTCAGCACCGGCCAGGGTCTACACCGTAGGCACAGTCGACCTCCTTGAACCTCCCTTCATCACCATGCTGGAGATTCCCTATGGCTCTCTTCTCTGCTAGAGCCCCACTTCCATCTTCTGTCTTTTCCTTCTTCTTGATTTAGTCCTAAGTTTTTGTGGAGTCCACCTCTTTTTCTGAGAGTTACTTGAGAAAAGGTGAACATGAGGTACATTTTTTGGAGACCTTGAACTTGTGAAAATGGTTACCCTCACACTTGATTGGCTAGAATGTCTCCACTGCTTTCTAGTGTCTGATGAACCCAAAACAATCTGATTCCTTTATGGCCTGCTCTTCTGTGGAAGCTTATGGGATCTAAAGTTTGTGTTGATGGGCATCTGTTTATGGCCCTCACTGTAACTCTGGAAACCCATGTGTTTCAGGTCCCAGAGACATTCTCTAATTATTTCATTGATGATTTCTCCTGCCATGTTTTCTTTCTTTTCTCTCTCTCCTGATGCTGGGATTACTGGATGGGTTCTTGAATTTTCTTGTATCTTCTCTCACATTTTCTTTGTCTTTCTGTTTTACTGTGTGAGGGATGTCAACTTTGTCTTCTAACACATCTTTTGAGTTTTTATTTCTATTGTCATATTTTTAACTTATAAGATCTCTGATGTTATCTGAATTTTAAATAAACATGGTGTTCCCTATTTTATAATCGCAAACATCTTTTTATCCCTATGGAAATATGGATCATAGATATTTGGATATTTTCTTCTCCGTGCATAGCATCTGTTATTCTAAGTTTTTTTTTTTTTTCCCCCTCTGTCCATTTGATTGTTTGAATCTCACTGTTTGAGACAGAAGATTTCCTGGGATGTCTGATAAACCTTGGTCATTGGTAAGCTAGTTGGCAGCTTCCAGGAAGTGAGTGGGGTTTGTTGGCTATGAACTATACACTAAGGGGGAGTGGTGAAGCTATGAGGTCACAGTCTCTTACTCTTGGCTCATCCACACTGAAGTCACATCCTCACTGAAATCACAGTGTCCTGCCTGGAGGAAGGCCTGAATGTGTACTCTCAGAGCCCAGGTGGAATGGGGCAAGGCTGTTTATTTTAGCATCTGGTTCGTATACTATTTTCAGTACAGCGTCCCAACTCAAGTAGGTTCATATACCATCTTAGTCTTCTGGTTGGGTGAAGTTACTCAGATGATTATTCAGCCAACGAGTTATTCACAGTGGACAAGCAGCTCTGGGATTCTCAGGAATTCCTAAAAGGCTTTCAAACAATTCACCTTACTTTAACCTTTTTACCTCTCGTTTCCCCTCCAAAGATGCTGATTACACCTTTAGGGGATTCTTTGGCGTCCATTAGCGCTCATCCCAGTGACAGCCTGGAATTTACATTCTTGGGCACTAATCATTCACCACTCTCCCTTTTCTTTCAGACCACCCTCTCCCCAACCCCTGCAATGTGTTTCTGCATTCTCCTCTTTAGTCTTCCCCATCCTTGGGAGTTTGTCACTTTTCAAATACTCTTGCTGTCATTTTACTGGGGCTTCAGGAGGGACAAACTGTACAGATGTGTGCATGCGTATGTGCCTAATGTACATCTTTACATAGAAATCAAGACTTTCTTTACCACGTCTTCCAAAATGGTCTAAGTTAGAAGAGCTGGTAGGCATGGTGTGAGACCCCAGGTGAAGAAATCTGGAGCCACTCACGCCAGCCCCCTCCTCTGGGAAGAGCAAGACTTTGTTCTACCATTGCCAAAGCCTCTCCCTGGTCTCCTGCCTCTGCAGACAGACTCACTTTGCCTGCCTGTTGGAGTGCAGGGCTATGCATGGGTGGGGAGAAGCAAAGGCCCTGAAGAAGAGGCAGAAATTCAGAGCTTATAACCAAAGCCCAGGGCCAACAGTGAAGCTTCCCAAGAGGGAGAGCACTTCCACGAGGCACAGCACTGATCTGATATTTGGAAAGGAAGAGAGAAGATTCCCTCACACTCCCAACTGATGCCACGTGACCTTTCTAACCTGAGACTGGAGGGACAGAACATTCCAGCCTCCAAAGTCACGCTGGAAGAGAGGCGACAAGGCCAAACACCAGCCCCCTCTCTCCACAGTGGGGTGTTCCCCCTCAGACGTAGGTGACAAGTGTCCGCTGAGAATGTAAGAGCAGTAATGCGTTGTTCGGCCATTCCTTAGCTCCGTGTGCTGTCCCTACTAAGGAACGTCAGCAGCAGAATGCCCGGCGCCTTGGTGGACTGCTCCCACCACGCGCTGCCGCCCGCGGGCCGCTGTCCCCGGGCACCCCATTAGTAGCCCAGTCACCTGTGGATGATGTGGAACCTTTGCAGGTACTCCAGGGCCAGCGCCAGCTCACAGATGTACAGCTTCACTGCCCCCTCTGTGAAGTGGACGTTCTGCTGTAGGTGGTAACGCAGGTCCCCGCCCAGGAGCAGGTCAACCACCATGAACATGTCCTCCTCGTCCTGGAAGGAGTACCTGCGGGCACAGAGGGACAGAGGAGGTGAGGGATGGAGACACTCCGACATCCTCAAGACCGATGCCCCCATTCTACAGAAAAGCAACCTGAGGCTCAGAGAGATGCACCTGTGCCACCGAAGTCACAGCATGCCATCAACAGGTTCTGGCTGGCAGATGGCATTTCAACCAACCAGATGCCAACACCTGACTTTGTTTTTATTTTTTTTTAATTTTTTAAAGTTTTTATTTAAATTGTATTTAAGTTAACAGGGGGCATATTAGTTTCAAGGGTACAATATGGCAACGCAGCCCTTGCATACAATACGTGGTACTCATCACAAGCCCCCATCATCTGTTTCACCCATCCCCCACCCACCACCCCTCTGGTAACCATCAGTTTGTTCTCTAGAGTTAAGAGTCTGTTTCTTGTTTTTTTTTTTTTTCTGTCTCCTTTCCCCCCTCCGCTTTTGCTCATTTGTTTTGCTTCTTATATTCTACAACTGAATGAAATCATATGGTATTTGTCTTTCTCTGACTGACGGATTTGGCTAGCATAATACACTCAAGCCTCATCCATGTCATTGCAAATGGCAAGACTTCATTCTTTTTGATGGCCAAGTAATATTCCATTGTATATATTTACTTTGTCTTTAGTAACTGTTTTAATGGAGTGTTTTCGGGACTTGTAGTAGGTAGTCTCCAAAGCTGCATCCATCCACCACAACACCCCTTGGTTCCCTCCCACCACATGCCACTCCCCACACAGAGCTTGGTTCTGCTCCCCCTGAATGTTGTGATGCTCGGTCAAGTCCACACCCAGGCCTCAAGGGAACTGGCCTCCTAGGATCCAGCCAGAGCCCAAGCCCCATGGAGAGGCCAGGAGAAGGAAAACAAAGGTGCTCCAGTCAACAGCCCTGGCTAGGCCACCAGGAACAACCAGCAACAACTGGCTGCCATGGGAGCAAGTTGCCTCAGGCACTGGGAGAGACCACAGCCCCTGTTGATGTCACATGGAGCAGAAAACTTGCCCATCTGAGTCCAGTCAGCACATGGAACACAAGATATAAAATAGCTGTGTTTTAAGCCACTGAGGTTGTGAGGGTTGTTTTTTAATTTGGGGTGTTTTTTTTTGGTATGTTTTGTTTTGTTGTTTCTTTCAGCCATAGAGAACTGAACTAGTACTTAATTCATTTTCACAGAACACATTTAAGGCTTTCTAAGGACTGAGGAGCCAACATATGAACCTCAGGACAGTGTTACACAATTGTCAAGAAGAATCTCAGCATTGCAGAATGTTTTCATACCCCATACAGAATCGTGGAAGGTCATCATAAGGGAAACCTGAGCAATAATCACAGAATGGTGGATAGTTACCATGGAGGCTTAGAGCTTTGTCTCAGACCCTTGGATATCAGACCTGGGTCAGCCAGGCTAGCCCCCTTGGTTCAACAGAAGAGGCAACTGAGCCGCAGAGGGACGAAGGGACCCAGAGAGTCAGCAGGAGGAACCCAGACCCTGCCTCCTTCCAGCACATCGATGACCACACACCACTGGGTGCTGTTGTGATGGACACACTGTGTGTTTCCATAAGCTGGGTGTGTTTCCTGGACTCAGCTTGCCAGTATCTCTTGTAGGATTTTTCGTATCTTGTTCCAAGGGACACTAGCCCACATTTTCCTACCTACTAATTCCCTGGCCCAGATCTGGTATCATGGTAATACTGGACTCCTATGATCAAGTGGGCTTTTTGTTTCTACGTTCAAGAAGAGTTGATGAGAGGCATCACTGGTGTGAAGAAAGTCTGGTCTCATAATACCCTCTGTTCCCACACTGCTGATTCATGTAACGTGTTCCTGTTGGCACTGTCTTGCCTTCTTGCTCCTCCCATTCAATAAAGAGATGAGCAGGTCAATGACCTGGGCTGACTAGGAGGTGTACACACATTCCCTGGCTGCTGGTGTTGGTTCCTCAGGACCCCTTGGGGGTGCTCCCTGGGGTGGATGAAAAAAAAGCCTCCTGGAATCGTCTTGCTGAAAATGGGGGTACAATCCATCTGCAGCATGAAGCTACAGAGGGTCAAGCAGGTTGAGAGCTAAACACACACAGAGAGGGGCCCTGTTGGAGGTGCTGGCTCCAGCCTGGGCAGCAGCCTGAACTTTGTATATCCATGGGCAAAGACTCTGCTTTCTGACCTCCACTACTTGACACAGTGTTTCTGTCATTTGGAATAGAAAGAGTCATCTGATACAATTTCCATGATACATCTTTCCATGCATTTGCTACTGGAGAGAAGGGTTGAGATGCTCAAAAAGGAACCACAGGAATCAGCTATAAATGCCTCCTCCAGATGCCCAATTTGTATTCTAATAGTTGAAAGACTATTGAAACATTACATTAATAACCAGTGAGTTCTGCACCCTCATTCCCAGCTAGACTGTCAAAGGGTATCTCATTCAATATTCCGCCAGAACTCTTTGGAGGAGCAACATGAATTTTTAGGATAGAAACTTGCAGACCAGAATGAATTCTAAAGAGGAAACCCAAAATGCAAAGGGAGCAATAATTTAAGCAATAAGTCAGGTTGCGGTTTTCTCTTGTTGTAGATCCTTTCCCCCATGCCCCCTTGGGCCATGGACTCTACATTCCCAAGGAGACTCAATGCTGTTATCAGAGAACAGAGAATGACCTTTCATTTATCTCTGCAGTTTTGCACTATTCCAAAGCATTGTGCCATTATTCCTTTTGCCTCTTTTTGGACTGGAATTATAAGTATGTTCTCATGATAATGTTACACATTGTCATGGAAATGATGAAGACCACAAGTGAGAAATCTACATTCTTTTTTTTTTTTAAAGATTTTATTTATTTATTTGACAGAGAGAGCTCACAAGTAGATGGAGAGGCAGGCAGAGAGAGAGAGAGAGAGGGAAGCAGGCTTCCTGCTGAGCAGAGAGACCGATGCGGGACTCAATCCCAGGACCCTGAGATCATGACCTGAGCCGAAGGCAGTGGCTTAACACACTGAGCCACCCAGGCGCCCCGAGAAATCTACATTCTATCATCAGAACACCAACTCATGGAGAAATCTGGGCAATTAGGCTCTCCTTCCAACATCAAAGAAGTTCAGGAGTTTGCAAGTTATCAGTCCTGGCCAGGACATGAAAACAGACCAGCACAAAGAACCCAATGTCTATTTCAAGACAATTTTTTTTTAAATTGACATATAATGTATTATTTGTCCCAGGGGTACAGGTCTGTGAATCATCAGGCTTACGTATTTCACAGCACTCACCATAGCACATATCCTCCCCAATGTCCATAACCCAGCCACCCTATCCCTACCATCCCACCCCCAGCAACCCTCAGTTTTTTTCGTGAGATTAAGAGTCTCTAAATGGTTTGTCTCCCTCCTGATTCCATCTCGTTTCATTTTTTCCCCTCCCTACCTCCCACAACTCCCTGCCCTGCCTCTCAAATGCCTCATATCAGAGAGATCATCTATTTGTCTTCCTCTGATTGACTTATTTCGCTTAGCATAATAACCTCTAGTTCCATCCACATTATTGCAAATGGCAAGACAAAGGGCTAGTATCCAAAATCTATAAAGAACTTATCAAACTCAACACCCAAAGAACAAATAATCCAATCAAGAAATGGGCAGAAGACATGAACAGACATTTCTGCAAAGAAGACATCCAGATGGCCAACAGACACGTGAAAAAGTGCTCCATATCACTCGGCATCAGGGAAATACAAATCAAAACCCCAGTGAGATACCACCTCACACCAGTCAGAATGGCTAAAATTAACAAGTCAGGAAAGGACAGATGTTGGTGAGGATGCAGAGAAAGGGAAACCCTCCTACACTGTTGGTGGGAATGCAAACTGGTGCAGCCACTTGGAAAATAGTATGCAGGTTCCTCAAAAAGTTGAAAATAGAGCTACCCTATGACCCAGCAATTGCACTACTGGGTATTTATCCTAAAGATACAAATGTAGTGATCCAAAGGGGTACTTGCACTCCAATGTTTATAGCAGCAATGTCCACAATAGCCAAACTATGGAAAGAACCTAGATGTCCATCAACAGATGACTGGATAAAGAAGATGTGACATATATGGAATACTATGCAGCCATCAAAAAGACTTTTAAAAAACTAATTTCCAATCTTTTTCCAAAAAGCTTTAAAAGTTATTTGCAAAATACATATAACTTAAAAAATTAAAATTAAATAAACCATAGGTTATTAGGTCAAAGAATAAAGAGGGAGTTTAAGAAAACGTAAGCAAGCAAAAACACCCCAATTCATGCTCAAATAGCTTGCCTGAAACAGGCCATAAATGCAAGCCTAACCTTCCCAGCAACCAGAGCAAAGTGAGAAATATGATCAGCCTTACGATTCAGGGTCAATGTGGGGGAAAAAAATCCATTGTTTAGGAAAACATGATTACTCCTGATCCTGAAACCAGAAGGAAATTCCTCCCACTAGATTCTTACAAAGATGGCACTTTGTAATGTGAAAAACAATGACTTACAAAAAATAGCTCTACACAGAATAACGCATTTAACAGGGATTTTTTGGTATGATGTTCTTCATACACCGAAGACATCAAAGTCCAAGCCTTTAAAAACTGTGCTATGTGGGGGAAAGGAAAGTGGTCTGGGGTCTTGCTCATGTATGAACTTTCTTAACGAAAAGACAAATGGAGAGAACAGTGGGTGAGCGCTGTCAGGGACCATGTCACCAACGTGAGCTGACCCATGAATACTCAGTAGGCTCTGACCACACATCTGCCCCATGCCAGAAGCTGGGATTCTGTGGAAGAGGTCATCTGAGATGGTTCACCTAAGTTTGGAACAATCAAAAGGTGGCTGGAGTTTGATGTCATGTGTCATGACAAGTACCCTGGAGATCCATTTTTTCATCCTGGATGTGGACGTTACATTCCCAAGGAGCTCAATATTGTCACCAGTTCACTTATAACATCCCTTATTCCCACATCTCTGCTCTTGTCCATCCTTCCCTTCTCAGTGTGGAACATGCTTCCCAATCAGAGGTAGCACTGCTCCCCTGGGGACATTTAAGTGTCTGGAGACACTTTTGGTTATCACAACTGGGAAAGATGCTACTGGCATCTGGAGGCCAAGGATGATGCTAAGTCTCTTCCAAGGCACAGGATAGCCCCCACGCAAAGAATGACCTGGCCCCAGTGTCCACAGTGCCACGGTTGAGAAACCCTGCTTTAGATTCATGCTCTTGCTCTTAGAAGCACCCTCTAACCCTGGAAGACTGAGTTGGGTAACACTCTTTTTAGTCTCTGGTGTCCTACAATATAATAGCATTGATAAGATGCCTACCATGCACCAAGCACTGTTCTAAGCACTTTATTTATGCTAACTCATTTCATTCTCCCGAAAGCCCTTCGAGGTAAGCATTTGTAGGAGCTGTCTTGGACAGAGCTGCACACGGACTCAGCAAGGTTAAAGAACACTTCCCAGGCACAGGCAGAGCTGGGAATTAAACCAAGATAACACATTTCCAGAAGCTAGAATCCCTGTCTGAGGCTCTGATGGTACTTTCCTCATGTCATGGGAATCCTCTCTCTCCTGGTCTCTTCTCCCCATCAGCCAGCCATCTCTCTGTGCACAGGGACCAGTCTTATTTGGCACTGTCCTCCTGCATTTAGCACATTGCCCGTAGCATCCCACACTCAGGAATGAAAGGGTCACAAAGTACCCACGGCCTGTGAGGCATGCTGGTCTGTTCCTCTCTACAGGAGGCTGGGATGAGAGGGAAGGCAGTGTGGAAGGAGAGGGGGTTGGTGAGAGACTGACTGGAAGCAAAGCTCTGTGGGGCACCAACCTATGCTTGTTGATCTCCCTGCTTACCATACCCTCCTTTTTGTCTGGCCTCCTCTCCTTGCTAAGACCAGGATCTCTTGTTGGTCTAAGAGTGACTCTCCCAGCCTCCCTCCAGAGCCTTACTCCCATGCAGAAGTGACCTGTCTGATGAGCTATTTGGAAGGAATTGCCAGTGTGCTCCTCTCATTCCCTTCTGGGCTCCCACCAGGCTTCTGGATCTCCCCATAGAGGGCCTGTACTCAGTCTACTCTCTGCCATGGCCAGGAGCCTGGCCAGTGGGGAGGAGGCTTGCAGCGGAGCCCATATCCTTAGGGTGATTCCATTTCAAAGCTGAAGTGTTAGCAAGCCCTTTGGGTGCAGAGCTAAAGCCAAGTTCTTCAATCAACTGTGTCTGCAACACAGCTGATACTTTCACTCCCACATATCTGAGTCCCATGGCATCTCTTGAGTGGTCCCAAACTCAGTTGGGAAGGACGGGTGCTATCCACAGACCTCACATTATTCCTCAGCACTTATCCCATTTAATCATGTGAGCTGGGCATTTTGCCTCTCATTTTTCCAATGGAGAAAACCAAGGCCAAGAGAGGCTAATGCGCCCAGTTACCAGGTGAGACCTCTTCTTCAATAACACATCATGTCCTCTAGAACCAGCCTCAGGAGGCTTGCACGCTAAAGGCCAGCCATGTTAACTATGTGTGAGAAGACACATGAGCACATATGAGAGAGGTATTGTGTCCAGGGGGAAATCTCGAGTCAGAACACCTGGCCCAGCTCCCCTCTTACTTCATCTCCCCTTGCTCACACCTGCTGCCAGGAAGCTGCCAGCCAACCATGGATTGTCAGTGGCAGGGAAGGCGTGGGAAGAAAAAAACATTTTGGGCAGGAAATCACAAACCCTTCTTAGTGCTCCAGCAGCACAGCACCACTTCACCATTTGAAACACATACCTTTTCTCCACTTTTCTTCCCTGGGCAAAAGGATCCAAGCCAGGAGATACCCTGTGGGTTAGTCCTTTGGAAGCTCCAGAAGCCAGGACAAGCCCCGTGTTTCCAACATTCACCTCCTGTGTCCTTACTGTGTGGCACCTGCTGGCACAAGGAGCTGAGCATCTCTCAGACCATTTCCTCCAATCTCCAATCTCCAAAGGGGAGCAGACAGAGAGGAGGGCTAGCCGACCACGCTCACTGCCAGTGATTCTCTGAGATTGAACACGCAACAACAGAACAGCTAAAAATACCTCATGGACTCAGAAATCCAATAATGGGATGCTGGGGCCTCCCGTCAGCTCATACTGTACAAATAACAAGGAGGTTATCAAACCTGAAGTGTGCTTGATACACAGAAGTCTTTAATAACATTCGCAATAATAACCTTTTAAAAAAAAATTGAATTGAGCCACAGAAGTGCTCAAGCCATTCATACATCCTGGCCCTCACTGTTCTCCACATCAGGCTAATTCTGTCCTTGTCATCTTCCTAGAAGTTAGTGTTGATGGTTGGCTTCCATGTGCCTCCTGCATGCCAAGTGGCAGCAAGAGGACACTCAAACACCATCTGGCTCCCCAGGCCCAGCCAGTTTGGGGCAGGAGCACTCCGAGGACCAGGCAAAGGTGAACTGCAAACTCAGCTTTTCCAAACCCTGCTGCTTTGCAGCAGGCCTCTGCAGACCCTGTAGTGTGTCTATCTTTGCAAATGCAGAGCACTGTTCTTGAGGCTTAATGGTTTTATTTAATTTGTATCCTGCATGCTTCTAAAGGTTTTGCAGCATCTAACAAAGTAAGACTGATGGAAAAGACAGGAAAATGTAGAATAATGGAGTAGTACATGTACCATTCACTTGGACAAACCGTGAGCATGGAATGGCAGCTCTGACCACCCAGTGCAAGCCAGCAATGGGCAGAGGAGGATGGACAGCCAAGTGCTCACTGTGTGGGCATATGAGATGAAGCCAAACCTCCTGCCATGGGGTGAATTCAAAAAGAAATTTTTAACTTGCAATTTTTTGGTAATTTTATTTTATTTTTTCCTAGTGTTCCAAGATTGTTTATGTACCACACCCAGTGCTCCATCAATACATAACCTCCATAATACCCACCACCAGGCTCACCCAACCCCATCCCCTTCCCCTCCAAAACACTCAGTTTGTTTCTCAGAGTCCACATTCTCTCATGGTTCGTCTCCCCCTCCAATTTCCCCCAACTCACTTCTCTTCTCCTCTCAGTGTCCTCTGTGTTATTCCTTATGCTCCACAAGTAAGTGAAACCATTTGATAAATAACTCTCTCTGCTTGACTTATTTCACTCAGCATAATCTCCTCTAATCCCACCCATGTTGATACAGAAGTTGGGTATTCATCCTTTCTGATGGCTGAGTAATATATTGCATTGTATATATGGACCATACCTCCTTTATCCATTCATTTGTTGAAGGGCATCTTGGCTCCTTCCACAGTTTAGTGACTGCGGCCATTGCTGCTATGAACATTGGGATACAGGTCTCCCTTCTTTTCACTACATCTGTATCTTTGGGGTAAAGACCCAGTAGTGCAATTGCAGGGTCATAGGGAAGTTCTATTTTTAATTTCTTAAGGAAACTCCACACTGTTTTCCAAAGTGGCTGCACTAATTTGCATTGCCACCAACAGTGTAAGAGGGTTCCCCATTCTCCATATCCTCTCCAACACTTGTTGTTTTACTGTCTCGTTAATTTTGGCCATTCTAACTGGTGTAAGGTGGTATCTCAATGTGGCTTTGATTTGAATCTCCCTGATGGCTAATGATGATGAACATTTTTTCATGTGCCTCTTACCATTTTTATGTCTTCTTTGGAGAAGTGTCTGTTCATGTCTTCTGCCCATTTTTTGACTTATCTGGTTTTTGAGTGTTGAGTTTGAGGAGTTCTTTATAGATCTTGGATATCAGTCCTTTGTCTGTAGTGTCATTTGCAAATATCTTTTCCCATTCCGTGGGTTGTCTCTTTGTTTTGTTGACTGTTTCCTTTGCTGTGCAGAAGCTTTTGATCTTTTTTTTTTTTTAAAGATTTTATTTATTTATTTGACAGGCAGAGATCATAGCAGGCAGAGAGGCAGGCAGAGAGAGAGAGAGGAGGAAGCAGGCTCCCTGTGGAGCAGAGAGCCCAATACGGGGCTCGATCCCAGGACCCTGGGATCATGACCTGATCCGAAGGCAGAGGCTTTAACCCACTGAGCCAACCAGGCACCCCGAAGCTTTTGATTTTGATGAAGTCCCAAAAGTTCATTTTTGCTTTTGTTTCCTTTGCCTTTGGAGACATGTCTTGAAAGAAGTTGCTGTGGTCGATGTTGAACAGGTTACTGCCTATATTCTCCTCTAGGATTTTGATAGATTCCTGCCTCACGTTGAGGTCTTTTATCCATTTCAAGTTTATCTTTGTGTGTGGTGTAAGAGAACGGTCAAGCTTCATTCTCCCATACATAGCTGTCTAATTTTCCCGGCACCATTTATTGAAGAGACTGTCTTTTTTCCATTGTATATTTTTTCCTGCTTTGTCGAAGATTATTTGACCATAGTTAAGGGTCCATATCTGGGTTCTCTACTCTGTTCCACTGGTCTATGTGTCTGTTTTTGTGCCAGTACTATGCTGTCTTGGTGATCACAGCTTTGTAGTAAAGCTTGACATCAAGCAACATGATGCACCAGTTTTGCTTTTCTTTTCAACACTTCACTAGCAATTTGGGGGTCTCTTCTGGTTCCATACAAATTTTAGGATTGTTTGTTCCAGCACTTTGAAAAATGCCAGTGGAATTTTGATTGGGATGGCACTGAAAGTATATATTGCTCTAGGCAGTATAGACATTTTAACAATGTTTATTCTTCTGATTCATTAACATGGGATGCCTTTACATCTTTTTATGTCTTCTTCAATTACTTTCATGAGTGTTCTGTAGTTCCTTGATACAGATCCTTTACCTCTTTGGTTAGTTTTATTCCCAGGTATTTTATGGTTTTTGGTACTATAGTAAATGGAATTGATTCTCTAATTTTCCTTTCTATATTTTCATCGTTAGTGTATAAGAAAGCAACTGATTTCTGTGCATTGATTTTGTATCCTGCCACATTACTGAATTGCTTTATAAGTTCTACTAGATCCCCAAACCAGGCAAAGACCTCAACAAAAAGGAGAATTTCAGACCAATATCTCTGATGAATATGAATGCCAAGATTCTCAACAAGATCCTAGCTAATAGGATCCAACAGTACGTTAAAAAGATTATCCACCATGACCAGGGGGGATTTATGCATGGAATGCAAGGGTGGTTCAACATTCACAAATCAATCAATGCGATAGAACAACTCAGTAAGAGAAGAGAGACATGGTCCTCTCAATTGATGCAGAAAAAAACATTTGACAAGATACAGCATCCATTTCTCATTAAAATGATTCAAAGTATAGGCAAAGAGAGAACATTCCTCAACTTCATAAAATCTCTCTATGAAAAACACACAGCAAATATCATTCTCAATGGGGGAAAGCTGACAGCCTTCCCTTTGAGATCAGGAACACAACAAGGATGTCCACTTTCGCCACTGTTGTTCAACCTAGTACTAGGAGTCCTAGCAACAGCAATCAGACAACAAAGAAGAATAAAAGGTATTCAAAATGGCAAAGAAGAAGTCAAACTCTCTCTTCACAGATGACATGATACTTTATATGGAAAACACAAAAGACTCTACCCCCAAACTACTAGAACTAACCCTAACCCTTTGAAAAATATTAGTTTAAATTTTGGGGCACATGAGATATAAAGATGTGATTTTGGGACATCAACAACTGAAAGGGGCAGGGAGGGAGATGTAAAGGTGCAGAGTTAATGTGTGCTACTGGAAGTCAAACTGGTATGAATCCAAACTGGAGCATTATGACTTTAGGATATTAAATGCAGTCCCTATGGTAGCCACAGAAGGCAATGAGACAGGTACTTAAACATTTTACTACAAAAAGTTACACATGAAAGAAGACAGCAATGAAGGAAATGAGGGACAAAAAAACTATAAGGCATATGAAAAACAAATACGAAAATGACAGAATGAAATATCTTATCAGCCAGCCTCAAAATGGAAGGAAATATTGACACATACCACAAAGGGGCTGAATGGCATTTAGGGCATTATGCTAAGTGAGATAAGTAAGTCACACAGAGGCAAATACTGTAGGATTCCACTTATAGGAGATACTTAAGAATAGTCAAATTCATAGAGACAGAAAAGGACGCTGAGATCTAGGGGCTGGGGTTGGGGGGATGGAGATTTAGTGTTTAATGGGGAGAGAGTTTCAGTTCTGCAAGTTGAAAAAGTGCTGGAGGCACCTGGGTGGCTCAGTGGGTTAAGCCTCTGCCTTCGGCTCAGGTCATTGTCTCAGGGTCCTGGGATCGAGGCTCAAGTCATGGTCTCAGGGTCCTGGGATCCGCCCCACATCAGGCTCTCTGCTCAGCAGGGAGCCTGCTTCCCCCTCTCTCTCTCTGCCTACTTGTGATCTCTCTCTCTGTGTCAAAAAAATAATATCTTTTTTAAAAAAGTGCTGGAAATGGATGGTAGTACTGATGAATGTTGTACAACACTATGAGTATATGTAATGCCACTGAACCATACACTTAAACATGGGTCAGATGGTAAATTTTATGTGTTTGTTGCTACAATACAAAATCGTATCAGCTCTTTATGACATTTTTTATTGTTGCATGAGCAGAACACCTCATGTTAATTTTCACGTCACAGCCAGGCAGGCTGGTGAAAAGAGATTTTATCCCCATGTTAACGAATGGAGACAAGGAGTCTGAGAATACACTTATAAGCAAATGAAGAATGAAACATCAGCATCTTAATGTCGGTATTAGTCAATCCACTGGCGTGCCACCAAATTTGCTGCTGTCTTGTGATGTCCTAAAGCTTCTAAGGCAATTTAAAAAGAATGAACTAATGGGAAAAAAAACTAAAATTGAAACTAAAATCTCCACACAGTTGTATGTATGTATGTATGTATGTATTTTGCTTGGGAAATGGACCTGTTTTCTGGTTGTTCCTCCACTGTCCTATACTGAAAAAAAAAGAAGAAAAAAAAAAACCAAAACTGGGATACGCCCTGGTACATACAACAATTCAAGTGAAGTCAGCAGGTGGAAGCCAGTCCTAAAATGTGCACTGATTCTGCCCCCTGCATCTCTACAACATGACAGTCCTGCAATGTAACACTGAACATGTTTGTTATAATTTACTTTTTATTAACATATATTATTTGCCCTAGGGGCACAGGTCTGTGAATCGCCAGGCTTACACACTTCACAGCACTCACTATAGCACATACCCTCCCCAATGTCCATAACCCAACCACCCTATCCCTGCCCCTACAACCCCGGCAACCCTCAGTTTGTTTCCTGAGATTAAGAGTTTCTTATGGTTTGTCTCCCTCCCAATCACATCTTGTTTCATTTTTTTCCCTCCCTACCCCCCAAATCTCCCACTTTGCCTGATATGAGGAATTTGAGATGTTAAACAAAAACAAGTAAAGCTGTGGGCTTTCAAAAATGCTCCACGTTTATTACAAGGCTTTGGATTTAGAGAGAAGGAATTCAGTAAGATAGAAATTTGTCTGGAGAAACCCATGCCAGTTCCAAAGTCTGGCACTCATATTCAGCGGGAACTAGTCCAAATGCATGGCAATTAAACAAGTATTTATAGACTGTCCTCTATATGAGTCAATTAACAAGGAAATTGGAAAACCCCACAGGCTTCTGTTCCTGCTGTGAGGCAATTTGGTGCTGCAGAAAACCACAAAAGTTGAGCTTCTGGACAGAGCAGAGGTGGAGACCACATCCTATCATTTGCCAGTTGTGCCTCTCTAGGCAAGTACATCAAGTCTTGGAGCTGCATTTCCCTTCTTTGTAGTATGATTATTGCAAAAAATATTAACAAATCATGGTTTGGTTATGAGAAACCTATGAGAAGATGCACTGAAAAATAGATGAAATTACTATTACATTAAAATAATAAATGAAAGAAAATAGAATGTGACTGTGTTTTAAGTCCTTTGGTTTTCTTCTCAGCAAGGAAGCATGCTGTATAACAATCCTTTTATTGAGTTCCTCCAGGATTTGACATGAGAGACTCTGGAAACATCAAATTCTCTATCTTTAAGCTGTAGTCCCAGGGAAGTGCTTGAAATGAAACCCTTGCATGACAACACAGCATACTAAGACAGGGTCCCTAGCTGAACACCCCCCCACCAGGTAGTATGTCAATTTTAGTAAGTGTGTACAATTTTTTAAAAGGCATCAAAACTTGATAAAGATTATAAAAAGTCTTTTAAAATGTAGGGTGAGTGTGTTCTTACTTTGTTCTTAGATGAAAAGAAATTCTTTGGGACCACATCAAATGACAGATGTAGTGTGTTGGGGCACTTAGAAGAGGTGGGGGGACCATTAGATGGGTCCAAAACTGGTACTGTTTAAAATGCTGGAAATCCTTTGTAAGACCCTCTTTGACTTCTTGAAGGGCCCTAACTTCCTGTCCTCACTCCACCAGTGGTCTGGGCCCCAGCTATCCTCAATATGCACTGCTCACATGATAGTTCTTCCCACAGGGAAAGGCTTCATCTCAGCCCTGGAGCCCCATCTATTCCTCCATCCAATCTTCCAGTGTCTTCAAAGCACCCACTCTGCACCAGCTGCTACAGAAATGGATGGAGGAACAATGATGACAGTCACTGAAACATCAGGGCTAAGATTTGAAGGATGAACATGAGTTAGCAAACAAAGGATTCATGGGAGTTCAGGAGGTGAGGATAGGGTAAAACAATCCTGGAAGAGAGTGCATCTCCTCTGAAAAGGTGTCTTCTCATTTCCCTCCACAGATTGGGTTAGAGAGAGCTCAGACACCAAGTAAGAAGTATTTACAGTATGAAGATATTTTTTTCAAAAGATTTTATTCATTTATTTCACAGACAGAGATCGCAAGTAGGCAGAGAGGCAGGCAGAGAGAGAGGAAGGGAAGCAGGCTCCCTGCCGAGCAGAGAGCCCAATGCGGGGCTCGATCCCAGGACCCTAAGATCATGACCTGAGCCGAAGGCAGAGGCTTTAACCCACTGAGCCACCCAGGTGCCCCTACAGTATGAAGATATTTGAATCAAAATTGATTAGTGGCAGTTTTGTTTTTTTAATTTAATTAATTAACGTATAGTGCATTATTAGTTTCAGAGGTAAGGTTTAGTGATTCATCAGTTGCACATAACACCCAGTGCTCATTACATCAAGTGCCCTCCTTAAATAAAATGAAAACAACAGACTTTTGAAATCATAACCGGAAGGCAACTATTTACCATAAAATATGATCTGACAAATTGGAACAGAATCAACTACTATATCACTTTGTGATAATGAAAGAACATGAAGGCTAGGTAGGAAGTGACTAAGCTGAACCTACATCCCCACTTAATATCACATAAATAGTTTAGTTTTTGAATCTCAATATTGTCCCTCTCTGCCCACTGAAAATTAGCTCCATGAGGGCAGGGACCTTAAAAAAAAAAAAAACAAAAACAAACAATCGACCATGTATTTGCAGATATACTTCTGGACTCTTGGTCCTGTTTCACTGATTTGTCAGTCTTGATGCCAACACTGTCTTGGTTACTACTTGAAATCAAGTAGCATTAGTTTTGTAACTATGTTCTCAATTTTTAAAGTTGTTTTCACTATCCTAGGTGTTTTGCATTTCCACGTATATCTTAGAAGCATTTTGTCAATTCCTACCTAAGAGTTTGCTGGGATTTTGACGGAGATTGTGTGTTATCTATGCATCAATTTGGAAAGAATTGACACCTTAGAAATACTGAATCATAAGATCCATGAACAAAGTATATCCTTCCACTTATTTAAGTCTTCTCTCTTTTCTCTTCACAATGTTTTGTAGTATACAGTATTACAGGTCTTTTACATGTTTATTTAGATTCATCTCTAAGTATTCCATACTTTTGACATAAAATTTTAATTTCAATTTTTGATTACTTATTGCTAGCATACAGAAATAGTTACTTTTAATATATTCATTTGAAACCCTAAGCTCAATTATTAGTCCTAGTTTTTTTAATAGATTCTAACAGATTTTTTATATAAATGATATAATCATGTCATTTGCAAATAGAGTTTTATTTGTCCTTTCCAAACTGAATGTTTTTCAAACTTTTTTTCTTGCCTTATTGCACTAGCTAAAACCTCTAATATAATGTTTAATAGAAGTAGGGACAGTGGATTTTCTTGCTTTGTCCCAGATTTTAAAGGGAAACATCCAGTCTTTCTCCATTTAATATGATGTCTGTAGATTTTCTGTAGATGACCTTTTATTGGGTTGCCAAACTTCCTTTTTACTCCAAGTTTGTCGGGAGGTTCTACAAGGAATGGATGTTGAATTTTGTCAAATTTTTCTTATATATTCATGGCGATGATCTCTCTCTCTTTATCTCTCTCTTTTTTTTTTTTTAGTCTGTGTGTATGGTGAGGTACATTGAATGGTTTTCAAATGTTAAACCACTCTTGAATTCTTAGGATAAATACCACTTGGAAATAATTTTCTATCCTTTTCATATATTATTGGTTTTAATTTTCTAAAATTTTGTGAGGAATTTTTACATTTATGTCCTGGGGCATATTGCTCTGCTTTAAATATATATACATATATGTCATATATACACACATATATGTGTATGTATATATACACACACATATATATGTATGTATATATATACACATATATGCATTTTATAAAGTAAAATGTACAATTGTATATTAAAGGACATTGTAAATCACAAAGTGAAAAGTGAAAAAAGACCACACACCCCCCCACACACACAGGGGAAGAGAAGACAATATATGGTCCTTTTTTTCCCCCTTTATTATTTACAACGTCCTTTAATGTACAGTTTTGCATTTTATTTTTTAATTTAAATTCTATTAGCCAACATATAGTACATCATTAGTTTCAGATATAGTGTCCAATAATTTATAAGTTGCATATAACACCCAGTGCTCATCACATCACATGCCCTCCTTAATGCCCATCATCCAATTACCCCCACCACGACCACCCTTCCAGCAACCCTCAGTTTGTTTCCTAGAGTTAAGAGTCTCTAATGGTTTTTATCCCTCTCTGATGACTTCGCATTCAGTTTTCCCTCCCTTCACCTATGATCATCTGCACTGTTTCATATATTCCGCAGATGAGTGAAACCATATGATAATTGTCTTTCTCTGATTGACCTATTTTGCTTGCATAGTACTCTCGAGTTCCATCCATGTCGATGTAAATGGTAAGTAGTCATCCTTTCTGATGGCTGAGTATTATTCCATTTAAAAAAAAGAACAGTGTATCAATATTGGTTCATCAATTTTTTTTTAATTTAATTTTTTCAATGTTCCAAGATTCACTGTTTATGCATCACACCCAGTGCTCCATGAAATACATGCCCTCCTTAATACCCACCACCAGGTTCACCCAACCCCCCACCTCCTTCCCCTCCAAAACCCTCAGTTTGTTTCTCAGAGTCCACAGTCTCTCATGCTTTCATCTCCCCCTCTGATTTCCCCCAATTCACTTTTCCTTTCCTTCTCCTAATGTCCTCCATGTTATTCCTTATGCTCCACAAGTGAAACTATATAATAACTGACTTTTTCTGCTTGACTTATTTAACTCAGCATAATCTCCAGTCTCATCCATGTTGACACAAAAGATGGGTATTCATCCTTTCTGATGGAGGCGTAATATTCCATTGTATATACAGACCATATCTTCTTTATCCATTCGTCTGTTGAAGGGCATCTTGGCACTTCCCACAGTTTGGCGACTGTGGCCATTGCTGCTATGAACATTGGGGTACAGATGGCCCTTCTTTTCACTACATCTGTATCTTTGGGGTAAATGCCCAGTAGTGCAATTTCAGGGTCATAGGGAAGCTCTACTTTTAATTTCTTAAGGAATCTCCATGCTGTTTTCCAAAGTGGCTATACCAATTTGCATTCCCACCAACAGTTAAGAGGGTTCCCCATTCTCCACATCCTCTCTAACACTTGTTTACTGTCTCGCTAATTTTGGCCACTCTAACTGGTGTAAGGTGGTACCCCAATGTGGTTTGATTTGAATCTCCCTGATGGCTAATGATGATGAATATTTTTTCATGTGTCTGTTAGCCATTTTTATGTCTTCTTTGGAGAAGTGTCTGTTCATGTCTTCTGCCCATTTTTTGACTTGATTATCTGTTTTTTGAGTGTTGAGATTGAGGAGTTGTTTATAGATCTTGGATATCAGCCCTTTGTCTGTAGTGTCATTTGCAAATATCTTCTCCCATTCTGTGGGTTGTCTCTGTTTTGTTGACTGTTTCCTTTGCTGTGCAGAAGCTTTTGATCTTGATGAAGTCCCAAAAGTGCATTTTTGCTTTTGTTTCCTTTGTCTTTGGAGACATATCTTGAAAGAAGTTGCTGTGGCCAATGTTCAAGAGGTTACTGCCTATGTTCTCCTCTAGGATTTTGATAGCTTCCTGCCTCACATTGAAGTCTTTTATCCACTTTGAGTTTATCTTTGTGTATGGTATAAGAGAATGGTCAAGCTTCTTTCTTCTATACATAGTTTTCCAATTTCCTCAGCACCATTTATTGAAGAGACTGTCTTTTTTCCATTGTATATTTTTTCCTGTTTTGTCAAAGATTATTTGACCATAGAGCTGCAGGTCCATACCTGGGCTCTCTACTCTGTTCCACTGGTCTATGTGTCTGTTTTTGTGCCAGTACCATGCTGTCTTGGTGATCACAGCTTTGTGGTAAAGCTTGAAATCAGGCAACGTGACATCTCCAGTTTTGTTTTCTTTTTCAACATTCCTTAGCAATTATAACAAATGTGCCTTACCAGTAATGCAAGGTCTTAACAGGAGAAACTGAGGGTTGGAGCAAATGTATGGCAACTCTGTATTTCTGCTCCCATTTTTTTCTGTACACCTAATCTTCTCTAGAAATAAAATCTATTAATTAAAAAATTAAATATATATAGTGTCTCTTTTTACCTTTTTTTTTTTTCTTATTGCAATGTCATTTCCTGGTTTTCATATCAGGGTAATGTTGGACGCAGAATGAACTGGGGAGTATTTTTCTACTGCTGTGTGTTGAAGTTCACTAATTTTTTTTTCCTGCAAGTTTTAATCTGTCATTTGTTCTATCCAATGTATTTTCCACATAAACACTGAAGTTTTCTTCTTTAGAAGTTTGAAATAGGTTGTGTTTATATCCTCCATGTTTCCACTTAACTTTTTGCACATATTGAATACAGTTATAGTAACTTTTAATGCTCTTCCATGCTTTAAACAATTATTCCTATCCTTGATTGTTTTAGGGAAGAGGGTAAATCTGGTCTCTGGGCACTCTGGCCAGAGCCCTTAGCCTACTTTCCAAAATAAATGCTTATGGAATTAATAACTATAGAATGTTCTTGGTGCCAGGAAGTTACAGTGAAGAGGACAGAAAGACTCCTGTACTCATGGGACTTACAGTCTAGTTGGAAATGACAGCCAATCAAAATGAAGGAAAAATAATTATGTTAATGAGACAATTTCAGAAACTGTTAGGCAAATGAAGAGTGATTATGATAGGGGCTGGGAGGTAATTAGGAAAATACTCTCATAGATATTGGTCAGGTGATACATTACTGAGGTGGTGGGACTTGAACTAAGTATTGAGGAGGATGTGACCATGCAGACATCCTGGGGAAGAGAATTCCAGGCAGAGAGTCTGTACAAAAGTCCTGGGTGGGGAATGAGCTTAGCATGTTGCAGTTCAGAATGAGGGTCAGAAGGGCTGGCATGTAGTGAGAGAGATGGGGCGGGCAGGGGCCAGATCAGGGGCCAGATCAGGAAGACAGATGTGGAATGTAGCGCTCCAACACATAGAGAAATATCAAAGTGAAGCTTTCTTTATACCCCCCCACCCCATAAACAGCAGAGAGCAGAGAAGTTGGCTCACTCTTCCTTGTGGCTGCAGAGCATTTTCAGCCCACGGACTGCTGGCAGTCAGGATAGATCAGCTCGTAAAGCAACTGCTGTCCTGAACCCCACTCAAGGCAACCTCCCAATGTTCATCCCAAGCATTGCTGGCAAGCTGTTCCCATGGAGCCTATCACCACTCTCATATTTCTTCCCAGGAGGGAAGTGACAGAGATGCAAACTGTTTGGTAGATGCCACATTTCCTTCCAAAGATGATGGAGTTTAGGGTGGATTAAGTATTCAAGTGTTCCCTTTTCATTAGGAAAAGTGATACAAACAGCGTCTCTTCAGAGCTGGTTGCTGTTCATAATAACAAGCAGAACCACTTTCCGGTTTCCTTTCCCTACACTCTGGTGTCATTTGTTCTCTCTCTGTACTTTATGAAAACGGATGAGACATCAAAAGAACTACACAACCAGAATATATGAATAAACACGATTTTAGTCTCAGCTGTGTGACTTACTTGCTCTGTGACCTTGGACAAGTCAGTTAATCTGAGAATTTTCTTCCTTCCCTGAGATATGAGGATGCTTTCATCTTCCCACCCTCTCCCTGGGGAGCTGTTATTAGCCATGTTAGAGGTACAGGAGTCCTTCCCTACTCAGACATAAGGCTTAGGCACACACAATCCTCCGTGTAAGATAATGTGTTGCTGAGCTGAGAAAACTAGGGACAACAGAGTGGGGACAGGGAAGGAATCAAAGCCACAGCCTGTAATACATATTTTTCCTTTCATTCAATTCTAAAAAGATAAAGACTGACCTGAACTTAAGAGTGTATCAATGGCACTGCACCAGCTGACTCAGCCTTAACAGATACTGAGCAGTACTTTCCCATTTACCACCCACTGCTCCCTGGGAATCTTTCAGATTTTCCTCACTCTGTTTATAACAAGATGATTGAAAATATGGTTTGCTCTTTTGCAAACAAGACATATTTTCTGGGTAAATTCCTCCACCCAAGCATTCCATGCCTTGTTTCATGGTTTGGGAGCCCATCCTCTGGGTTCTATCTCAGCCCCGAGGAGTTTGGGTGTCTGAGATGGGGAGTCCTGTAGCTGGGCTTTATTTAATATGCCCTGAAGTGGGCAAAATTATATTTAAAATTATATTTATATTTATATATAAATATACAAATTCATATATATTTATATGTAAATATATATAAATTTATATATAAAATTTATATCAATTTAAATTTAAAAATATATAAATTTATATATATATATATATAATTATATTTATATTATATTTAAAAGTATGTGAAACTCCTAACTGTAGGGAACAAACTGAAGGTTGCCGGAGGAGAGGTGAGTGGGGGGATGGGGTAAATGGGTGATGGGTATTAAGGAGGACATGTGATGGAATGAGCACTGGGTGTTTTTGCAAATGATGAATCATTAAACTCTACCCCTGAAACTAATACTACATTAGATGTGAACTAACTTGAATTCAAATAAAATTTTGAAAGAGACTGCGGACTCTGAGAGACAAACTGAGGATTTTGGGGGTGGGGGTGGGGTGAGCCTGGTGGTGGGTATTAAGGAGGGCTCATATTGCACATAGAGCACTGGGAGTGGTGCATAAACAATGAATTTTGTAACACTGAAAAAAAATAAAATTTCAAAAAATAAAATAGTAATATATATATGCATATATATATATATATATATATATATTTATACATATATATTACACAGCCATCAGAAAGGATGAATACCCAACTTTTGTATCAACAATGGATGGGACTGGAGGAGATTATGCTGAATGAAATAAGTCAAGCAGAGAGAGTCAATTATTTTATGGTTTCACTTACTTGTAGAGCATAAGGAATAACATGGAGGACATTAGAAGAAGGAAAGGAAAAGCTAATTGGGGGTAATTGGAGGGGGAGACAAACCATGAGAGACTGTGGACTCTGAGAAACAAACTGAGCGTTTTGGAGGGGAGAGAGGTGGGGGGTTGGGTGAGCCTCGTGGTGGGTATTATGGAGGGCACGTATTGATGGAGCACTGGGTGTGGTGCATAAACAATGAATCTTGGGACACTGAAAAAAATAAAATTAAATTAAGATGTTAAAAAAATAAGTGCAAAAATTATATATATGATCCACATTCAGGCAAATGATGCTGGAGGTTGAAAGAATTATAAGTAACTTTATTTTTAAAATTTTATTTCAGTATAACTAACGTACCGTGTTATATTGGTTTTAGGTATATAATATAATGATTCAAAAAGGAAAATAACTAGATTTGACCAAGCATTTTCATATTCTTCCTCATATTTCATTTTGCAAAGTCAGTATAACTATTACTTCCAGTCTACTGACAGGAACCTGAGTCTCAGAGAGGTCAAGGGTAATTGTGGACGGTCACAAAGATGGAGGGAAAGCAGTTACACTCAGACCACTGTTCCAAATTCAATGCTCCTTTAAGCAAGCCAAGCGAGGAGGGAGCTGTGACTGAGGTAAAACACTGGATTAATAGGAGACTAAATTATTTTGATTCAGACTACTGAAAATTCTCACTTTCACCTGTGTCCCTCAGTTATTACAACAAAGTTCTTTATTTAAATTCTTCACCTTTCCCCAGAGTTCACACCACCTCTCAGTGGAGTCCCATCTGTGAATTTAATTAACCAGCTGCTCCCCTGGTCTTCCAGATCATTAATTAAGATCTTCTTTGAAATCAGACTTAACCCCCTTACCCTCAGCCATCCCCCAGAGACTTCCATACAGCTCTGAAGATAACTGTTTATTTTAACCCCACATTATATGCTCAGTTTGCAGAAGAGTTTTATAAGGATACTATCTCAAAAAGTTAATTTCTCCAGGGACAGATTGTGAGCCAGGTCTGAATATGTTTTGTCAAAATCCAAACATAAGATATTACCTCCAAATATTGTTGGTGGTTTTATTATTATTAATTTTAGGTAAATAGGAAAACTGTTAAATCGTTTACTGTGAACTCCAAACCTATTAAATGCACATGTATTATCAGGAGACTACATGTATATCAGCAGAACACAAGTCCTAAAATACCTAAAAGTACCTATTCACCCATCCCTTTCCCATGGTAATCTAAGATCCAGAAAGTTATCTTAAGAAACTAAGTTAAAATAAGGGGAAAGTGGTTTATGTACAAAGATGCTCACCATTTTATATATTACCAAATATTGGACTGATCCCATTACCTAACATAAGAGAATGGATAATACATTTTGGTACATCCATATTCTGGAAAGTTATCCTATTAAAATAAACACTGTAATTACAGAGAAGACACTTGGGATATAATACCAAGTGGAAAATAAAGAGGACAAAAAAATGCAAAATCTACAACAATTACATTATACAGAAATAGGTCAGTATGGACAAAGAATGAAATGACCAGAAGTAAAAAAGTGAAAACAGTTAATTTAGAATTATAAAACTAGAAAGGCTTGACTGCATGTTGAATTTTAAGGTGGTATAGAGGTAACAAATAAAAGTAATACTTTCCTAGTTCTTAATATTTTAGAAGCATCTCAGTATTCATGCTATGATTCATGATGTTCGTACCACCAGTTCTCAATAGCAAAGGTGTCAATATTTGCCCATAAACCTTGAAGTAACGATTTCAGTCAGCTCTGAGGTGCTAATTGCCAGTATCTACATTTCTGTCTCAAAGAACATTGATCTGGACTTACAGAAGGCAATGTATGCAGTAGGTTGGAAGAATCAAAGAATTTAACATTTTCCTAGGAATAACCCTTGATTACCTGTAGAAGTCCTATTCATACCCAACCATTCTCACTTCTCAGGTGGTATAATTCTGAGATGGCTATTTTCCATCATTCTTCAGATTCTAACAAAGGACGAGAGAAAGGTATTGGAGAAGGTAAAAATTTTCTAATTCCAGTTAGGACTGGTTGTCCACGGGATAGAAGAAATAACAATCACTACCTCACACCATAAACAAAAGATAATTTAAGATAGACAAGAGTTCTGTGAGCTGAATCCATGACGTAGAAGCACAGAAGACTCTCATTTGTGATCTAGGGTAGGTAAAACTTCTTGGAGAGGAGACAGGACGAAGCGAACATCAAGAACACTCGGTAAACTGCAGTTGGTCCAAACGAGATTTTATGCACCAACGATACCGTAAAGAAAATGAAAATCAAGCCATAGGCCCGGATAAACCAGTCACAAAAGATATAACTAACAAAGGACTTCCACCAAGAATTTAGAAAGGACTCTTACAACGCAACAATTTTTTTAAAAACAGCCTAATTTTAGAAATGGGTAAAAGACATAGACAGGCATTTCACAAAGGAAGATATATAAAAGCTAGTAAGTAGACAAAAACTTCCCAGCATCGTAAGTCACCACAGGAAAGTAAATTAAAACCACAAAGAAATACCAATGCACATTGACTAGAATGACTAGAATAAAAAGGACTGACAACTCCAAATATTAATAAAGATATGGAGCAACGAGAACTCTCTTAAACTTCCATGAGAAGTATAAAATTTTGTAACTCAGGAAAACTCTCTGATAGTTTCTTACAAAGTTGACCATATACCTACTATAACTCAGTGATTCAACTTCTGAGTGTTTACCTAATAGAAACGAAAGCATGTGTTCACAAAAAGACTTATACAAGAATGTTCTCTGTAGCCCAAATGTTTATTAACAGGAGAACTGACTATCAAGTGTGGTATTTTCATACAGTGAACCACTACACAGAACAAGAAAGAATGAATTATAGATACACATACTGATAGGCTTGAATCTCAAAAACATTAACACTGCTTGAAAAAAGCCAGGTGCTATCTTTCTACTCATATGAAAATCTGGAATAGGCAAAACTAATCTATAGTGGCAGAGATAAGAAATAGCAGTTTACTGGAAAGCAATGCTGGGGATTGACAAGGGAGGTACATAGAAGAAATCTGGTGGCGGGGGCACCTGGGTGGCTCAGTCATTAAGCATCTGCCTTCAGCTCAGGTCATGATCCCAGGGTCCTGAGATCAAGCCCTGCATTGGGCTCTTTGTTTGGTGGGAAGCCTGCTTCTCCCTCTCTCACTCCCACTGCTGTGTTCCCTCTCTTGCTGTGTCTCTATCAAATAAATAAAATCTTAAAAAAAAAAAAAAAGAAAGAAATCTGCGGCTGATAGAAATGGGTACCTTTATGAAAACTGATCAAACTAATTTGTTGGTCAAAGTAGAACAGTGCTCCTAAAATCTGTGAATATATCATATGTAAGATGTACTACCTGGAAAAGGAACTAAGCCATCCCATACAAAGACATGTGATCAGGGGATCACTCTTCACTCTTCATCATGTGGTGACTGGCTAGGCTGGGTGATTCTGCACAAATGGCTGGAGGTAGTTCTGGGGTATTCGTGTGTTGGAAATAACAAGTGGAACATCACCTGTACTCTCTGAAGAGATGGACATCAACACCATTCCAACAGGATGCTGACATTTCATAGATATCTGAAGTGAGAAACTGATGGGTACACATCCGCTGGGACACCTGCCAGGGCCTTAGGAAGCAGGGCAGAATGTGATCTTGTCATCAGCTAGGACCATTGCCTGGAGGAAGCCCAAACCAAGTCTGAGACACTCCATGCTGATGTATATGACATACATGAGCCTGAAGTGATCCCTGGGGACCCTGCTCCAGTGAGAGGTTCCCTTCTTCACCGCCTTAATGAACACCAATTCGTATCAGCAAACATTTTCTGGCCTTTACTGATTCTGGCACTACCCTTTAAAAGCATGTAGTCCAGTGGAAAAAGAGCTCCACAAACCAATTTCATGGGATAAATGGCTAAAATAGAGGTATGGGCCGGAAACCATCAACCATTTGGGGCAGGTGGGGTGGTCAGGGAAGGCTCCAGGGCATAGCTGATCTTTGTGCTAAGTCTTCACAAGGGTGAAGCTCAATGGCTTTACCCTGATTTCTAAAGTAACAGAGGTTCACTGTGAAAAAAAAAAATTAGAAAATTGGAAAGCATGTAGTATTGAGTGAACAGTAACCTGGATCCTATAATTTAGAGATAAGCTCTGCAACCATGATGACTATATCTTTCTTGTTAGACCTTCCCATGCTACACGCTCTCTCTGTGTTTCATGTCAAAATGGGATCATATTACACATGTTCTGTCAACTACTTAGCCAGATATTCCTGCTAGCTCTTCATGCCCGTATGAGTCCACATGGCTATCTTTAATGGCCGTGTTGGATTCCACACTGGAAGTTGTGTCCTGTGTTTAGCCAACCTTCTGGGTAATACACACACATTTTAAGTTGTTTATAATCATTTACAACTGTCACAAATGTTTATTTTAGCTTGGCCTTGGAGAAAGAGAGGCTTCCATGCTGATGTGAGAGGGGAAGAGTAGAAAGGACAGTAGATGGGAAACCATGGAGAAGGCACTGGACAGGCATTTGAGGAGCACCAGCCATCCTGTGAGGCTACGAGACAAGATGCCAATGGAGTGAAAATGCCAAGATGGGAGAGATAAACATGGTCAAAACACAAAGGGTGTTAGCAGTCATTCTAGGGATTTGTACCAGATCCTGAAAGCCATGGGGAATAAATAAAAAATCTGAATCACTGGAGTGACACCAGCATATTTGGGTTTTACAAAGTCACTCTTTCCTCCCTGAGCATTTTGTTGCCTTATGTACTAATTAAAATTTTGGGTATCTATTCTCATCAGTTCAGGAAACACCTCCTATTCAAGACCATAGGAGCTGAATATAAGCCAGAGGGAGCCAACAACTCCTTTCATTGAGCTTTGTTCCCTGTGGATATCTTGGCCTTTGAACAGCTGTCCTTTGAGATTTGGCTCAGATTTCTGCTTTTTCCCTTAGGCCTTAGGCCTGAGCACCTGACTCCTGGGTGGATTGCTTGGCTCAGGGACAGATTGCAGGTTTGGGATTATGTGGTTTTGGCTGACATTCTCTGCTTTAGGGGACAACTATAAGAAATAAAATCGACAGAAAGAGTCCAGGAGACTAAGGGGGCATGGAATGAATGCTCTCCCACTCAGAATAACATTCTGAATAAAAAATAACCCGAACTTCTAGATAATCTGCATAAGTTCTAGGGGAAGAAAGTTGAAGGCAACAAGTGCCAGGAACCAAGTGGGGTTTCCACATCAGAGGGCTGAGTGGGAGATGGAGACAAAAGGCTTGCTAAGTCAGAATAGACCTTTGCGGTAGGGTAGAATTAACCCAAATAGGCGAAGGAGATGGGGTGTTAGGCCGAGGTTAAGTGTAAGAAAAGATGATGGAATGTTCATGAAGCAGGGAGCCTTGAATGGCTGCATGATCTATGGGAAATAGACTTAAAACACCTCCCATGTGCCTGGGGAAATACAAGAAAACCACGTCATCCACTCTGGAAAAGTGGGGGAATGTCTCCTTCGAGAAATAAAAATTCTGTATCAATGGGGCACCTGAGTGGCTCAGTGGGTTAAAGCCTCTGCCTTCGGCTCAGGTCATGATCTCAGGGTCCTGGGATCAAGCCCCGCATCAGGCTCTCTGATCAGCAGAAAGCCTGCTTCCCCTTCTCTCTCTCTGCCTGCCTCTCTGCCTACTTGTGATCTCTGTCTGTCAAATAAATAAATAAATAAATAAATAATCTTTAAAAATTCTGTATCAAATGTAGTTGGAAGACTAAATTCATACTACTCATCTTGTAGGAATTTAACATAAAAACTAGTCTTGAACATGTGAAAACTCTAAGAAGCCAGCAGAAGAAAGAGTGAAACATTTCTACAGCTCAGGGACACAGGGAAAATATGCTGAAGATGAATTCCCTACCACAAATCTGAGCTATACCTCAGATGGAAAAAAATTAGTATCTCAGAAAATATAGATAAAGGAACAATCTGAAAAGGAGCTGAAGATAGGTATTTTCAAAATATTTAGAAAAACAAAAGAAAGAAACCATAAATCCAAAAATTTAAAAAAAAAAACTGGGAATTTTAAAAAGCCCAATAAATTTGAAAGATGACGAAATACTCCAAACTCTGTACTAGTCACCCTTCTGAACAATGGGAATATACCTGTGAGCAGAAAAGACAAAACCCTGTCCTCAGAAAGCCTTCATTTAGGTGGGGGAGACCACAAATTAATAAACATAGAAAGTAATTGCAGCAGTGCTCAATGCCACCTGATTGTGCCATGACCAGTGGACATGTACATTGCCCAAACACACAGCTAAACATATGATACACTTACAGCCCATGAAAGAAAAAAGTGAGGACATTTGGTCACATGGGTAAGGCATAGGGCAGCTGTACAGAGTAGGCATGTAAGAGCTCATTTCACAGTAATTTCATTAAGACTAAGAAAGAACTAAAACATTACCACACCTTAAGCAAAGTTCAGTCCTTGATATCCCAGCCTCTTCTGTTCTCAAATTGAATAGCTCCTTCTTGATACAACAGAAACTCAGAGAATTCTTTTATTTTTTTTTAATTTAAATTCAATAACCAACATAAAGAACATCATTAGTTTCAGGTTAGAGTTCAATAAATCATATAACACCCAGGACTTATCACATCATGTGCCCTGCTTATTGCCCATCACCCAGTTACCCCATCCCCTACCAACCTCCTCTCCAGCAACACTGTTTCTCTCCCATAATAAAAAGTCTCCCATGGTTTGTCTATTTCTCTGATTTCTCCCATTCCATTTTCCCTCC
Organism: Lontra canadensis; assembly: GCF_010015895.1. Taxonomy (NCBI): domain Eukaryota; kingdom Metazoa; phylum Chordata; class Mammalia; order Carnivora; family Mustelidae; genus Lontra; species Lontra canadensis. Next base: position 62,145,809 of record NW_022630995.1, on the reverse strand, counting down.
CTTCCCCTATGATCCTCTGAGACATTTCATATATTCCTCCTATGAATGAAACCATATACTTGTCTTTCTCTGACTTATTTTGCTCAGCATGATACCCTCAAGTTCCATCCACATCGAAGAAAATGGTAAGATTTCATCCTTTCTGATGGCTGAGTAATATTCCTGTGTGTGTGTGTGTGTGTGTGTGTGTGTGTGTGTGTGTGTGTGTATCTTCTTTATCCATTCATCTGTTGATGGACATCTCAACTCTTTCCATAGTTTGGCTATTGTGGACACTGCTGCTATAAACATGGGGGCACAGGTGCCCCTTTCAGATCACTACATTTGTATCTTTGGGGTAAGTACCTAGAAGTGCAATTGCTGGGTCATAGGGTAGCTCTATTTTTAGCTTCTTGAGGAACCTCCATACTGTTTTCCAGAGTGGCTGAACCAGTTTGCATTCCCACCAACAGTGTAAGAGGGTTCCCCTTTCTCCACATCCTCACCAATATTTGTTGTTTCCTGACTTGTTAATTTTAGCCATTCTGACTGGTGTGAGGTGGTATCTCATTGTAGTTTTGATTTGTATCTTCCTGACACAGAGTGATGTTGAGCATTTTTTCATGTGTCTGTTGGCCATCTGGATGTCTTCTGGAAAAATATCTGTTCATATCTTCTTCCCATTTACTGACTGGATTTTTTGGTTTTGGGTGTTGGGTTTGATAAATTCTTTTTTTTTAAATTTTATTTATTTATTTGACAGACAGAGATCACAAGTAGGCAGAGAGGCAGGCAGAGAGAGAGAGAAGAGGAAGCAGGCTCCCTGCGGAGTAGACAGCCCAATGCGGGGCTCGATCCCAGGATCCTGGGATCATGACCTGAGCCGAAGGCAGAGGCTTTAACCCACTGAGCCACCCAGGCGCCCCGGTTTGATAAATTCTTTATAGATCTTGGATACTAGCCCTTTATCTGATATGTCATTTGCAAATATCTTCTCCCATTCCATAGCTTACTTTTTAGTTTTTTTGACTATTTCCTTTGCTGTGCAAAAACTTTTTAACTTCATGAAGTCCCAATAGTTAATTTTTGCTTTTGTTTCCCTTGCCTTTGGAGACGTGTCTATCATTAGGTAATGTCTGCAATTTTTAACTAAAAGTTTATTGAAATAATTTTAGATTTATAAAAGGTTCTAAGGAATAATACGGGAGATTCCATGTGTCCCTTAACCAATTTCCCCCCAATAGAAGCATTTTATAAAACTAAAGTGCAATATTACAACCTGGTAGAGACATTTATATAAACCACCTATTTTATTCAGATTCCCCAGTTTTACTTGTACTCATCTCTGTGTGTATTTAGTTCTTTTTTTTTTAAAAGATATTATTTATTTATTTATTTATTTGAGAGAGAGAGAATGAGCCGGGACAGGCATAGGAAGAGAAAGAAGCAGGCTCCCCACTGAGCAGGGATTCCAATGTGGGGCTCAATTCCAGGACCCCAGGATCATGACCTAAGCTGAAGGCAGACACTTAACTGACTGAGCAACCCAGGAGCCCCTGTATTTGGCTCTATACACTTTTATATCCTATGTGTGTGTTCCTGAATCCGCCTCATCATAAGTTTGGTGTTAGATGTTGGGTTGTTTTGTGAATGCTCTTAAGCAAGTAGTTTCTCTTTATTCCTAAGTTGTTGATGGTTTTTATTATGAACGAATATGAGATTTTCTCAAATGCTTTTTCTGCATCAATTAATATGATCATATAATTCTTCATCTTTAGGTTGTTTATATGGTAAGGCACATTGACTAATATAATGCAGCATGCTGAACCTTGCATACCTGGGATAGATTCCACTTAGTCTAGGTGTATGGTTCTTTCTAGACATTGCTGGATTCAATCTGCTACTGTTTGTTGAAGACATTTGAGACTACATTCATGAATCATAGTGATCTGTAGTTTTCTTTGTACTGTCTTTGTCTGATTTTGGTTATCAGGGTAATACTGGCCTCATAAAGTGATTTGGGAAGTGTTTTACCCTCTTTCATTTTCTGGAAAAGATTGCATAAAGTTGGTGCTAATGTTTCTTTAATGTTTGGCAGTATTCTCCAGTGAAACTCTGTGGGCCTGGGACTTCTTTTTGTAAGAGCTTTTTAATTACAAATTCAATTTCATTAATGGTTGTAGGACTTTTCAGATTATCTGTATCATTTTAGTTGAGTATTGATAGCTTGTGGCTTCCAAGGAACTATTTTCTTTCAGAATTTGAGTGCAAATTTGATTGAAGTATTCCTTTTTCACCCTCATAATGACTGTAAGATCTGTGATGGAAGTGTCTATTTCATTCCTGATATTCATGATTTGTGTCTTCTCTTTTGTTGTCAGTCTTGTTGTAGGTTTTCAATTTCATTGTTTTGAAGCATCAACTTTTAAAAATTGATTTTCTCCACTGCTTTCCTATTTTAATATCATTGATTTCTACTCTTATCTATTATTTCCTTCCTTCCGTTTGTTTTGGGTTTAGTCTGCTTTTTTTTTTTTTTTTCTGATTTCAAGCTTTACTACAAAGCTGTCATCATCAAGACAGCATGATGCTGGCATAAAAACAGACACATAGACCAGTGGAACAGAGTAGAGAGCCCAGATATGGACCCTCAACTCTATGGTCAAATAATCTCCGACAAAGCAGGAAAAAATATACAGTGGAAAAAAGACAGTCTCTTCAATAAATGGTGCTGGGAAAATTGGACAGCTATACGTAGAAGAATGAAACTCGACCATTCTCTTACACTGTACACAAAGATAAACTCAAAATGGATAAAATACCTCAACGTGAGACAGGAATGCATCAGAATCCTAGAGAAGAACATAGGCAGTAACCCTTTTCGATATCAGCCACAGCAACTTCTTTCAAGATATGTCTCCAAAGGCAAAGGAAACAAAAGTGAAGATGAACTTTTGGGACTTCATCAAGATCAAAAGCTTCTGCACAGCAGAGGAACAGTCAACAAAACAAAGAGGCAACCCATGGAATGGGAGAAGATATTTGCAAATGACAGTACAGACAAAAGGCTGATATCCAGGATCTATAAAGAACTCCTCAAACTCAACACACACGAAACAGATAATCACGTCAAAAAATGGGTAGAAGACATGAACAGACACTTCTCCAATGAAGACAAACAAATGGCTAACAAACATATGAAAAAATGTTCATCATCACTAGCCATCAGGGAGACTCAAATTCAAACCACATTGAGATATCACCTTACACCAGTTAGAATGGCCAAAATTAGCAAGACAGGAAACAATGTGTGCTGGAGAGGATGTGGAGAAAGGGGAACCTTCTTATACTGTTGGTAGGAATGCAAGTTGGTACGGCCAATTTGGAGAAGAATGTGGAGATTCCTTAAGAACTTAAAAATATAGCTTCCCTATGACCCTGCAATTGCACTACTGGGTATTTACCCCAAAGATACAGATGTAGTGAAAAGAAGGGCCATATGTACCCCAATGTTCATAGCAGCAATGGCCATAGTCGCCAAACTGTGGAAAGGACCAAGATGCCCTTCAATGGACAAATGGATAAGGAAGATGTGGTCCATATACACTATGGAGTATTATGCCTCTATCAGAAAAGATGAATACCCAATTTTTGTATCAACATGGATGGAACTGGAAGAGATTATGCTGAGTGAAATAAGTCAAGCAGAGAGAGTCAATTATCATATGGTTTTGCTTATTTGTGGAGCATAACAAATAACACAGAGGACATGGGGAGATGGAGAGGAGAAGGAAGTTGAGGGAAATTGAGAGAGAGAGCGAATGAGAGAGCATGCATGAGTGGGAGTGAGAGGGGCAGAAGGAGGGAGAGAATCTTAAGCAAGCTCTTAAGCAAGCTTCATGCTCAGCACAGAGCAAAATGTGGGCATCAATCTCACCATCCTGAGATCATGACCTGAGCCAAAATCAAGAGTTGGATGCTTAACTAACTGAGCCACCCAGGTGCCTCTGCTCTTCTTTTTCTATTTTCTTGGGGTGGGAATAGAGAATATTAATTCAAAGTCTTTTTTTGTTTCTAATGTAAGCTTTTACTTCTCAATCATGCTTCAATTGCTTCCCACATGCTCTGGTATACTGTATTTTCATTTCCATTCAGTTAAATATGTTTTAAAAGCTGTCTCAGAGACCCATTAATTGATTCATATTTTTAATATGAGTTTATTGTTTAATTTCCAAGTGTTGGAGCAATTCTTTTTGATGTGTTGATATTTGTTTTATTGCCCTGAGTTTAGTTTATCTTGGTAAATTTTCCATGGGTGCTTGAAAAAAGAAAGCATATTTTGTTGTTGTTGAGTGATGGAGTGTTCTATATACATCAATTGGATTATGTTGATTAAATGCATTTGTTCATAGTTCTACATCCTTCCCGAATTTCTGAGGGGTTGTTATATTGAGAGGAGGATATGGAAGTACCAACTATAATTACAGATTTGTTTGTTTCTCCTTTTGGTTCCATCAGGTTTTGTTTTGTGTTTTTTTTTTTTTTTAAGCTTTGTTGTTTGGTGTATATACATTAAAGTTTGTTATGTGCTCATGCTGGATTGATTGTTCTATACTCATGTCATGTTCCTCCTTGACTCTAAGAATGTTCTCTGTTCTGAAGTCTACTTTATCAGATGTTAATACAATCATTCTTTTTTTTAAATTAATGTTTGCCAGGTACATCTTTTTCCATCCTTTCACTTTCAATCAACATTTGCTGTATTTGAAATGAGTTTCTTATAAGTAGCACATGGTTGAATTGTGTTTTATGCATGCTGTCATTCTTTTCTTTTTGAGGGGTAACTATTTACAATTAAGGCAACTATTGAAATGTTATTGCTTACATCTGCATTTTTAAAAATTTCTTTTCAGTGTTCCAGAATGCACTGTTTATGCGTTTTTACTTGTTTTCAGTTTGCTTCTTCTGGTTCTTGTTTCTTGTTTTTTCTTGCTTACCTGTGGCTTATCTGAACATTTTAAATATTCCATTTGTATTTGTATTTGTGGTTTTTATGAATGTACCTCTTTGCACAGTTTCTCAGTGGTTGTTCTGGCCAGGACAACATACATGTATAGCTTTTCACAGTCTACTGGTATCATAATTTTACTACTTCAGTAGAGGGTGGAAACCTCATTTTTTTTTTACCTAGATTCTTTTACCTTCCACATCTTAAATATCATTGTCTTGAATGTCAAATGGTGGTGTACTTTTTGCTACAATCACAAATTTGATTTATAAACCTCCTGAAGAAAATGATAATCTATTACACATATCTATATTTCTGCATTATTAATTCTTTCTTTTTGGTTCTCAAAGAAAAACCATAAGAGACTCTTAACTCTCGGAAACAAAGTGAGGGTTACTGGAGAGGAGACGGGGGACAGATGTGGTAACTGGGGGATGGGCATTAAAAAAAGCACATGATATGATGAACACTGGGTGTTATATACAACAGATGAATCATTAACCTCTACCTCTGAAACCAATAATACACTTTATGTTAGTTGGTTTTAAATAAAATAAAAAACAAAGATTCTTTTTAATTTGTTATCTAAATTCAATTTAGTTAATATATAGTGTTTTGTTAGTTTCAGGTGTAGAATTTAGTTATTGATCAGCTGCATTTAACACCCAGTGTTCATCCAAAGATTGTTTTATTATTTCCTTTTTGTTTGGATAATTTCTTAAGCTAACCCTTAAGGGCATGCATGCTCATTAACAATTATCTTGGTTTTCCAAAAGTCTTTATTTCCCTCAGAAATAAGCTTAGACCTGGCAGTAACAGTTTTTTCCTTTCACCATTGGACAAACTTGTTCTACTTCCTTCTCACCTCCATTGCTTCAGTGGAGTGAAAAAAAAATGTATATATACACACATATATAATATATTTAATACATATCATTATATATTATATAATATATAATTATAATAAATATATAATATGATATGTAATAAATATAGCATATATAGTATATAATATATAATATATAAATATATATATACACATATATAATCTCCAGTGATCTCCCTAAAAACATTTTAACAAATTATATGTCTGCTGGTAACTACAGATTCTAATAGATAACACATATAACGGATTCCCAAACAGCCCTGTGCTGGGAAAGAAGCTCTCGCTTAGGAATCAGGCACTTGGGAGTGATTATGAATACCACCGGCTCTTTGGACTTCAGTTCCTTTATGTGTAAAGCTGCTGTCCATTTAAACAGACTCCCTGAGAGCCCCATCTGAGACAGCCAGACACAGTACTGTGCTGGGTGCTTCCTGTACAACACTCATCCTCTAACATTCCTTCAAAGAAGATACAGTTGATTGTCACCATTCGTGGTAGCTATGTTCCATGAGGCTGCTGTGAGCATGGAATTAATGAATACAGGTTAGGTTCCTGTGAGCTTCTGTTCACAATATTCTCTGCAACCAATCAGGACATAACCATGTTTTGTGTGTTTCTATTTAAAGACAGTCTTGTTTCCTTAACCTTGCATGCACAGCTAACTACCTCTCCTGCATACCTGAACCATGTGTCTCTAACCCAAGGGTATTCCTGTCAGTCAGGTCTCAGCCTTCTTGTAATTAGGAACAGTGGATAGCACTGCACCCTACACTGGGAACCATTTGAAATAGCAATAGTGGGGCGCTCGGATGGCTCAGTCAGTTAAGCATCTGCTTTTATTTTTTTTTAACTTTTTATTTATTTTTTAAAAATTTCTTTTCAGTGTTCCAGAATTCATTGTTTATGCACCATACCCAGTGCTCCATGCAATATGTGCCCTCCAAAATACCCACCAAGATGCTCACCCAACCTCCCACCCTCCTCTAAGGTCATGATCCTGGGTCCTGGGATTGAGCTACCTGGGAGCCTTCCTCTTGCTTCTCCCTCTTTCTCTGCTTCTCACACCCCCATTTGTGCTCAATCTCTTAAATAAATAAATAAAATCTTTGTAAAAGATAAAAAAAAATAGCAACAGCAATAATAAAAAGCATACACATGTGAAAAATGTGGTGCTAAGTAGACTACAAAAAGGATACTTGTTTACAATGGGGGAGCCGAACAAAGCAGAGTGTCCCCTTGTTTAACCTCAGCTGGGAACACGCATGCATGTCAGGTGACTCATTTTTTTGTCTCCTGCTCTGTGCATGTCCACGAATGACAGTGAAAGTGCTATGAATATTGATTTGGGGGTTTCAAGTAAATTTTAGTGAATAGGCAAATTTGCAAATATAGATCCATGAATAATGAGGATTGCTTGTATTCTCATCCACACTTTACAAATGCAAAAACTGAGGGTCAAAATGCTTAAGACATCATCCAGTAAGAGGCAGAGCAGGTTGTTTCCACGAGACAAGCTCCATTTACCACCTTCTCTCAGATGTTCACTTAACCTTTCTGAGCTCAGTAATTCCCAGGGCAGAAGTGCAGCCCTTTCCTCTTGTGTTCCAAGAGCAGCAATAAGGACATTTACTGAGCACTTGTCATGTGCTGGGTTCTGTGCTAAGTGTTTTGTGAGAATGGACTCATTTATATCTTCACAGCCACCTTTGTGAGTCAATTCTGTTGATATCACTACTGTAAACATGCAAAGAGTGAGTAAGCAGTGTGGCCACTGTCACCCAGCTTGCATGAGGAAGTTCTAGGGTCCTATCACAGGCAGCCAAGCCTTTGGCAGGTGCACTACCCACATAGCCTGGTCCCTAACCCTAACCTCTGCGGTGCACACAACCTGCTGTGCATAAGTTACCTATTTATTTCTCTGTTTTCCTCTGAAAGACTGCAAGTTCCCTAAAAATATCAGCCCTATTTTACTCCTCTCTGTGTCCCCACCACTTGGTGGTCAGCAAATAATCAGCAGATAAATAAACAAAAGCGTGAACTAATGTACCTCTCTGTCTTCCTGGTACCCAGCACAGGGTCTGGCACACAGGGGTTGTTCAGCAAATATTTGCTCAAGAAGATGGTCCACATTTTCCATGAGCAACATTATTTTTCATCAAGAGAGAGGAGATATTAAGTTCTCCAATTGCTTCTGCCCACTGGCCTCAGGCACACAGTGGTGCCAGCTCCCCCTCTGAGCTGCGACGGGATGCTTCCTGGCTCTGAAAGAGTCCAGCTAATTAGACTCATGTCTGCCAACAGAGAGAGTGGACAAACACAGATAGGAAATTGTTAGAGAAGAGGAGGGTGAGGCAGGAGGGGGGACGGGGAATTAGCAATTTGTTAGAGGCAACGAAAAGGATCGAGTTATGCCTCCTGCTAAATTACCACATGTGCTAATTGTATATGCACCAGTAATTGTTGGTGCTGCTCATTTACATTTGATTATTATATTTGTCGTTTTTAATTGCATTTGAATATGCCTGCCGCTAATACCATCAAGATCCTCACTGGCTGTCGGCAATTCTCAGTGTTTTTTCTGCTAATGAAATGCAGATCTGCTACCAGGGCCTTCATCTTATCCAGATAGTGATGGCAAGAGTAGTGATAAGAACAATACAAGGATGACTACCACTCTGAGAGTCCACCGTGTTCCGGAAGCTGTGCCAGGTGCTGGATCATACAGAACAGTGTAGAATTTTAAGCTAGATAAAAATGAGTTTTATTTATGGCTTGGTTCTTTACTACTGTGTGATTTATCTAAGTTACTGAACCATTCTGATCCTTACCCTTTCCAGAGGCCCTTTGAAACTGGGAGCCTAGAGAGCTCTTCCAGCAGCTTCAGCATGAATGGCACCTCCTCTGAGAAGCCTTTCCTGATTGTCCCAGGCAGAGTTAACTTCTGGGTCTGCAAGGCCTGTTTGCGTCTCTGTACAGTGCTGATTAAGCTGCAACTGCCAATTTAGCCATCTGCTTTCCACATCAGCTGTGAACACATTCTTCCCAGTGCCCAACCAGGTTCCGGTACGTGGCAAGAGCTTAGCAAAGGTCTGTTTAATCGATGAAAATCCCACCATTCCTCCTGCTGGGCACCTAATGAACACTTGATAAGGTTGCTGTTAATTTTCACTGTTGGGAGAACTCAGAGACATTTGGAAGCTCCTTGCCTTGATGTAGACTTGCAGGAACTCTTGTGCTCAGTGGCATACCTGATTACACCCCTTCCTGCTCTGCATTGAAACAGCCGGGTGCATCTATCTCTCCCACTAGCACATATCTTCTTGCAGGAAAGGTCTGTGCCTTACACACCTCTTCCCAGCATCTGCTATTCTGTGCAACATGCTAAAGTTTGTTAGAAGGAATAAGGAAGGAGAGAGGTTTTGGAAATTATAGTGTAAATAACATGCACTGAGTGTTTACTGTGTTCCTGGTAATGTTCTAAGAGTTTCATGACTGCTAACTACTAAATTCATACATAATTGAATGAAATGGTACTTTTACTCTCTCCACCTTTTGAAGGAGGAAATGATGGGGCAAAGACCTCCATTAACTTGACCAAGATCCATAGTTGGCAGGACCAGAATGGTGACAGTCAGATGTCAGAGCTGGGCCTCTAACCCACGACGCTGTTCTAGCTCTACTGTACTCTGTGGAGATCTACTCAGTAAATATACATTTTCTGAGCTCCTACTGTGTTTCACGGTTCTAAGTGCGAAGAACACATTAGGGGAGAATAGGAATAAAAATTCCTGTCCTTGTGTATCTTACACTCTAAATGAGGTAGTTAGTCAGTAAAAAAAGGTAAACATAAAACTGAATATGTCAGGTGTTATTAGATGTGACAGAGAAAAGTGTAAGTGCTGTGTGTGTAGAATTTTGAGGGTTGCAATTTCAGATCGAGCAGCCAGGGAAGGCTTCCTTGTGAAGGTGTCATTTGAGAGAAAAACCTGAGGGAAGACAGGAGGGACTCCATGTGGACATCTGGGAGAAGAGCATTCTAAAAAGAAAGTACAGCAAGTGCAAAGGCCCTGCAGCAGGCATGTGCTTGTCATGCCTGAGGAAGAGAGGCCAACAAGCCCAGAGCGAAGTAAGCAAAGCAGAAGATGAGCTGGAGCAATAGCAGGACCAGATCATGCAGGGTTTTGTAGAGCACCACAGTGAATTTGGCTTTACCTTGGTGTGTGGGGAGCAGAGGAGGAACAACATGACTTGGATGAGGTCTTAATAGGATCACTCTGTAAGCTAGGAATGGAGTCCACGAGGAATGGACTGAAACAGGCCAGGGAAGAATCAGGGCAAATGGGCAGGAAATTAGTTGTAACTACCCAAGAGAGCAATGATGGTGGTCTGGGTGATGGGAGCTGGGAAGTGGTGAGAAGAGGCTGGGATCTGGACATAATGAAGAGAAAGACAAGATTTTCTATGGATTAGGTGTGAGGTGTAAGGGAAAGAAAAGAATCAAGGATCACTCTGACATTTGGGGCCTCCATGGGGGAGACAAGACTGCCTCCTTGAAAGAAGGTGACTTTAAAAGGATCTATTCCAGTAGAAGTTCAAGAGTACATCTGATATATGTGAAGTTTGAGACAGGGAGATTGGGCAAGTTCTGTAAGCCCCAATAGGATCTGGAAGCTAATAAAACAGACACACACCTGCAGCATTTACTGAGAGCTGGCTGCATGTCAGGCACTGTTCAAATTACATAATTCTCTCAAAACCTGCAAGGTATGAACTATGACTCTTCCAATGCACGATGAGAAAACTAAGACTCAGAAAGCTTTCAAAACCTGCCCAAGGTCACATAGGAGGTAAGTAGCAGACCAGGACTTGTAGCCCAGGCCTGTATGGGCCTGCATTTTTAACCCCAAGGCTCTGTCACTTCTCAACAACGTCACCACTTTTGTTTCTCTTCTCTGACTTGATCCTCACAACACTAATAACTATAGTTATTAGAACAGTGGCACTGTTCTAAGTGCTTCCTGTGAACTGATTCACTCAGTATTCTCAATGAGCTCATCAGTAGACACAGAGAGGCAAAGTAACCGAACACAGTCACACAGCCAATTCAGGGGAACAGGGATTTGAACTCAAAAGTATGACATCATGGCCCACATTCTTCCTCATTATATTGTTGAAATGACATGGGAGCCATTGAAGCATTCTAAGCAGAAGAGTGACATGGTAAGAGGTCAAAAGTTCCCACTGGCTGCTGTGGTTGATGAGAGACTGCAGGAGACCAAGGACAGAAGTAGGGAGACCGCTAAGGGCTGAGGTGATGGTGGTTGGAAAAGGATGGTAATGGTGGACTGAAGAGGAGCTGCCATGTTCTGGGGAGCACTCAGCACTCGTTCACTCGTTCATTCATTCACTCATTCCTTGGGTGTCCCTTTTGTGCCATTCACAGAGGCAGCTCCATTCTCTCCTGTGTGAGGCTCTGTACTAGGGGCCAAGGATTGAGTGGGATCAAGAGAGGCATAAGCCACACCCTTATGGGCACCACCACCTCACCAGGAATGAGACAAGAAACAAACAAGTATGTGCATATACATTCTGAAGGAGAAGTTCAGGTTCAATGAAGCAAATGTCAAAGGAGCCAATCCACTGTGTGTCCAAGTTGAGTTCCACTAATACAGGGCTGTGGGAACCCAGTTCGAGAGCCCCTTACTCAGGGGACAGCATGTCTGACCTTAAAGCTAGAAAAGGAGTGATCAAGCACTTGGACAAAGTAGCTGAGCAGCCAGAGAACACGTGGTACTCTACATGTGCACCAAAGGACACAGCTGGAGGATCTGGTGAGGAGGTGGGAATGAAGGGTTGGGGTCAAGGAAGGAGGGCCTCTGATGAGTGCTCATCATGGGTCTGCTTTTTTATCTATCAAACTCTTTTCTGCTCCATGCTCCCCCAGTTCCCCAGAAAACCTTATGTCCTCCTCCAAGTCCAAGCTTGGACACCCCATCAGGAATATTCAGTCTACACAATGTTCTGTCAATTAAATTTCATACATATCTATAAAAGACAGCTTCTGGCTTAAAGGATATTAAGTTTGTGAGGTGAGCCATTTGTAAATTCCTGTGTGCACCCAGGGGTGTCCCGTCCTCTCCCTGGCTTAGTAACTGCACCTATTTCTTACACGGATGGGAGGCCTGATGAGATCAAACGCCACCTCTAGAGCTCAAAGCCAGTTTCCGTCTTCTAATCTCAGAGTAATAGTAACAGTAACGTTCACATGTAGCATGGCATAGCGGCTTGCAATGTCCTCACACATGTATGTGCTCTGCATACTATATTCCCTTCAACAACACCCTATGGGGTATAAATTGCCCAAGAGACATGACATGTCCCACATGGACAAGAATATTCACAGCAGCTCCACATTACAAGCAACCCCAGTCCCATCAACAGCAGAATGACTAAACAAATATTTGTTCAACAGAACAGTACACAGCAGTAGGAAAGAACTTCTGTGATGACACGTGAATCTCAAAGAGATCGTGTTAAGAGAAAAAAAAATAATTTTTTTCCATGATTCCATATTTTAAGTTTTATAAAGAGGCCACCCAGGGTGCCTGGGTGGCTTAGTGGGTTAAAGCCTCTGTCTTCGGCTCAGGTCATGATCCCAGGGTCCTGGGACCAAGCCCCACATGGGGCTCTCTGCTCAGTAGGGAGCCTGCTTCCTTCTCTCTCTCTGCCTGCCTCTCTGCCTACTTGTGATCTCTCAGTCAAATAAATAAATAAAATCTTTAACAACAAAAACAACAAAAAGAGGCCATTCAAACATCAAATGATGCAGACTAGAAAACAAATCACCTCTTAGTGGGGTAATGACTGGGAAGGAGCAGCAGGAACCTTCTTGATGGAGATAATCCTCCACAACTTGATGTGGGTGGATGTCACTGAAGGAAATACATATGTAAAAATTCATTGAGCCATTCGGTTAAGATTCATGTGGTTTGCTTTGTATATGTTATACATTAAAGAATAAATTCTTTAAAATCCTATGAGGTGGGCATTAACTAACAGAAGGAGAAAATCCGGTGGTTGTGATGGCCTCAGAATAATACAAAAATTTGCTGATGCAAGCTATTAATGTTATCCTCTATATATCAAATCCCATTAGTTTTTCCATATACAATGATGACTTGGTATGTGACTAACAGCCCTGCCCCCCTTCCTAACCAATCCTGAATGGGCAAGATTCCCTTGATATATGAACTCAGAGAACTGTGTTCATTTACCTCAGCATAAAGTAGCACACCATTCTGCTGATTATTTAATTAATGTCAGTTTGCCCCACTGGGCTGTGAAATTTGGGATGATGTCTGGTTTTATGCAATCTCCAACAACTATCTAAGTGCCTATGGTGTGGAAGGTGGTCAATAAACACATTTTCGGTGAATGATGGCAACTAGTAATAAACTGAGAATTCTATATATGGGACGTTTATTGAGGGTTTTGCCTTCATTTTTTTCTAATCTTTAAAAACGGGGAAAAATCTGAAAAACTATCAAAGAATATAGCACATGGGAAGTCAGAAGGCAAGGCCAGACTCTGGTTAAGGACACTGAAACCATAAAGATTACATTCTTGTTACAGTTAAATTAAGCTAGATCTTAATAAGAAAATGTTGACTTGAAAATCTCCAGATGTTTGGAAACTTAAAAATATATTTTTCAAAAATTCATGAGTCAAAATTACCATTGAAATTATAAAGTAATTTAAACTGAATAATAATAAAAATAGGATGTATTAAAACTTGTGTGGGACGAAAAGCTTCAAGATGGTGGCACAGGGAACTCCTGAGCTTACCTCCTGCCATGGACACAACACACCTAACACTAAATATGAAATAATTCCCTCTGAAGGGGACATAGAAGCCAGATGAACAGAGCCTCAAGGAGCAGAGCACAAGGGCAGACCAAAATGTGTAGAAGAGGCCGAGATACAGTTGTGATAAGGAAAAAAAAACACACCCCAGGCCCAGAATTTCATGGCTAGGAGGGATCTCAGTGATATAGAACTTTTCCCTGAGGAGTGAGAGTTTAGCGATAGCAGGCATCTCAGCCCTTAGATCTTGCACAAAAAAAGACAAAACCTCAAAACACTGGCTCTGAAAACCAGTGGGGACTATGTCCAGGAAAACTACAGAAACAGAGTGATAGGAAACCCTGCTTTTAAAGGGCTGGTGCATAGACTCACTCAACGTGGAAACCAGATCAAAATGTGCCTAGGGCATAGCTGAAGGAGACTTACACACTAATCGTGGAGTGTCCGCTAAATAGGCAGGAAGCGGGTGGGCCTCTCCCTGTGGACTGAGACTCTGGAGGTAGCCACTTTGACATCTACTTTTGCTATCTCATTGTGCCTTGCTGATCTTGGAACTGGAAGATGCCATTTCCAAATCCTCCCTCTAGACTGCAAATGCCTGCTGAGAATCCTGTATGACCTTGTGTCTTACAGTCCCCTGTGTATATCCTGTATATCCCCTGTGTATATCCTGTATATCCTGTGTAAATCCTGTATGACCTTGTGTCTTGGCCAGGCCTTGTGGCCAACAGGATGCTAATCCTGCACACCAGCATGCTTGAAGCAATCACACCTGGGCCTTGTAATCAGCCAAGTCATGAGCCACTCCTGTCCACCAGCATACCCAAAGCCTGCAAGACTCCACCACAACAAGAGGGCTCATGTGGTCCACACAAGGGACACGCTTGGAGCATGTTGCTCTGGTGGAGAGAGGGGATGGTGTTTCTGGGCCCCATAGGGCCTCTCCTACATAAGACAATTCCTTTTAGACTGGAAGATATAGCTGAACTACCTAAAACATAAAAATACAGTAAAATGCATCAACAAAGAAATTAAAGAGGAATTTAAAAAAAATACCTGGAGAAAAATGAAAATGAGAACACAACACTCCAAAATCTATGGGACTCAGAAAAAGCACTTCTAAGAGATGTTTATAGCAATACAAACCCATCTCAGTGAATAAGAAAATCTCAAAAAACACTCTAAACTTAAAACTCAAGAAAAATCAAAGAAAAGGAAAAAACAAAGCCCATAGAAAGAAAGGACTCATAAAGATCAAAGTGTAAATAAATGAAATAGAGACTAAACAAACAAACAAACAACAACAACAACATAAAAAAGAGAGAAAAGATTAGTGAAACTAAGAACTGGTTAAAAGAATGAAACAATAAACAAAACTTATAAACCTTTAGCCAGACTCATTATGAAAAAAGAGAGAGGGCCCAAATAAATAAAATAAGAAATAAAAGAGAAATTACAACCAATACCAGAGAAATACAAAGAATCAAGAGACTGCTATGAACAATTATTGCTAACAAGTTGGACAAGACAATGCAGAAAAAAATGGATAAATTCCGAGAAACATACAATCTGCTAAGACTTACTCAGGAAGAAATAGAAAATCTGAACAGATTAGTACTAGTAATGAAACCGAATTAGTAATTTTAAAACTCTGAACAAATAAAAGTTCAGGTCCAGATGGCTTCACAGGTGAATTCTACCAAACATTTAAGAAAGAGTTAATACCTATCCTTCTCAAAGTATTCTAAGAAATTTATGAATAGGAATGCTTACAAAATTATCCTATGAATCCAGTATTACCTTGATCTCAAAACCAGACAAAAACACTATTAAAAAAAGGAAATTACAGGTCAGTATCTTTGATGAATATAGATGCAAAAATTCTCCTCAACATTAGCAAACTAAATTTTAAAAATCCATTAAAAAGGATGATACAACATGATCAGTTGAGATTTGATCCAGAGATGCAAGGATGGTTTAATACCTGCAAATCATGATGAAGTCCCAAAAGTTCATTTTTGCTTTTGTTTCCCTCACCTCTGGAGATGTGTCTTGAAAGAAGTTGCTGTGGCTGATGTCAAAGATGTTACTGCCTATGTTCTCCTCTAGGATTTTGATGGATTCCTGTCTCACATTGAGGTCTTTCATCCATTTTGAGTTTATCTTTGTGTATGATTATAAGAGAATGGTTGAATTTCATTCTTCTATACATAGCTGTCCGATTTTCCCAGCACCATTTATTGAAGAGACTGTCTTTCTTCCATTAGATATTTTTTCCTGCTTTGCTGAAGATTAGTTGACCATAGAGTTGAGGGTCCACATCAGGGCTCTCTATTCTGTTTCTGTTCCACTGGTCCTATGTGTCTGTTTTTGTGCCAGTACCATGCTGTCTTAGTGACCACAGCTTTCTAACATACTTTGAAATCAGGCAACATGATGCCCCCAGTTTTGTTTTTCTTTTTCAACATTTCCTTGGTGATTCGGGGTCTTTTCTGGTTCTATCCAGATTTTAGGATTGTTTGTTCCAGCATTTTGAAAAATGCCATTGGTATTTTGATCTGTACAGCAAAGGAAACAGTCAACAAAACAAAGGGGGAACCCACAGAGTGGGAAAAGGTATTTGCAAATGACACTACAGACAAAAGACTGATAGAACTTCTAAAACTCAACACTCAAAAAACAGATAATCAAGTCAAAAAAATGGGCAGAAGACGTGAGCAGACACTTCTCCAAGAAAGATATACAAATGGCCAACAGAACAAACTGATGGTCACATGAAAAAATATTCATCATCATTAGCCATCAGGGAAATTCAAATCAAAACCACATGAGATACCACCTTATACCAGTTAGAATGGCAAAAATCAACAAGGCAAGAAACAACAAATGTTGGAGAAGTTGTGAAAGGGGTACCCTCCTACACTGTTGGTGGGAATGGAAATTGGTGCAGCCAATTTGGAGAACAGTGTGGAAGTTCCTCAAAAAAAAAAAAAAATAGAGCTGTTCTTAAAAAAAAAATAGAGCTGTTCTATGATCCAGCAATTGCACTACTGGGTATTTACCCCAAAGATACAGATGTAGTGAAAAGAAGGGCCATATGCCTTTCAACAGAGCCAAGATGCCTTTCAACAGATGAATGGATAAAGAAGATGTGGTCTATATACACAATGGAGTATTACTCAGCCAACAGAAAGGATGAATACCCAACTTTTCCATCAGCTTGGGTGTGACTGGAGGAGATTATGCTAAGCTAAATAAGTCAAACAGAGAAAGTCAATTATCATATGGTTTCACTTATTTGTGGAACATAAGGAATAGCATGGAGGACATTAAGAGAAGGGAAAAATAAAGGGGGAGAAATTGGAGTAGGAGATGAAAGATGAGAGACTATGGACTCTGAGAAACAAACAGAGAGTTTTAGAAAGGAGGGGGGAAGGAGGATGGGTGAGCCTGGTGATGGATATTAAGGAGGGCATGGATTGCATGGAGAACTGGGTGTTATATGCAAACAACGAATCATGGAACACTACATTGAAAACTAATGATGTACTGTATGGTGACTAACATAACACAATAAAAAAAATCTGCAAATCAATGTGATCTACCAAACTAAAAAATGAAGGATAAAAATGATATGACCATCTCAATAGATGAAGAAAAAGCATTTAACAAAATTGAATATCCATTTATGATAACAAGAAAAAAATCTCTCAACAAAGTGGGTGTAGAAGGGACATATCTCAACATAATAAAGGCTCATAACTAACATCTTATCCAATGGTGACTAGCTGAAAGCTTTTTTTTCCCTAAATCAGGAATAAAAGAAGGATGCCCACTCTTGCCACTTCATTCAACACAGTATTAGAAATCCTAGCAATAATAATAATAATTTAAAAAAGAAATCCTAGCCAGAGCAATTAAGCAAGGAAAAGAAGTAAAAGACATCCAGATTGGAAACGAAGTTAAACCATCACTATTTGTGGATGGCATAATTGTATATGTAAAAACCCTAAAGCATCCACCAAAAAAACTATTAGAACAGGGTACAAAATCAATATGCAGAAATCAGTTGCACTTATATACACTAGCAATGAATTCTCAGAAAGAAAAATTGAGAAAACAGTTCCATTTACAATTACATAACATAAAGTATGGAGGAATAAACTTAACTCAGTAGGTAAAAGATCTGTACTCTGAAAAGCATAAGACATTGATGAAAGTAATTGAAGATGACACAAACAAATGGAATGATACACAATAGTCATGGATTAGAAGAATTAATGTTGTTTTTAAAATGTCCATACTACCCAAAGCAATCTCCAGATTAAATGCAATTCCTATCAAAACACCAATGGCATTGGGGTGCCTGGGTGGCTCAGTGGGTTAAGCCTCTGCCTTTGGTTCAGGCCATGATCTCGGGGTCTTGGGATCCAGCCCGCCTTTAGCTCTCTGCTCAGCGGAGAGCCTGATTCCCCATCTCTCTCTGCCTGCTTCTCTGCCTACTTGTGATCTCTCCGTCTCTTTGCCAAAAAAATAAATAAAATCTTTAAAAAAAACCCACACCAATGGCATTTTTACAGAACTAGAATATACAGCCCTAAAATTTGTATGAGAACACAGAAGACCGTAAATAGCCAAAGTATTCTTGAGAAAGAAGAAAAAAGTGGAGGTATCATGACCCCAGATTTCAAAGGATCTTACAAGCTATAGTAACCAAAACAGTATGGTTCTGAAACAAAAACAGACATACAGATCAACAGAACAGAATAGACAGTCCAGAAATAAACCCCTGCTTATAGGGTCAATTAATATAAGACAAAATAGGCAATAATAGACAGTGGAGAAAAGACAGTCTCTTCAATAAATGGTCCTGGGAAAACTAGGTAGCTACATGCTAAAGAATAAAACTGGACCACTTCCTTATACATAGAGAAAAACTAAACCAAAATGAATTAGTGACCTAAATGTAAGACTCCAAATCATAAAACTCCTGGAAGAAAACATAGGCAGTAATATCTTAGTGCCTTTTTTTGGGGGGGGGGGTATCTATCTTCTCAGACAAGGAGAACAAAAGCAAAAACAAACAACTGGGATTACATCAAATAGAAAATCTTTTGCATAGCAAAGGAAACCACCAACAAAATGAAAAAGCAACCGCTAAATGGGAGAAGAAATTTGCAAACTATATACTCAATAAGACATTAACATTCAAAATATATAAAGAACTCCTACAACTCAATATTTTAAAAATCTGATTAAAAAATGGGCAGAGGACCTGAATAGACATTTCTACACAGAAGACATACAGATGGCCAAAAGGCACATGAAAAGATGTTCAACATCACTAATCATCAGGGAAATGCAAATCAAAACTAAAACGAGGTATCATTTCACACCTGTCATAATTACTAATATCAAAAAGACAAGAAATAACAAGTGCTGACAAGCAGGGGGAGGGGCAGAGAGGGAGGGAGAAGCAGACTCCCAGCTGAGCAGTGAGCTTGACATGGGGCTGGATCCCAGGACCCTGAGATCATGACCTGAGCTGAAGGCAGACGCTTAACCAACTTAGCCACCCAGGTGCCCATATCAGTCTCATATGCCAGGTAAGGAAACTAGTGCAGATGTGAGGGTTGACATCTTATCAAATGTCACAGAACAGGTTAGTGAGAGAGCCAGGCCGAGAACTCAGGTGTTCAGACCTTGGGAAACAAGGCTTTTCACCCACCTCTGTGCTAGATCAAAGAAAAGTGAAATCATGCTGAGAAAATTATTTTAAAAAACACTACACCTATGATTTATTATGAATGCTATATTGCTTTGGGCTTTTGCTAGCCCCTGAAGATACACACAAATATACTTCTCCTTCCTTCAATAAAATAATTGCTGTCTTAGCTCCTTGCCATTCTGTAATTAAAAAAAAAAATTTTTTTTCCCACTTGCCCCCATTAGGACATAACCTCCTTAGGAGCAAGGGCCACATTTAACTGTGGTCACAACTGTGTCCCTGATGTTCAACACAGCGTCTGACACACAGTATACAATGAATAGTTTTAGAAGAAAGGAAAGAAAAAGGGAGAGAGGAAAGAAGGAAGGAAAAAGAATGGAGGCGGGGAGGAGGAGAGTTATTAGGGTTTGGGTTCTAGAATCAGAATGCCTGAGTCTGAATCCCATTTCTCACCAATGGGAAATAGAAAAGTCACTTACTCTGTCTAAACAATCCAGACATCCGGCATCCAGAGACCAACTTCCGAGCAGGCACTGTAGACGTGCTCTTTGAATCTACCTTGCAGATGAGGACATAGGCTCAGAGGTTTAGGAACGTGCTACGATTTTATGGTGAGGAGGTGATGGAGCCTGGAAGCCCATGCTCCCCCATCAGCCTGCAGCCTCCCCAATTATGCTAGAGAACAGACAGACCCTTTTCCTGTTAACTTCTCTTAGGGGAGGTGGTTTTCCACAGTGATCAAACTTCCAGGGAGCAGAGCTGACTGCAGAATATTTGGTATGCTGTGAAGGCACCACAAAATTTAACATGAAATCTTCAGTGACTCGTTTTAGCTAAGACGGCAAAGTGCTTCCTTCTATCAGCTGGGATTAGGAAAAGGAATCAGAGTAGGACAGTCCTGGGAGCAAAATGATAGCACACAAAATACTGATGCCTTTATTCTTGGCCATGGATAGAAACACAGTACTCATTTGTGCAGATCCACCCTTTGAAAACTGGATAATGAGGCTGGGGATTCTTCAAGTGTGACAATGACATTTGCTTTTTCCACCCTTCCCATCAATTACAATAAGAAATCTTTTAATTAGTTCTAATATACAGAAGTTCCATATAAATTAGAATGAGCACTCTCCTCTGTCTCCTTACTTATAAAATAAACCACACTCCTTGCTGCCCAAGACATCTTATGTATCACACTGAATGGATCATGGGCTTGGAAGCTATGGGTTGAACACTAATTTGGAGAAGGATGGGTCATTCATTCTATTATTCATTATTGGTCCCTGCCCGCCAGCTACTCAAAAACTGATGGAAGCTTCAGGTAGGTAAACTGGTAATTTTTATAAAGTGTGGTACGTGACATGATAGAACCTAGGGAACTCTGCAGGTTTAGTGGCAGCAGTGATGCAAACAAGGGTTAGTGGGGTTGTGGTGGGCAGTCAGGGAGGGCTTCCTGGAGGAAGTGAGGGACACATGATTAGGAGTTGACCAGGAAAAGGAATAGAAGGCAAGGCACTTCAGATGGAGAAGCAGCACACCCAAAGGCAAAAAGTTAAGCCTTGTTACACGGCAAGATATGTGTGGGGAAGGGTCAGATCTAGAGAGAATTACAATGACCAGATCACGGGATTTAGAATGCCCTGCTCAGGGCTTGGACTTTATCCTGTAAGAGACAAGGTGCTAGTGGATTCTTAAGGGGTGAAAATAATTTGAGCACGACTGTGGTTAGGTTGGGTCACTGTGATAGGCATCTGGAGGTCAAACTGGAATACATTACAGTGCACTGGGACTGGGAAGGATGATAAGCTTTAGGGCTTTAATAATCTGAGAGTGTTACACAGACATGGAGAGAAGATCATATATCCCAACATCTGCAAAACCATTTACTAAGGAGTATATTGGATAAAGCAGAGGCAATGTCAGTAAAGGAGCTTGCAGTAATGCACAAAAGTAAAAAAGGATTAAAAAAAAAAAGGTTAGACATAATAAAAAAAAAGGTTAGAAATAATAATAAAAAAAAAAGGTTAGACATAATCAAATAGCTGTAGATGTATACAAGCCAATGCTAGAGAACACAACTGATGGCCACAGTCTAGGCACTTTCCTCTATGCTAGCTTACCCATTTCATTTAATCAGTAAAGCTGTACATGATGCTTTATAAGATGTACATGATCTTTTTTTTTTAAAGATTTTATTTATTTATTTGAGTGAGAATGAGAGAGAGAGAGAGAGAGCATGAGCAGGGGGAGGGGCAGAGGGAGAGGGAGAAACACTCCCCTGCTCATCTGGGAGCCCAACACGAACATGGGGCTTGATCCCAGGACCATGGGATCATGACCTGAACTGAAGGCAGATGCTTAACCTACTGAGCCTCCTGGTGCCATGATGCTTTACTATTTTTCAGAGGAGAGAAGCAATGCATAGGGAGGAGGCAAAGACCACTTGCTAAGCAAGCCGGAGAGCCAGGACCAAGCAAAGGTCTGTGTGACTGGAAGTCCTGTTCTGATTCTTTATGCCACGGCCACAGGCAAAGAGACATTTTATAACGGACTGATTGTAGCAATGGCCCCAATTGGGTTACATCCTGTCTCCCCATACCGTGACTCCCTACACCGACCTCTAGCCATGTGACTTCCCCAGCCAAGGGGACAACAATACACATGAAGATGTGGGATGTGTGCCAGGGCTCACCTTCCAGGTGTTCTAACTCTGACCTGGGAGTGACCCTGAGCTAGCCAGGTAAAGGGGGAGGGGGGGCACATGGCCCAGTTGGGACGACTAGAGAAACAGCCCGGTCAAGTTAGCCCCAAATTCGGACCCACAGAATCATGAGGTAAATAAACGGCAGTTGTTTTAAACCCTAGTTGTTTTGCATGGTGTTGTTCTGCAATTGACTCCTACACACTCAGTTGCTGGTGAATCTCAGCTGTTTGAATGCTCTAAACTGCCAAAGAATATAGATTTTGAGCCAAAGGAAAATCTTCCCCTGCCATTTGACATTCCAGATAAAATTTTACTTTGGAAGGACTCTTTCCAGCAGTGTTTTGAGAAGCAATCTAGTTGTCTGACAGGGAAGGGGTGAATACTTTCTCTCTGATTTGAGAAATTTTATCTACTCTGCCTGGGGCTTGTTTTGCCTGCAGAGGCAATGCCCAGTGGATCTTGGTTTGTGGATTGTGAACCATGGATTATAGATTGTGGATCATGGATTGTAGCTCCTGAAAAGCCGACAGTGTCTCTGGATATGAGAGTTGTTCTGAGAGATGGGCTTTTCTCCGTATGCTGACCAAACCCAGGCAAAGTTTTGCATTTCCCCCAACAAAGCTGCTTCCAAGCCCATAAGTAATTTCCCTAATCACCTAAAAATCACAAGGTCTGATCACATCCCCAAATGCTATGGTCTGTAGGATACCTGTCTCCTTCTGCATCCCCAGGGCCTGGAACACAGTCAGTGCTCAATAATTGTGGGATTAATAGAAATCACATCTCCCTCAGCCTCATTTGCCTTGTGTGGAAAACAAAATATCCGTAACAATAATAATAACAATCACATAATCTTTAGACAGCGAAACTGTGTTTAAGAGAATTAAATGAGATCAAATGTGCAAAATAACCCACACAAGGGTTATCTGTGAAATGGTACATGTCAACATGTGTTTTAATATTTTAATAGGTTAGGTAAGGGAGAGGCAGCAGGCAGGAGAGTCAGAAATACCTGGTTTCAAGTTGATGCTCCCACTTTATACCTGTGTGACCTCAAGCAAGTCAGTTAAAGATTCTATCCTCTGTTTCCTCAAATATGTATATATTATATAAATATATATAATATAATTTATATAAATTATATTGACATAATATAATTTATATAAATAAAAATACCTATTAAACAGAATTGTTGTAGGGTTTAAAGAAAATGTGTGCAAATGTTAGCATAAATGCGAATGAAAACCTCTACGAGACACCATCTCATATCCATTCAGATGGCTGTCATCAAATGAGTCAGAGGTATTGTTGGTGGGAATATAAAATATATGACTGCTATAGAGAACAGAATGGAGATTCTTCAAGAAATTAAAAATAGAACTACCATACAATCCACTCATGTGTATTCAGAAGACCTGAAAGCGGGATCTGAAAGAGATCCATGATCATAGCATTCACAATAGCCAAAATATGGGGTCAATACAAATGTCCATTCCTGGATAAACGAATAAACTATGTATGTGTGTGTGTGTACAATATAAATATTACATATATCAGCATGTGATATATATTAGAATGAATATATATTATTCAGCCTTTAAAAGGAAGGGCATTCTGACATATACCATAGCATGGATGAATCTTGAGGACATCATGTTGAGAGAAACAGGTGAGTCACAAAAATACAAATACTGTGTGAATCCACTTATGTAAGGTCCCTAGAATAAATTCAAAGAGGGAAAATAGACTGGGGGTTGCCAGGGGTTGGGGGGAAAGGGAGATAGAGTTAGTATTTAATGAGAACAGAGTTTCAATTCCAGTTTCACAAAACAAAATATGTTCTAGAGATTGGTTGTACAACATTGTGAATATACTTAATACTACTGGACGTTATACTTAAAAATGGTTAAGATGGTACACTTTATGTTATTTGTTTGTTTGTTTTTACCACAACTGGAAAATAAAAATAAAAACTCTACAGACAGTGTCTGCCTGAGGAGGTGCTCTGCAGATACTTATTAAGTGAAGAAAGGTAAGAATGCAGGAAGGGAGGAAGGATGGGAAGGAGGGAGGGCAAGAGAATAACACTGGGTGACTTGTACATACACTCACTAGCCCGCATATTCCACAAACTTTTCCAAATCTCAGCTTTGGCTCTATATTATGTATGACCTTAAAATTAGTTAACCTCACTAGGACTCATTCTGATATCTGTTATATTTGGGTACCTCCCAATGGCCAGAATTCTTTCGGGAACTGAGATAATTAAGGCAGAACCTTCTGTAAATGACAAAATTCAGTGAAAAGCTTGCCTACAGCAACAGCAGCCATAGGAGGAGGAGAAGAGCAGTCTGTGGTGGTTGCACACTACAGAAGTACCGGTGTAAAAGACATGGTATTTTTTTTAATATTCTTATTTTGGAAAACCTCTAAAAGAAGCCATTGAAGAGTACCCAGCATTCAAAATCATTGCATAAAATGGTAGCTCTATTATAAATTTTTTGAGGAACCTCCACACTGTTTTCCAAAGTGGCTGCACCAACTTGCATTCCCACAAACACTGTAAGAGGGTTCCAATTTCTCCACATCCTCTCCAACACTGGCTGTTTCCTGTCATGTTAATTTTGGCCATTCTAACTGGTGTAAACAGGTATCTCAATGTGGTTTTGATTTGAATCTCTCTGATGGCTAATGATGATGAACATTTTTTCATGTGTCTGTTAGCCATTTGTATGTCTTCTTTGGAGAAGTGTCTGTTCAAGTCTTCTGCCCATTTTTTGATGTGATTATCTGTTTTGTGTGTGTTGAGTTTGAGGAGTTCTTTATAGATCTTGAATATCAGCCCTTTGTCCATAGTGTCATTTGCAAATATCTTCTCCCATTCCATGGGGTGCCTTTTTGTTTTGTTGACTGTTTCCTTTGCTGTGCAGAAGATTTTGATCTTGATGAAGTCCCAAAAGTTCATTTTTGCTTTTGTTTTCCTTGCTTTTGGAGACATTTCTTGAAAGAAGTTGTTGTGGCTGATATTGAGGAGGTTACAGCTTATGTTTTCCTCTAGGACTTTAATGGATTCCTGTCTCACATTGAGGTCTTTTATCCACGTAGAGCTTATCTTTGTTTAAAGTGTAAGGGAATGGTTGAGTTTCATTCTTCCATATATAGCTGTCCAATTTTCCCGGCACCATTTATTGAAGAGACTGTCTTTTTTCCATTGGATATTTTTTTCACTACTGGATATTTACCCCAAAGATACAGATGTAGTGAAAAGAAGGGTCATATGCACCCCCAATGTTCATAGCAGCAATGTCTGCAATACACAAGTTATGGAAAGAGCCGAGACGCTCTTCAGAGAAGAATGGATAAAGAAGATGTGGTCCATATATACAATGGAATATTACTCAGCCGTCAAAAGGGATGAATACCCAGCTTTTGAATCAACATGGATGGGACTGGAGGAGTTTATGCTGAGTGAAGTAAGTCAAGCAAGAAAGTCAATTATCAGATGGTTTCACTTACTTGTGGAACATAAGGAATACCATGGAGGGCATTAGGAGAAGGGAGGGAGAAATGAAAGGGGGGTGGAATCAGAGGGGAAGACGAACTAGGAGAGACTGTGGACTCTGAGAAACAAACTGAGCGTTTTAGAGAGGAGTGGGGTTGGGAGGATCGTTTGGCCCAGTGATGGGTATTAAGGAGGGAATGTATTGCTTGGAGCACTTGATGTTATACGTAAACAATAAATCTTGGAACACTGCATCAAAAACTAATGGCATACTGTATGGTAACCAAGATAACATAATAAAAAATAATAATAGTAAAAAAAAGAAAACCTCACTGCATAAAAGGGTAATTATCTCCCAAATCACCAATTCAGCTAACACGAGCAATGAAATTGACCAACATTGTTTTGCAATGGTGGCCCTAGGTTTAGAAAGCAAAAGGAAAAAAATCAGAATTTCTCTTTCTCACTTAGCAAGATAATGAACATGAGATACACCAGGGTACAGTGTTATATCCAGGCCCCCTTAGTTGTAACATGTGAGCTCTGGAAGAGCATCACAGCTGCTCCAGGGGCATGACTGACACCGAAAGCATGGGACATCTGCATGCCTGAATTCCTCAGCACAGAGGACAACATGCATCACTGAAGGCATGGCTTTTGATGTGGCGACATTAAGTCTGCATTCCAACTCCTCTAATCACCAGCTGTGTTATAGTCAACAAAGCACTTCTCATCACCTTGAGCCTCATTTTCTCACCAGTAAAATGGGAACACAGGAAGGTGACTTCTCAGCAATATAGCAGACAGTATATCCTGAATACTCCATGGTATTACCCTAGCAATGTTGGAAGAAATAAGGATGGTCATAGCTGAGGTTGCCAACACAAAGACAGAAATAGAAATAAGAGAAGTAGGTTGAAACTAAGTCCATGGCTGCCCTGGATATAGTTGCTGATCTCAGGAAAAAAAGAGGCATGTATTTCCGTCATCCTAAGGAGATTAGCCAAGGCCTTAGGTATGCAAGAAGAGTTGGAACTGAGACCCCATAAAACTAGGCCTCTCTTAGGGCTACATTCTCAGGATAAAAGCTACACAGCATCCATCAATGAAAGGAGACACAAAGAAAAATTATCTTCCTTGGCTAGGATTCTGGATGGAAGGAAGAAAGCCATCTCTAAAAATGTATAACCCTTGACCTGCCCTCCTATAATTTTGTCATTCAAATGTACCCCTCCCTCATGATCCCTCCATGCTCAATAATTAACTTAAAGTTGTCGCAAGGTGTTTTCACTCCTTGATGCCTGTTGGAACTAAGGACAAACATCTTTAGGAGGGATAAATGATTTAAAAAATTATAATAGAAATTTAGGTAAATGTTTATAGATGAAGATAATGGGAAGTGGGGAAAGAATCCTCAAATTTTTTATTAGGCTAGTATCATTTTGATACCAAAGTCCAAAAAAGAGCAGTCTCATTTATAAGCATGGTTAACGAAAAATTCCTGAACTAGAAATAAAAAACAGCAGTGCATAGAAAAATAATACAAAAGGAACAAGTTCAAGAAATGGGCAGAAGACTCCTCCAAAGAAGACATACAGATGGCTAACAGACACATGAAACAATGTTCAACATCACTCGGCATCAGGGAAATAAAAATCAAAACCACACTGAGATACCGCCCTACACCAGTTAGAATGACAAAAATTAATAAGACAGGAAACAAATGTTGGTGAGGATATGGAGGATGGGAAACTCTCTTATACTTTTGGTGGGAATGCAAGCTGGTGCAGCCACTTTGGGAAACAGTGTGGAGATTCCTCAAAAAGTTGAAAATAGAGCTACTCTGCCACCCAACAATTGCTCTACTAGGTGTTCACCCCAAAGATACAGATGTAGTGAAAATAAGGGGCATGTGTACCCCAATGTTCATAGCAGCAATGTCCACAATAGTCAAATTGTGGAGAAGCCAAGATGCCCTTCAACAGACAAATGGATAAAGATGTGGTACATATATACAATGGAATATTCCTCAGCCATCAGAAAGGATGAATACCCACCATTTGCACTGACTTACGTGGAATTGGAGGGTATTATGCTGAGTGAAATAAGTCAAGCCGAGAAAGTCAATTATCATATGGCTTCACTCATACGCGGAACATAAGGAATAGCATGGAGGACCATACAGGAAGGGAGGAAAAACTGAATGGGAAGAAATCAGAAAGGGAGACAAACCATGAGAGACTATGGACTCCGGAAAACAAACTGAGAGTTACAGAAGGGAGGGGCATGGGAAGATGGGGTAAATGGGCAATGGGTATTAAAGAGGGCACATGTTGTGATGAGCATTAGGTGTTATATACAACTAACGAATCACCGAACACTATACATCAAAAACTAATGATGTACTGTATGGTGACTAACATACACAATAAAAAAAAAAAAAATTCCATTTTGGGGTACTTATCCAAAGAAAACAAAAACAAGAACTCAAAAAGATATGTGCACCCCTGATGAATCACTAAACTCTACCTCTGAAACTAATAATACACTATATGTTAATTAAATTTAAATTTTAAAATTTAGTCCTTTTTTTTATTTTTTAATTTTATTTTTTCAGTGTTCCAAAATTCATTGTTTGTGCACCACACCCCGTGCTCCATGCAATACGTGTGTGCCCTTCATGGTACCCACCACCAGGCTCACCCAACCCCCCACCCCCACACAACAAAACCAAACCAAACAAACAAACAATAAAACCTAAAAATTTATTCCTAAAAAAAATGATATGTGCACCCCTTTGCTCATTGTAGCATTATTCACAATAGTCAAGATATGGAAGCAACCTAAATGTCCATCTATAGATGAATGGATAAAGATGATGTAGTGTATACACACACACACACACACACACACACACACCCCAATGGAATACTACTCAGCCATAAGCACATGAAATCTTGCCATTTGTAACATTATGGATGGACCTAGAGGGTACCATGGTTAAGTGTGATAAGTCAGACAGAGAGCAAATACTATATGGTTTCACGTACATGTGAAACCTAAACAAATGAAACAAGAAAAACAGACTCACAGACACAGAAAACAATCTGGTGGTTGCCAGAGGGGAGGTGGGTAAGGGTTTGGTGAAATAAGGGAAGGAGAATAAAAGGTACAAACTTCTAGTTACAAAATAAATAAGACACAGCACGCAATATACAGCATGGGGAATATAGTTAGTAATAGTATAATAACTTTATGTGGTGATATGACAGCTATATTATCAAGTCTGTGTTATATTCATCATGGTGGTCACTTCAAAATGTACATAAATGTCAAATCACTATATAAACACCTGAACAAATATAATACTACATGTCAACTATACTGCAATAAAAATAAATTAATAAATGTAAAAAATAATATTGTGAAGATGATATGCACTAAAAATAATTGAGTTGTGTACTTTAAATGGGTGAATTGATATGTCAATGAAGCTATTATAAAATAAACAACAACAAAACCCGTCAATGTAATACCCCACAGTAACAGAACAAAGGAGAAAAACCATGATACAGTTTAAATACATTCAGGAAAATTATATGATGAGATTCAACACTCATTCGTAATAATAACAAACCATATACTAGGAATTTATCTGATAAGGGTTTTTTTCTGGAAACCTATGGCAAGAAATATATTAGAAACATTCTATTCAAGATTGGGACCAAAACATTGTACAGAGATCCCAGTTAAGAACATTATGGTGAGAAAAAGTGAAAACTATAAGAAATATTGAGGGATAAACAAAACCATCATTTTTTTTAAATTAAATTAAATTTATTTTTCTTTTAGTGATCCATAATTCATTGTTTATGTACCACACCCAGTGCTACATGCAATACATGCCCTCCTTAATACCCATCACCAGGCTCACCCAACCCCCTACACCCCCTCCCCTCCAAAACCCTCAGTTTGTTTCTCAGAGTCCACAGTCTTTTACGGTCCATCTCTCCCTCCAATGTCCCCCAACCCACATCTCCTCTCCATCTCCTAGTGTCCTACATGTTATTCCTTATGCTCCACAAGTAAGTGAAACCATATGATAATTGACTCTCTCTGCTTGACTTATTTCACTCAGCATAATCTCTTCCAGTCCCGTCCATGTTGCTACAAAAGTTGGGTATTCATTCTTTCTGATGCAGGCATAATACTCCATAGTGTATATGGACCACATCTTCCTTATCCATTCGTCTGTTGAAGGGCATCTTGGTTCTTTCCACAGTTTGGTGACCGTGGCCATTGCTGCTGTGAACATTGGGGTACAGATGGTCCTTCTTTTCACTACATCTGTATCTTTGGGGTAAATACCCAGTAGTACAATTGCAGGATCATAGGGAAGCTCTATTTTTAATCTCTTAAGGAATCTCCACACTGTTTTCCAAAGTGGCTGCACGAGATACCACCTTACACCAGTTAGAATGGCCAAAATCAACAAGACAATAAACAGCAAGTGCTGGAGAGGATGTGGAGAAAGGGGAACCCTCTTATACTGTTGGTGGCAAAACCATCATTATTTGCAGATAATATGTTTGCTTACTTAGAAAAACCCAAAAGAATCGAATACAAATTTTCAGAATGGTTTTGCATATAAGATCAGTAAAGGAAAATAAATTGCATTATAGTTACCAGCAACAAATAATTAGAATATTAAGGACAGCACGTGATGTGATGAGCACTGGGTATCATATACAACTGATGAATCATTTAACACTACATCTGAAACTAATATTGTACTATATGTTGGCTCATTGAATTTAAATTAAAAATAATTTAAAAAATAATATATAGTTTTTAAAAGATACACAAATATAAGACACCTAGGAATAAATTCCACAATTGACATACAATTGTTTATGAGGAAAATTGTGGAGAAAATTAGAACACTTGATGAAAGAAAGGCATTATAAATACCATAAATAAATGGAGAGAAATAACATGTTCATGGATTCAATAACATAAAAATGTCAGCTTTCCTCAAATTAATCTATAAATTCAATGTGTTTCCTGTCAAAATTCAGGAGTTTTAATGGAACTAGACAAATTGATTGTAAAGTCTTTATGGAAATAACAAAGAGTGACAACATCCAAGATAAAATTTGAAGATACACAGGATGGAAAATCTTTACCAACGAGAACCTAAAGCTTATTATTAAAAAAAGCTATAATTAGAAAGGGCAAGCATTTGGTGGAGGAATAAATAGACCAGAGGACCAGACCCAAGCACATGTGGAGACATGACAAGTGACAAAGGTGGCATCTGTGGATCAGTGAAGACAGATGTGAAAAAGCACAACCAACAAAGAAGATTGACAAATTTACCGTATTAAAGCTGAAACTTCAATGTGTCAAAATGCACGATAAAAAAAGTAAAAAAAAATCTTGGATATCAGCCCTTTGTCTGTATTGTCATTTGTGAATATCTTCTTCCATTCCGTGAGTTGCCTCTTTGTTCACTGTTTCCTTTGTTATGCAGAAGATTTTGATCTTGATGTTCATCTTCATTAGGCATCAGGGAGATTCAAATCAAAACCACATTGAGATACCACCTTACACCAGTTAGAATGGCCAAAATTAACAAGACAGTAAACAATATGTTAGAGAGGTTGTGGAGAAAGGAGAACCCTCTTACACTGCTGGTGGGAATGCAAGTTGGTGCAGCCACTTTGGAAAACAGTGTGGAGATTCCTTAAGAGATTAAAAATAGAGCTTCCCTATGATCCTGCAATTGTACTACTGGGTATTTACCCCAAAGATACAGATGTAGTGAAAAGAAGGGCCATCTGTACCCCAATGTTCATAGCAGCAATGGCCACAGTTGCCAAACTACTGAAAGAACCAAGATGCCCTTCAGTGGACGAGTGGATAAAGAAGATATGGTCCATATATACTAAGGAGTGCTATGCCTCCATCAGAAAGGATGAATACCCAACGTTTGTATCAACATGGGTGGGACTGGAGGAGATTATGCTGAGTGAAATAAGTCAAGCAGAGAGAGTCAATTATCATATGGTTTTGTTTATTTGTGGAGCACAAGGAATAACACACAGAGGACATGGGGAGATGGAGAGAAGATGTGAGTTGGGGGAAAACGGAGTGGGAGATGGACCATGAGAGACTGTAGACTCTGAGAAACAAACTGAAGGTTTTGGAGGGGAAGAGGGTCAGGGTTTGGGTGAGCCTGGTGGTGGGTATTATGGAGGGCACGTATTGCATGGAGCACTGGGTGTGGTGCATAAACAATGAATTCTGGAACACTGAAAATAAATTTTTAAAAAAGTAAAAAAAATAAAATAAGCTATAGACTTGAAGAACATATCTGCAGTGTTCCTGGCTGACAAAAGATTCATATTCAGGTTGTACAAAGAGCTCTATATGTTAATAAGGAAAAACAAAAGCAATGGTCCAGGAAGAATTTTCAAGTGTAAAATGGGTACACCACAAATTCTCAGCTAGGGTATAGAAAGTCCCAAGAGACTTCCCATAACTCCAGTGTCAAAAATAATCCAGAAACACTGTAACATGGTAGCTTTTCCAAACCCTGAGAAAGAGCTGAGGTGTAAAAGGAATGTGAGTTACATTCCAGAAAGTGATGAGCCAGCACAGGAGAGGAAAACAGCACAGCTGTCCTCATGCCTGGCAGAATACCAGGAGAAGGAGAATCCCATCACAGATGGGAGCAGAGAGAAATTAATTAAAGCTTTAGTGAACTTGGAACAGCCTTGTGTGAGCTGATACAATGGATTACAATCTAAGAAGCACCAGCCACAGAGCGTGTCTGCATCTATCTGCCAACTGTGTCCCAGGGGTTTATGTCAAAGCTTTGCTCAGGGGAGAGACAGCAAAGGATGAGGGCTGAGAGGCACTTCCTCTATGAGGCACATAGGGCCTCCCGCAAGTTCATTACAGTTGCTCTCTGAAAGTAACAGAACAGAAGAGCTGAGAAGAGACATATCACAGGCACGCCAGACAGGAGGGGCAGGAGAAACCACTCTGAGGCACTCAGTGTGGAGGGACATTCCTGAGGCACAGAAATCTTGGGGTAGTTCTGGAGGAGAAAGACAACCTCTCAGGGATACAAAAAGCTAGAAGCCAGGCTGTAAAGCAAAGAGAGAAATCTCCCATGGCCCAGAAAGCTGGCAGCTCAGCTTAAATAGAAAAAGGTTTCCAGAATCCCACCAGTGCTCAGTCTCTGAGCACAATAGAAAAGGAAGTCTTGACCCCATAGTCAAAATATTTGAAGCCAGGAGTGCACTAAGTCAAATTAAACTCTAAGAAAGCTGACATCCCACCCAGCTAGAGATCAGATTACTTCAGTCTATTATTCATTAATCTGTAAACATCCACTTTTCTGGACAAAAATATTACTTAATTCTGTATTTATTATTCTTGTTCAAAATTTCTTTGGGTGCAATATAATATTACAAAACACACAAAAAATTAAAAAAGTATATTTATGGTTGAGGAAATCGTCTATGGCAGCACATAAAGACATTGCCCAGAAGGTGGACTTATCAGAGAGATGTTTTAAAGTAATTATAGTAAAAGTGCTAAGTGATTTCATGTAAAAGATAGACAACATGTGTGAGAAGATGGAGAATTTCACAGTAAATTCTCCATCTTCTGTAAAAATTGAGCCAAATGGAAAAGTTAGACATAACTGATATATCAGAAGTAAAGGACCATTAAATCAGCCTAAGAACATACTTGATTAAAATCAGGTAATTTTAAGTCAGGGAAATAGGAAGACCCAAACTGATATACACACATGTGCAAAAACAAGGGATAACAAAGAAACAAACAAACAAAAAAACAAACAAACAACAACAAAACACCAGGTCAGAGGAATGACATCAGTGGATTAACATCCAGTGATAGGGGTCATGGAAAAAGAGGAGAGAGAACAAGGAAGAACAATGTGGAAAGAAAATGAGTAAGAGGTTGCATGAACCCCAAGAAGGGTAAATACAATGAAAGCAGGCATAGGCATATGAGAATCAAACATCTCAAAGCCAAAGAGAAAGAGAAGCATGAGAAACAAACTGAGGGTTTTGGAGGGGAGGGGGTAGGAGGTTGGTTGAACCTGATGGTGGGTATTATGGAGGGCATGTATTGCATGGAGCACTGGGTGTGGTGCATAAACAATGAATTCTTGAACACTGAAAAGAAATTTTAAAAATAAATTAAAAAAAAAAAAGAGAGAAGTATGTAACAGAGGGTAGGGAGCCATACGGGATGGCAGGTACAGTAAACTCTCCCATGAATGCAGCTGACTTCTCGTTAAGAACAATGGAGACCAAAAGACAGGAGAGTATATTAATGTGCTGAAAAGAAAAAAAAAAAACCCACAAGTCAACAGAAAACACATCCAATAAAAATATCATTCATAAAAAAAGGCAAAATAAAAACATTCCCAGAAAAATGTTGAGGGAATTAGTCTTTGGCATACCTGCATCTAAAAAATACTAAAAGCGAGCTAAAAGAAGGCTGTAGAGAAATGATACCAGATGGAAAACCAGATCAACAAGAAGGAATGAAGAGCACCAAAAAGAATGACATATTGGTAAATATAAAATACATAAAAAATTTTTTTCAAAAAAAAAATCACATAACTACCTGTCTAGGTAACATACATCTTTAGAAGCCATCAACTATTTAAAATGAATTAATGACTGTGGGACTTAAGAGCAGATATGGAAACAGGTGCACCTGGGTGCCTCAGTCAGTTAAGCATCTGAGTCTTAATTTTGGCTCAGTTCATGATCTCAGGGTTGTGAGATGGAGCCCTGTGTTAGGGTCTGTGCTAGGCATGAAGCCTGCTTTAGACTCTCTCTCTCTCTCTCTCTAAAAGAAAAGAGCATATATGGAAACATACTATAGGACAACAAAGGCCAAGTGCAGGAGGGGGTCAGTGATATCTTAATAGTGTAAGGTTCTCATGTCACTAATTCAGACTATAATAAAATCTGAAGGCAGACTGTGAAAACTTAAAGATGTATAAATTAATCTCTAGCCATTAAAAAGAGCTATAGATAAAAAGTCAATAGAGATGATAGAGTGGAATAAAATACTATGCTATTCATCCAACAGAGAGCAGAAAAAGATAATAATGAATGGGATAAATATTAAACAAATATTTATCTGTTGGGAGACTTAAATCTAACCATATGAGTTAACTACCTTAAATGCAAATTGTACTAAATATTCCAACAAAAAGGAGGAAATTGTCAGAATGAATAATAAAGAAAAACCCAACTACGTGGTTGATTGTAAAAATACACTTTAGGGGCACCTAGGAGGCTCAGTCAGTTGGGCGTCTGACTTGTTTTCAGCTCAGGTCTTGGTCTCAGGGTTGTGAGACTGGCCATGGAGTCTGCTTGGGATTCTCTTCCTTCCCCTCTTCCTCCCCCTTTGCCCCTCTCCTTACTTGTGTGCTGTCTCTCTCTCTTTCTCTCTAAAATACATAAATAAAATCATTTAAAAAAAAAGAAACACTTTATAGAAAAGTCAAGAAAAGTTTAGAGTAAAAGGGTAGAAAAATATGTATAATGAAAATCTCACCTTAAAATAAATGTAACATATATTTTATATCAGACAAAGGAGATTTTAAGATAAAGAATATTACCTGAGATAAAGAAGACATTTCACAATGATAAAAGGATAAGTTCTCCAAGAAAACGGGCAATTCTGAGTATGTATACACCTAATAAAAGAGCTTCAAGATGCATGAAACAATCTGATAAAATTAAAGAGAGAAATAGACAAATTCACAAATACATGTGCAGATTTTAACAGCCTTTCTCGATAATTTTTAAAACAAACAAACCAAAGAATCAAGGACTAAGAAGCCTTTAACAACCTAATTAGCTGACTTGACCTGATTGCCATTTGTAGAATGCCGTGCTCAGTAGCTCAAGAACACTTCTTCATTCCACATGCACATGGAACATCCCCCAAGATGGACCACATCATAGGCCATAAAACAAGCCTAAATAAGTATCAAAGAGTTGAAATTAAATAGGCTATATTCTTTGATCATCACAGAATCAATGAGAAGGCAATAACAGAGAATTCTCTGAAAAATCATGTGCAACAACATGGATGGACCTACAGGGCATTATGCTAAGTGAAATAAGTCAGGCAGAGAAAGATAAAGACACGACTTCACTTACAAGTGGAATTTAAGGAACAAATGAGCAAACAAAGGAAAAGAGTCAAAGAGAGAAGACAGACTCTTAAGTACAGAGAACAAACTGGCATCTTCCTATCTGCATCCTATGATGCTGGTCCAATCCCTGGCATACATCTGGAGCTGGGTACACACTTGTCAAATGAATGAATAAATGAATGGATGATTTATCATGGCCTACCTTCTAAATGCTACTTCCTTCCACTTGCTTAAGTCACGCCTGAATGGATGTTATCATCCAGTGGACACTCACTGGGCACCACCAGGACCATTGACAGACGTGTGTCCATTTCCCCAGCCCCATCCCATCGAGGCTTGCCTTCCTCCCCCTACACTGGCCTGAGCAGTCACTCTGCCCACAGACCAGCTGCTCTGGTCGTCTCATCCCACTATTATGCCATCTGACTTGCCTCAGTCTCCCCTTACTAAAGAGAGGATTCGATTCCTTAGACCTAATTTATGGCCCCTTTTCACACTTGATCTTCCTTCAGTGCAATGTCCTAACAGGAGTCTTCCCAGAGTTGACACCATTTCTGCCATGATGGTCTATACAGAGCAGAACCCCGTGGTACAGTCACTGACCTTAATTTATTTGCTGCTTCTCTACCCCATCCCCGGAGGACTGATGCCTTCCTCCTCTGTGCAGAGGTACAAACCTTTACAATGCTTCCTGCAAACATTGACTACAGATGTGCGCTAACCTGCCTGCTGATCTGTCTGTATCCATCACAAGACAAGGCTCCTTAATTTAATACTCTGCCAGAAAGCCTTGTTAAGTGCTGGCCTCACCATGGCTGGTAGGGCTCACCTGTAATTCCTCTATCTCCAGAAGGTCACCAGCGCTTGACAGGAGCAGACATCAGAACATGTCTACTCTGTGAATGAATCAATAAGCACCTCCTGGGGAATGACTGTGTGTGGCAACATTTTTATCAAATTAAATGTTTTATGAACTATTGCCAAGTCAGCTCTTCCCACCATTTTCTGGGCAATTAATTGCTTGATTCTAAATGCTGAACTTAATACTTATTATAATGAAATTGCCAGGTTTGAACCTAGGATTGAAGCCAAAACAGATACAAGTAAATCTCATTTTTTCTTTCTTTTTTTATTAAATTATTTTTTATTATGTTCAATTAGCCAACATAAAATATATCATTGTTTTTGATGTAGTGTTCGATGATTCATTAATTGCATCTAACACCAGTGCTCATTGCAGCATGTGACCTCCTTAATGCCCATTACCCAGTTACTGGATTCCCCCACCCATCTCCCCTCTGAGACCCTCAGGTTGTTTCCCAGAGTCCAGAGTCCCTCATGGTTTGTCTCCCTCTCTGA
Organism: Lontra canadensis; assembly: GCF_010015895.1. Taxonomy (NCBI): domain Eukaryota; kingdom Metazoa; phylum Chordata; class Mammalia; order Carnivora; family Mustelidae; genus Lontra; species Lontra canadensis. The sequence continues at coordinate 62,108,555 of NW_022630995.1, read as the reverse complement.
TTTCTTCCCATTCAATTTTTCCTCCCTTCCCCTGTGGTCCTCCATGCTATTCCTTATATTACACAAATAAGTGAAACCATATGATTAATTGTCTTTCTCTGCTTGACTTATTTCACTTAGCATAATCCCTTCCAGTTCCACCCATGTTGATGCAAATGGTGGGTATTCATCCTTTCTGATGGCCGAGTAATATTCCACTTTTTTCTATCCACAGTTTTTAAAAAACCCTTTAAAAAGGATACCACTCAAAACTTCTGTAGGGCATTGAATTATGCCCCAACCAAATGACATGTCCATGTGAAATCTGTGACTGTGGAAAGAAGAGTGTTTGCAGATGTAATTAAGTGAAGAATTTCATAGTGAGATCATCCTGACTTGAGGATGGGCTCAAAATCCAATGAAATGTCTTCATAGGAGACAAAAAAGAAAAGAAACAAAGACATAGCCATGGGAAGACAGAGAGAGACAGGCTGGTGGGGGCATGAGCCCAGGAGCACCTGGAGCCCCAGAAGCTGGGAGAGGAAGGAGGGAGCCTCGCCTGGAGCCTCAGAGGGAGCACAGACATGCTGACACCTTGATTTCAGACTTTCTCCACAACTGTGTGGGAAACATGTTTGTTGTTTTACCACATCCAGTGTGTGGTACGGTGGCCACAAGAAACCAGTCTAATGTTTTGCATTTCTTTTTATGTTTCCAGCAGAGAATCACACAATCACAGAATGTGAGCTTAAAAAACCTTGGATATTTAAAAATTAAACTCCTTTTAAAATTCTTTACTTAAACTCAATTTAGTTAACATATACTGTATTATTAGTTTCAGGAGCAGAATTTAGTGTTTCATCAGCTGCATATAACACCTAGTGCTCATGACATCACATCCCTCCTAATGCCCATCACCCCAATACCTATTCCCTCCAACCCCACTCCTCCAGCAACCTTCAGTTTGTTTCCTAGAGATAAATATACCTTATGGTTTGCCTCCCTCTCTGATTTCATCTTATATTATTTTTCCTTTCCTTCCCCTATGTTCATCAGTTTTGTGTCTTAAATTCTACATATGAGTGAAATCATATGGTATTTGTCTTTCTTGGACTTACACCATTTAGCATAGCACCCTCTAGTTCCATCGACATTGTTGCAAATGGCAAGATTTCATTCTTTTTGATGCCTGAGTAATATTCCATGGTGTATGTGTGTGTGTGTGTGTGTGTGTATGTATATATATATGTGTGTATATATATACACACATATATATATACATATATATATACATATATATACACACACATATATATATACATATATATACATATATATGTATATATATATATATATATATACACACATATATATATACACCACACTTCTTTATCCATTCATCTGATGGAAATCTGAGCTTTTCCATAGTTTGGCTATTGTGGGCACTATTGATATAAACATTGGGGTACAGGTGCCTCTTAAAATAATTATGTTTGTATACAATAAATACCTAGAAGTGCAATTGCTGGGCAACAGGATAACTCTATTTTTAACTTCTTGAGGAAGCTCCATTCTGTTTTCCAGAGTGGCTGTACCAGCTTGCATTCCCACTAGCAGTCTAAGAGGGTTCCTCTTTCTCTGCATCCTTGCCAATATCTGTTGTTTCCTGACTTGTACATCTTAGCCATTCTGACTGGTATGAGGAGGTATCTCATTGTGGTTTTGATTTGTATTTCCCTGATGCTGAGGGACGTGGAACATTTCTTCATGAGTCTATTGGCCATTTGTATGGTTTCTTTGGAGAAATAGCTGTTCATGGCTTCTACTCATTTCTTGACTGGATTTTGTTTTTGTTTTTTGGGTGTTGGGTTTGATAAGTTCTTTATAGATTTTGGATACTAGCCCTTTATCTGATAAGACATTTGCAAATTCCTTCTCCCATTGTGTAAGTTTTCTTTTTGTTTTGTTGACTATTTCCTTTGCTGTGCAAAAGCTTTTTATCTTGAGGAAGTCCCAATAGTTCAGTTTTGCTTGTTTCCCTTGCCTTTGGAGACGTGTCTAGCAAAAAGTTGCTGCAGCTAAGGATGAAGAGGTTGCTGCCTGTGCTTTCCTCTAGGATTCTGATGGATTCCTGTCTCACATTGAGGTCTTTCACCCATTTTGAGTTTATTTTTTGTGTGTGTGGTATAGGGAAATACTCCAGTTTCATTCTTCTGCTTGTGGCTGTCCAATTTTCCCAACATCATTTATTGAAGAGGCTGCCTTTTTTCTATTGGACATTCTTTCCTGCTTTGTCAAAGATTAGTTGACCATAGAGTTGAGGTCCATTTTTGGGCTCTCTATTCTGTTCCATTGATCTATGTGTCTGTTTTTGTGCCAGTACCATGCTGTCTTGATCACTTTACAGTTTTGTAATACAGCTTGAAGTCCGGGATATTAACCTTCTAGCTTTGGTTTTCTTTTATAACATTCCTTTGGCTATTTGGGGTCTTTTCTGATTCCATACAAATTTTAGGATTATTTGTTCCAGCTCTGTGAAAGAAGTTGATGGTATTTTGATAAGGATTGCATTAAATGTACAGATTGCTCTAGGTAGCATAGACATTTTAACAATATTTGTTCTTCCAATTTATAAGCATGGAATGTTTTTCCATTTCTTTGTGTCTTCCTCAATTTCTTTCATAAGTGTTCTATGGTTTTTCAGAATACAGATCCTTTTCCTCTTTGGTTAGGTTTATTCATAGATATCTTACAATTTTGGTGCAACTGTAAATGGGATCAATTCCTTGATTTCTCTTTTTTCTGCCTCATTGTTAGTGTATAAAATGCAATTGACTTCTGTGCATTGATTTTGTATCCTGCCACTTTGCTGAATTCCTCTGTCAGTTCTAGCAATTTTTTGCTGAAGTCTTTTGGGTTTTCTACATAGAGTATCATGTCGTCTGTCAAAAGGGAAAGTCTGACTTCTTTGCTGATTTGGTTGCCTTTTATTTTCTTTGTTGTCTGATTGCTGAGGCTAGGACTCCCAGTACTGTGCTGAACAGCAGTGGTGAGAGTGAATATCCATGTTGTGTTCCTGACATTAGGGGAAAAGCTCTCTGTTTTGCCCCGTTGAGAATGATATTCACTGTGGGTCTTTCATGTATAACTTTTATGATAATTGAGGTATGTTACCTCTAACCCTACAAGGCACAGAGTTTTTATCAAGAAAGGATCCTATATTTCATCAAATGCTTGATCAACAAAACTAGGATTTAGTTCTTTGAAAGAATTAATAAGATAAAGAAACCCCTAGCCAGACTTACCAAAAAGAAAAGAGAAAGGACCCAAATTAATAAAATGGTGAATGAAAGAGAAGAGATCCCATCCAACACTAAAGAAATACAATCATAACAGAATATTCAGAGCAATCATATGCCAAAAATTAGGCAATATGGAAGAAATGCATGCATTCCTAGAAACATATAAACGACCAAAACTGAAACAGGAAAAAATAGAAAGCCTGAACAGGTACATAACCAGCAAAGAAACTGAATCAGTAATAAAAAACAATCTTGCAACAAACAAGAGTCCAGGGATGGGCGGCCTCCCAGTGGAATTCTACCAAACATTTAAAGAAGAAAATGGTATGGAGGTTCCCCAGAAAGTTAAAAACAGAGCTATCCTATGACCCAGCGATTGTACTACTGGATATTTACCCCAAAGATACAAATGCAGTGATCTGAATGGGCACCTGCACCCCAATGTTCATCGACAGATGAATGGATAAAGAAGATGTAGTGTGTGTAAATACACACACACACACACACACACACACACACAATGGCATATTACTCAGCCATCAGAAAGGATGAATACTTAACTTTTGCATCAATGTGGATGAACTGGAGGGTATTATGCTGAGTGAAGTAAGTCAATCAGAGAAAGACAATTATCGTATGGTTTCACTCATTTGTGTAATATAAGAAAAAGTGCAGAGGATCATAGGGGAAGGGAGGGAAAGCCAAAACCAGACAGAAGACCCCACTAAAAAAGGAGAATTACAGACCAATATCCCTGATGAACATGGATGCAAAAAACTCTCACCAAGATACGAGCTAATAGGATCCAACAGTACATTAAAAGGATTATTCACCATGACCAAGTGGGATTTATTCTGGGCTGCAAGGGTGGTTCTACATCTGCAAATCAATCAATGGGATATACCACATTAATAAAAGGACAAGAACCATAGACCCTCTCAAAAGATGTAAGTTAAACTTTCATTTTCAAACAAGAAAGCCGACACCCAGAGAAAGAAATCTGTAGGTGTAGATGGAAGGTCTTTAAGTCTGACTTGGACCCAGGTACTCTGATTCTCTTTCCATCTCATCCAGGGAGGAGTCCAGTGGTTCCTGACCAGGAAGTTCACTTTAAATCTCCCACATCACCAAACACACCACCTGACAGAAGAGACACACAGCTCAGACCTCACCCTGACATGCTTCTCTCTGGGGAAAAGGTGATGCTGGCATCACACATCGTTGGTTCAAGTGTGCTGTTGCCGATTGCTCTCCGCAGCCACAATCCCCTCATTAAACCTCACATTTGGATCCCACGCACATTTCCTTTTTTCTTTTTAAGATGTCTTTTCCCTCAGCCTAGATTTGTTGTCTTCATGTTTCTGGTAAGGCCTCAGAGAAAACATCTGCACCCCCTTCATTCCTCAACAATTAAATCCAGCTGGGTCTGCAGAACTCATTGAAGAAGCTGCGTTTGTTCTTATTAATCTCCCAAGTGTGAAAACTCTTCACAGTAATGGATTACACGGAAGCAGGACATTAATAACGAACATCTGCAGATGGTTTCCTTGTTCACGCAGCCTTCTCACATCCAATTCCTCATGGGATGTCCCCAACGGTCCCCCCAGGCAGCCTGAAGCAGGTGCTGCAGTGTTGGAGCCCCCTGGCTCTCCGATGTCATGGGAGTTGTGATGAAAATGGCCTGTCTGCCCAGCACGACTGCCTATTCGCCTCTGGCTAGTTGCTAATGCAGGAGAACAGGTCTCTGTCCTGAGGGAGCTGTCAGCTACAGTGTCCCGCCCCTGGCAGAGCAGTTGAGAGCTAGCATGACAGCCCCGCTAGCCAGCTGGATGATACAATCGCTCTGGTCACAGGCAGTACCCCAGAGATGGGCACAGGACCAAGCCTGGCCAGAGAACACCCTTCTGGGGGCTGCCGAATTTGGCCTTAATTCAGGCTGGACATCCCTGACAACTCCTGGATAATCTATTTTCTTCTTCTTGGTTATGTATTCCCCTCTCCTCCTATAAACCAAGTTCATCAGAGAGCTTCCTGCAGCACAGTCAGTAACAAACAGTGTAAAGAACAGATGACATTGTCCAGCTGCTTTGGCAAACTGCTTGAGAGTGTCTATTTAACCTGAACTGAGTGCACTCCCCCTGTGTACCGTGACCCAGTGACTCTACTTCCAGGCATACACACAACAGAAACGTGCATACGTTGGCACCAAAGGACTTGTGGCAAAAAGTTCATAGCGACACATTATTTGTAATAGCCCCAAACTGAAAATAACTCCAAAAAGGCTTGTCAACAGTAGAATGAATAAATAAATCATGGTGTATTCACAAAGTGAAATATTACATAGCAACCCTCAAGTTGCTGGAGGGGAGGTTGGTAGGGGGGCTGGAGTAACTGGGTGTTGGGCATTAAGGAGGGCATGTGATGTAATGAGCACTGAGTGTCAAATGCAACTGATGAGTCACTAAACTCCACCTCTGAAACTAAAGATACACTGTATGTTAACTGATTTTAAATAAAAACTTTTAAAAATAAATACTACATAGCAATGAGAACAACTAATCTACAACTGCCTACAACAATATGGATGAATCCCAAAAAAACAGTGTTGAAACAAAGCAATGGTGGTTGTGTGTGTGGTGTTGTGTGCACTTTATCTACAGCTCACACCTACTGTATGGTCCTATTCATATAAGGTACAAATTCAGGCAAAGCCAATCTATGCTGTTCCAAGCCAGGAGAGAGGCTACCGTTGTGGGACAGAGACTGGAAGGGATCCTGGGGATGCTGATATGTTCTGTTTCTTGTTCTGGGTGCTGGTTATGTAGGTGTGTTCCGTTTTGAAAATTCTTTGAGCTATAAACTTCTCATGTGCACACTTTTCTGTGTATATTTAATTTTTCTAAAAGCTAAAAACTTTCTTAAGATTTATTTATTTATTTGAGAAAGAGAGTGGGTGTGTGGGTGTGTGTGTGCGTGCATGTGTACATGAGGGAGAGGGGCAGAGGCAGAGGGAGAGAGAGTCTCAAGCAGACTCCACATTGAATGTGGATTCCAATACAGGCTCATTCCTGAGATCATGACCTGAGCCCAAACCAAGAGCTGGAGGCTTAACTGACTGTGCCACCCAGGCACCCCAAAAGCTAAACGGTTTCAAAGAAAGAACAAAGGCTACTCATGCAGGAAAAGGGGAGACTAGGTGAGGAGACACTAATGTAGGTCTTTACACTATCTGAGAGAATGCCAGGTGGAAGCGGCATGAGGTTCAGGGGAGTGAACAAGGGGGACAGCTGAGAGTAAAGGTGAGATTTTGAGAATCAGAACTTCCCCAGTACAAACAAGGGTGCCCTGAAAGGTGACTTTGTCCACCAACGTACCACAATCAACCACCAGTAAGACTGCAGATGCTCCCACAGTCACCCAACAGCTTCCCTGTCTCCCTGGAGTCTTTTGCTCTGTCTCTTCCTATTGACCTCCCCAGGGTCCTGTTGGATGCTCAGTTCCCCTGCTGGCTTGAAGAGCTTTGTGTGACAGGGACAGGACTCCAGCCCAGGTCTGCCTGCCAACAGCCCTCTCTCCTCTGTGTCCAGCTGCTTCTCTGTCCTCACTTCTATAGACTCACTTTCAGGAGGAGGAAGTTATAACCAGGACCTGATGTTATTAGTCTTGTTAAGGATCTGAAGTACTGTTGGGTTCAAAGGTTCAAATTGTTGATTCTATTTTTAGCAAAACAAGACTGGAGCAGACTGTTCTTAACAGACTCTCTTCCACAAAGACAAATACTTTAACCAGTAAAAAGAACATGTTGTGTTATAACTTGGATTTATTAAATTATGATGCCAACTTTTCAAGTGTAGGCAGACTTCTGACCTCTCTAGCTAACGTATAACCTGCTATGTATCTTTAATCCTTCTCATGTGGACAAGATAAATCTACTAGGCTGTTTGACATGCAGTCTAGGATGAACAGCCTAAAGAAGGAAGACAATATTCTTTTTCTACATTAATATTGCATAATTGTTACTATCCTATGAATGATCCAGAAGAGTGTTACAGTAAAACCTCTGAAAGGGGAAGGGAAGGCATGAGAAGAGCTGCTACTTAGAGTGCCCAGTCCCTGCCTAGCACTGTTCTAAACACCTGCTTCAGAGGACCTCATTCTATCTCACCATAGCACAAAGAAGGGGACACACTGTTGCTGTTCCCTTTCCAAGGTTAGAAAACCACAAAGAGATTAAGTACTTTAGCTTAGATCATGCAAGCAATAATGGTAGACCTGGGATTCTAAATCAGGTACTCAGGTTCCAGAGAACAGGCTTGTGACCACTAGGCTATGTCAGGCGGCTATGCCAACGGCTGCATGCCAAGCACTGTGCACAGCACTTTGCACAATAACCTCACACAGCTGGTAGCAAAGTACCCCATTTTATACATGAGGAATCTGAAGTTTACAGAGATTGAGCTTCTTGCCCAAAGCTACTCACTAGTGTAAGTTAGAACCAACTCTATCTCACCTCCAAATTCTTGCACAACAGGGGCACATTTCTTTTTTTTAATTTTATTTATTTATTTTTTTTATTTGACAGACAGAGATCACAAGTAGGCAGAGAGGCAGGCAGACAGAGAGGAAGGGAAGCAGGCTCCCTGCTGAGCAAAGAGCCCGATGCGGGGCTCGATCCCAGGACCCTGGGATCATGACCTGAGCCGAAGGCAGAGGCTTCAACCCACTGAGCCACCCAGGCGCCCCAGGGGCACATTTCTATCCTTCACCATCCCATCTCAAGCAATCGGCACAAGACCTGTCACAGAGCAAGCACTCAGTTAATATTTGTTGAATGAATGAATGAATGAATGAATTCTTATCTTAGTAGGGGACTCCTTCTCCTTGTATCTTCATCTCCTCTCTCTCTCTCTCTTTGCTCTTTTGTCTCAGACTATAATTCTGCTAGTCCCTCCCCTCTAAAAGAATCCTCTCTTGTCCCTGGATCCTCATGAGACTATTGATTTGTCTCCCTCCTATTATTCCCAGTCATGGCTCTTTAAAGATTTGCTTGCACTCCTTTCCTCTGCTTCTTCCCTGACCATCTGTACAGTCCTTTGTAATCCGCCTTCTCTTCTCCACCCCCCAGGCATTCCATCAAGGACTACTCTTTCTAAGGTCACAGCCATCCATTCTTTTGATCAATCAATATTTATTGAGTGTCTACTTGATGTGGGGCAAGGCAGCTTGGGCAAGGAAGAAGTCATTTTTGAGCTTTTCAACTCTTGAAACTCAGAAAGACACAAATGAAACAAGTAATCAAAAGTGTGATGAGGGGTATGAGAAGGGCATCAAATCCTTGAAAGAGAGAGTAGAGTTTCTCACATGTGGTGGGTCCTCCCTCTGGCAAGTGTGCTCATTGCCATATGCCCCACAGGGAACTCTGGAGGGCCTGGAAAATGGTACCTACATCAGTGAGCTTGTTGATTACCTCCTGCTTTTTGTTCTCTATCTCCAAAATTATTTTTATATCCTTTTCCATAGACTCTAGATAGGTCTGTTGGCAGTTTTCCACCCATCCTTGTGATAGCCAAACCCTCTTTCCCAGTGTCTTCCACCTCCACCATTCCAGAAACTTCTTGCTCATCAATTCCTTAAACACTGGGCATCCAGAAGGTTCCAGTCTGACTACTTTTCTTATTGTCAAGTAATCTCATAGGAAAATTCTCTGTGGCTTCATCTATCCTCTGTAACAACAGCAACTCATGTTTCTTGAGTGTTGTGTCCTGGAAGCTGTACTCAGTATTTCATACCTGTCCATGTGCACAGATGCTCTTTAACACAATTTTGCTATCCCAAATGAGCACTCAAAATTCTGCAGCAGCCATTCTCAAAGTGTGGTCCTCTAAGACCCTCTCAGGGTCTGTATAGGCCAAAACTATTTTCATAAGTCTTTATAAAACTTTCATACTCTCATGAGTATATGGTAGAGTTTTCCAGAGGCTATGTGATATGTAATCATGCCAATTAAAAATGAATGTGTCCCTGTATATTCTCATGTTTTCTAGAACTTTCTAAGGTTGTAGGCTTGAGATATAAATAAGGTCCTTTTCAGACATGATCTCAGTTTGTTCTTAAAATTTCTACTACGTTCTTACTAACCATCTTTGGGTACACCTGCTTTTATCTGTAACTTCATTATCATACAATAAATTATTTATTTGAAATCCTGAAGTTTCCCTTACACGTGGAAACATAAAAACTATACTTTGTTGTCCTGTTTTGTAACAGTATTTAGAAAATAATTTTTTAAAAATTTTATTAACACATAATGTATTATTTGCTTCAGGGGTACAGGTCTGTGAATCATCAATCTTAACACAATTCATAGCACTCACCAAAGCACACACCCTTCCCAATGTCTAGAATCCAGCTACCCCATGCCTCATACCCCCCTTCCTTCCAGCAACCCTTGGTTTATTTCCTGAGATTAAGAGTCCCTTATGGTTTTTCTAAATAATTTCTAGAAAATAAAAAATATAAAATTGTAAACCTTATCTGTAACTATTGTTATTTTATAACTTTGTAATATTTTACTTTAAAATAAATGAACATTAATTTATAATAGAGTTGGTCCTTGAACAATGCAGAGTTTAGGGTGCCAAACCCTGAACAGTTGAAAATTCATGTGTAACTTTTGACTCCCCAAAGTTTAACTATTAATAACTAACTGTTGACTAGAAGACTTACTGATAACATAAACAATTGGTTAACACATACTCTGCATGTTATATGTATTTATACAGAATTCCTTCAACAAAATAAGCTAGAAAAAAGAAAATCTTAAGAAATGTGTAAACAAGATAAAATACATTTATAGTACTGTGCTGTAAAAAAAAATCCACGTATGAGTGGACTCATGCAGTTCAAACCTGTGTTGTACAAGGGTCAGCTTATATTTTTCTTATGTTTAAGGATAAATAATTAGCTTGGAAAAGTTTAGACTACTCACCCCCTCAATCGCTAGCTGAATCATCTATGTCTGAAGACACTGAAAAAGATGAAAATGTCATTCCAGAGAACTCTGACTCATAGAGGAAAGAATCTACAGCAAAGGAATGAGGTAAGAATACAAAAAGAATTGCAATTAAAAACAAACAAAACTACTTTCTCTCCCTCAACTTCATGGATGTCAACCATTTATTTTATTGTGTTTCATGGAATGGAGTTTTTGGGAATAGTACTATGGTGCCAGTTAAGTGATGGCATTACTACAGACTAATCATTCAGAGTTTTTTGTTTTTTTTTTTTTAAAGAATAATGGATTTCATTTTGAAATAATTTAGATTTACAGAAAAGTTACAAACAGTATACAGACTTCCCTTGTACTCATCATCTAAATACAATATTACTAGCTATCTATAGACTTCTTTGAATGTTGATGGCTTTCCCCAACTCATGTCCTTCTTCTGGTCCAGGATCTCAACTATGATCACACGTTGTTTTTGTCTCCTCCAATCTGGGACAGTTCTTTAGTAATTCCTAAAGTCTTATAGTCTTTTGAAGCAATTGGCTAATAATTTTGTAGACTATGCCTTGGTTGGGGGTTGGCTGATGTGTTCTTATGTTTATACTGAGGTGATCCATTTTTGGCAAGAAGCCTGTAGAAATGATATTGTGTCCTTCTTGGTGCATCATGAAAGGGGGTGCACGACGTTGAGAGATCTCATTGCTGGTACTGTTGACTTTGATCACATGGGTGAGGTGTTGTTTGCCAGATACCTCCACGGGGAAGTTACTATTTTTTCTTTGATACCAATGACAGAATTTAAGGAAAAAGGAATTAAGTGTTTTAAGCAGAGATAAAACAAGTTCTTTAAAAGTCCAAAAAATTGTTCAATATAGTTTTCCAAACTATGAACAAAAAAGCCACAGAAGCATGTTTCAGAATAAGTTATCATATTTCATCAGCTGGGGAAACAAAAATGAGAGCTCAGAGAGTAACAGAGCCTTAAGCTCTTGACATTACTGAACACCTGCTGGATGGAAAGTGACAGCATTTCCAGTTTCTAACAATGCAGTAAGCCTCTGAATTAAAGATTTCGTTGCAAACATGAAGACTGAGTCAACCAATTAACAGTAGGATTTCATTTCTGTCTTGCAAATGGATGGATCTACAGACACGGCTGGACTTTCAGTGCTGCTTATCTTCTCTGGTATCAACACCAACTAGTCCTCCAAGAAAATCTTTGATATAAATACCTCGCCAACAGTGGTCCTGAGATGCTGGAAAAACTGAGAAACTTTTGAATCCTGGAATGTGTTCTCAGTGACAGTACAAATGTAATGATGGGTAAAACAGATGGGACCTTTGCACAAAGGAAGAAACGGCACCAAACTGTACCAGTCCTCACTGTGTTTTTCACTGCCACACACTCATAAATAAAAGCCAATTTCACTTAAGAATGCTTTGATAAGGCCAGGGAAAATACTAACTTTATTAAATGTATATCTTTGAGTATGTCTTCTAAATATTCTGTGTGACAGAAAATATGTATAAAACACTTCTCTTCCAGAAAAACAAAACAGAACACTTTTGCAACTAAATTGTAAGCTGAGCTAGATACTTTCTCTCAAGGGATACCATTTTTACTTCAGAGATTAATTTACTTACAATACTGTATGATGACTAGCATAACATAATTAAAAAAAAAACTGAAGATGAATGAAGCAAACCTGTCATTTCAGGGGAAAAAAATCTGACTGTATTTGTTGCCAATGATAAAATTTGAGTTTTCTAGTAAAAATTAGACTTTTGAGAAACTCGTGTCTGTTACATGAATTTGAAAGCTTTCCAATACTCAAAGATGTTACTGATGAGTTTAGTAGTGTAATTTAATAAATGTGATTTTTAAATATTGCATAATGGAGTGTGCCAGCATTTGGAGGGTCTAAATAAATCAGTGGCAACTTTCCATATCACCACAAAATCATGCATATTTAGTTCAAGACAGACTAAAGGATTTTGAGGTAGAAGAATGTGAAGAGTTCAGTAGTCAATGCAGAGAGCTTCACCAGAAAGCCTTATCTGAACTCAGCACGGTGTTGTAGGTGTCCCTTTCATATACTCTCCATCTCAGTTTCTCATCATACCATCCTGGGAATTCTGCATACTTGTGAGTCATCACAAAAGAACCATGAGCTTACTAAGAGTGGGAACCATGTCCTTTCATGTCTTATGGGTCCTTATGCACCCAAAGCTGATCACAGTGCCTGGCACAAAGCTGGAGGTCACAGGATGGATGAAAAACCCAGGGAGCACTTCAGGACGGTGGACAGTTCCCAGGGAGCGTCTTGGCTTTGAGGTTCTAAAGACTGAGAGAGGGTTCTGGGGTTAATACTACCTTCTCTTTAGGACTCTCAATCATTAGGAATCCCTCACATCCCGTAGACTGGCCTTTGTAGTTTGTTTGTTCTCTCTCTCTCTCTCTCTCTTTTTTTCCATCTTTGAAAAAGTAATTTATTTTTATATATCTCAAGTTTGTATTAAATTTTTTCCCAGTAAAGGTGATCTTTACTTTTTTTATTATTAAGTTCAGTTAGCAACATATAGTACATCACTAGTTTTTGATGTAGTGTTCAATGATTCATTAGTTGCCTAGTACACCCAGCGCTCATCACAACACATGCCCTCAAGTTTTTATTTAAATTTTAGTTTGTTAACATATGGTTGTAATATTACTCTCAGAAGTAGAATTAGTGATTCATCTCTGACATATAACACCCAGTGTGAGCACATGCCCTCTTTAGTTCTTAACCTAGAGACTGACTCCATTATCTGCTTCTACATTCAAAATGTATCTCAAATCCGTTTACTCTCAATATATTTACTACACACCTAATCCAAGATGGTATCTTTTACAAAAGCCTCCTAAATAGGCTGCTTGCTTTTGCACTCCTATCCGTCCTCCACTCGGCAACCAGAATAATCTTTTAAAAAATACAAATCAGCTTGGTGAATTAAAGATGGACACAAATTCTTTGTCACTGCTCCCATCAAGAGATGTAATCCATTTACTCTTCCTTTGAGTCTGGGCTGGCCTAGTGGCTTGGGTTAACTAAAAGAATGCAGCCAAAGTGTCTCCATATAATCTCTGGAGTTAGGTCTTAAAGAACAATCATATAGAGCAAAGGAAAAATACATATACAGAGAAACCAAGAAACTCTTAACTTTAGAGAACACACTGGTAGTTATAGAAGGGAGGTGGGGAGAAGAGGAATAGGCGATGAGGATTAAAGAGTGTACTTGTGATGAGTACAGGGTGTTATATGGAAGTGTTGAATCACTATATTCTATGCCTGAAACTAATATTACACTGTATGTTAACTATACTGGAATTAAAATAATAAAAAAAGAACAGTCATAGAGATTTAAGTAGTTTACTGAGCCCCAAACAAGGCAAATGACCCACTAATACATCACAGGGGAACAATTAACAACAAAATAATAGTAATAATAATAATAACTTCTATTTAAGAAGGATCCTTAGAAGACCCCAGATCTCCTCAGATATATAAATTTCATTATGTCTTACAAATGGATAAAGAACATGTGGTCCATATATACAATGGAATATCACTCAGCCATCAAAAGGATGAATACCCATCTTTTGCATCAACATGGATGGGACTGGAGGAGATTATGCTGAGTGAAATAAGTCAAGCAGAGAAAGTCAATTATCGTGTGGTTTTACTTACTTGTGGAGCATAAGGAATAACATGGAGGACATTAGGAGAAGGAAAGGAAAAGTGAAGGAGGGATATTGGAGGGGGGGGAGGAAACATGAGAGACTGTGGACTCCGAGAAACTGAGGGTTTTAGAGGGAAAGGGTGGGGAGATGGGTTAGCTCAGTGATGGGTATTAAGGAGGGAATGTATTGCATGGAGCACTGGATGTTATACGTAAACAATGAATCTCAGAACACTGTATCAAAAACTAATGATGTATTATATGGCGACTAACATAACACAATAAAAAAAATTTCATTATGTCTTAAAATTTTGTGAGGTTGGTAGTACCATCCTTGTTTTTCAAATGTGAAGATGGAGGGAGCTAGAGTGTCAGTGTCAGTTAGCCCTGGATTTGAAAATTAGCCTACTGAGCCTCCATCTTCCTTACCTGTAGGACCAGCCCTCAAGTCATCCATCTACTCTATTTGGAGGCTATGGCAAATGCTCTTCTCCAAACCCAACCACTGATTAAAAGACAAGCCCAAATGTTGATGAGATCTTATTTTCTCCAAATTATTAAAACCATAATTCAGATGCCACACAGTATGCCTGTAATATCTGTCCTATCCTAAGAAACTCCCTATAAGTATAAGGGCCAAATCCTGTAATTAAAGCCATATGTTAAACAATGCCCTAAACACATTTGCACATTCTCTCTTTCCAAGTTTCATTGCTCTTCCAAACACACTAATGAGATAGAAAGGGACTAGCACTCCTGTATCTCTTCAGTAGCAAAATCTACCGTCAGTGCCACCTTCTTAAATATTCCTTCCCCACTGCCCCATGACCTTCACTGCGCCCCACCATTTCCTTCTCATAAAATGCAGAATGACCTCCTGGCAAGAGAGAATAAAAAAAATATCTCCATTTTGTAGGTCAGCAATATTGTTGTGAACCTTAAATTACACCAGTCAATCATCATCTTGCCTTTAAATCTGAAAGAATGCAAAACCATGTCCCCTATACTTTGAATTAGTGAGTGCTTAAGGGTGCCAGAGCCATGGTGTTAATCACAGGGTAATGCAATCAGCTTCAGGGAACCTGAGCATTAGCAGTTCTCACTACAACACAGACTGGGTTTGTTACACGTAAGTTATTTATTTACTATTTCGCTGGCATGCACATAAACAGGGATGTCCTGAAAAGCTACAATGTTCAACATGCATGCACACATGCAATCGCGCGCGTGTGCGCATACACACACACACACACACACACACACACACACACACACACGCATGCATCCATCACCTTAAGGGAACTAATATTTCTGGATTATTCTCAATACCCAAAGCAAAAAATATATAAGCTTCTCTGTGCACCTACACCAGGTACTGGGAAGAGTGCCAAATAAGACTTGATTTTACAAAGTAGAACAAAATCATACCCACTCCACCTGGTTTAAAACCCAATGGCATTTTAATGACTTCCTCTTTCATTTACCTTGGAATAAAAGTAAATCTTTTAAACTAGTTCAGAAAGCATCTCTGACACCTACAACCCTCCCCTTCCTTTCTCGTGTCCATGGCACTGGCTGTCTCTAAGTCTTGCATGGATGGTGTTGTCCACCTTTACCATGCTGTGCTCTCTCATGAGAACTCTTTCTCCTGCCCCATCATCTTCTTTTCAGTCTTAGAAATTCCAACTTATTTTTCAGGTCATGGCTCAAAAATCACTTCTATAAGGAGGCTTCTCTGACTCTGATCTTTAGATCAGATAAATTTCCCTATTTTATATTCTCAGAGTCTCAGAACCTTTCTCTGTCAGATTACACACCTCACCTTACTGTTTATATTTCCAATAAATCTCACTGGACCATAAGCTCCATAAGTGTAAGGACTGTCTGCACCTGTTCTGTTCATTGCTTATCCTTAGCATCTAGGAAAGGGGATGCTCTTTCTAAGAGAAGTTCTCCAAGTGTGGTCCCCAGACCACCAGCATTAACATCTCCTGGAGGCTTGTTAGGAAAGCAAATTCTCTGGTCCCATCGCACACTTATGGAATCAGAACACCTGAGGTGAGAGCCAGCAGCTTCAACAAAGCCTCTGGATGACTCTGGTGCACATAAAGTCTGAGAACTGGGTCTGTAATATGAAGGTGCTCACAATCCAGTAAGCAAGACTCAGACTGTGCAACCACAAAAGGTAAGACTAGAACCAGTATATGGATATCTTTTGCAGGCTAAGTTTGGATAAGGAACAGGAGGGATTTTCTCACAATTAGGGAAATTCTATAACACAATGCACTTGAAGAAGTGAGCAGAGCACAATAGACACCTAATTATGTCATTTTTTGGCTTAGTGCTAGCTCTCAATAAATGTTGGCTTGAATGCTGGAGAAGAGATTCCTGAGCTAGGTAAGAGAAGTTACTTTCTGAGTTTCCAGCATCTCTAAGACTCTGGAGACTCTCAGAGACACCACAATTATGTTCTGAAGGTTTCAAGGAGTGTAACAAAGCTTAAAGTTGTTTGAGTTAAAACAATATCTAATGTTGAATAAATATCACAAAAACATCAACACTCACCCAACCTACCTCAGGAGAAACGAAGCAATGAGATTGTATAAATGGTTATAAATAAAAATCCAATTAAATCCAAGTAGGAAACTATTTGACAGAACTAGGAAGCCCTGTCTCCAGGAGACCTAAAAGGGAGATGCTGCCTCTCCTAGAAACCCCAGAAATTAAAAGGAACATGTTCACCATGAAAGATTCTCCAAGTTTATACTTCATCTCCTAGTTGGAGCTGACTGAATATTAGATAATCATTTGGAGATGAAATGATGTTAGAAGTCCTGCAGTCAAATTAGGGAAAGATGTAAAATCTGACTGTAGTAACTGAAATCTTCAAACTTCTCCCAATAACAACCAATACATCACATCATTGCCCATACAGCTTCCATGATGGTTCCCTTCTGACTTGGAACTCAGCTGAAACACTAATCTTCTGCTGAAGGGAGTTGTGTCATTGTTTGTTCCTGAAATAAATAGTTTAGTAATGATCCCATACAGGACATGGTTTGCTTTCACCTAAAGGACTTGAAAGATGTTGCTTAGACACGAATGCAACCATCATTTCCATATGCCTTCATGTGACGCTTCTGAATGTATGACCCAAGCTTTCTTTGAATTGTTACAGTTCATATGCCATTAAGAAAACAACTATGTAACTAAGTCTTTAGAGACGCAGTCTCCCTAGATAAAAATACTCTCTTGCTTCTTCTTAAAACTTGAACGCTTGTTCACATCTTTTTCATAATAAAAACATAAATTTGGAGCATTTGCCAATATGCAGCAAAACATAAAGAAAAATGAAAATTCAAATGTTAAGAAAAAATGAAAATTCACATCTGTATATACAGGATGTATAAAAAGTGCATAAGCAAAAGACTAAAAAGAAATGCCAAAGAACCTGAGCTATAGTCTTTATCTCATGGAATCACAAAAGACATAATTTCTTAATTTTCTTGCATTATTATCAAGTTGTAATAATTCATATAGTGTGACTGAGGTATAGGATGGAATAAACAGACCACAGGAACAGAAGAGACAACCCAGAAACAATCCTATAGATACAAGGAAATTATATACACACTGCAGGTCACTGGGAAAAAGGGAGACATTCTATCCATGAGGAACTATTACAAAGTGGCAATTGAGGGTTCTCTGTAAGGAACAAAGTAACAATGGACCTAAATACCAACATAGCCAAAATCAACACCTGACACCATATGCTGAAACCTCTTGGCTTGAAGAATCAAATAGGAAAAGCCCAACATCAAAGTGTCAGAAGAAAATATAAGGAAATCTCATTAGGACCCTGAGATTGGGAAACATTTTTCAAAGCAGACATAAAATATGTTAACTTTAAAAAGGAAATACTGGTAATTTAATTCCATTAGAACTAAAGGCAATTTTTCAAAAGTCACCATAACATGTAAATACAAACTACACATTTTAAGAAAATATTCAACATATATAACCCCCCTCATAAATCAATAAGGAAATAGGCAATCTTGTTAAAAATGAGCAAACGGCATGAACATAGATGGGAGGGCTGCAGTCTGAAAGGAGACAGTGAAGGTTTTCCTGAGAAGGCAGCCCTGTGATGTTAATAAGGCAGGCTTCTATGAAGGGAGAGAAAGTGGAGCTTAGGGGAGTTGTAGAAGCCCACTTACTGAGCAGACACCAGCTATATATATACTCTTCAAAAAACACTGAATCTTGGAACACTGAAAAAAAATTAAATTAAAAAAAAAACCCAGAAAAAAAAAAATAACAACCTCTTCAGTAATCAACATGATACTTGGATCTCTATCTGTGTCACTTCTGGGTTCATTTCTGAATTAGTTCTAAGACGGGGCAGGCAAAAGGGAGGCAGTAGTATTATGTATTAGACTTAAATCCTAACAGAAAGGAATTTGGGTGGTTTTATTTTGGGTGGTTTTGAACCAGGATGACATGATCTGACTTAGGCTTTTTTTGAAGCTCATCTTGGTGGCTCTGTGGAGAATAGATGCAGGGGGCAAGCATGGAAGCTAAAGGTCATTAGTTGGCTTCCACCATGACCCAGGACAGGTGTGAGGGTGGCTTGGTAACAGTGGGGGAGTAATAAACTGTCAGAGCCAGTAGGATTTTCTGGCGCAGAAAGGGGTAGGAGAGGGAGGGAGGGAGGGAGGGGAGGACATCAAGGATGAGCCTTAGAAGTAAATCAAAACAAAATAAAATAATGGACATGAAGTATCTGAAGACAAAGGTGCCAACATATAATAGTTTTTAAATTATATATATTTAATGAATGAACGAATGAATAGTGATCAGGTTTTATCTGACTGACAGAGCAGGATGATGGAGAGAAAATATTCTGTAGAGCCTGAATAAGAAAGAGCAAAGAGAAGAAAGCACTTGCTTTTAAGAGAACCATGGCGACCTTCTGCCTGCAATAATTCGCTTCTCTCTGCCTGGGTCACCAAGAGCTGTTTTCCTTTGATTCACCAAGATCTCTGGTGGGTCTACTCATCACTCATGAATATTTTATCCTTACAACAAGCAGCTCCAAGCTAGTGCAAATATGACATTTATGTCCACATTGAATATGCATAAAATGTCATCCTACCCTCAGCCCAGCACAGCAGCTTCCAATTATATCATGTTTTAGGGGACGGTGACAAATGTGGGAGGAATCGCCTAGTGGCATTTACTAAGATAACAAAATTGTAAAGTTTGGATTAAATCATAGGATGGGCGTTCTGACTTCGGGAGTGCCCGTTAACTTTGATTAAGCAAACACTGTGGGGCTTCTTCAGAGGGACCATGGGGAGGGGGCTGGGGTTCACCTACATCTTTGTACCCTCAGGCCATCTCCATCATCACTGCAGAGTAGAAAATGGTGAATCATGTCCTGAGAGCTCTTTTTGATAAGGCTGACAGCAAGGCCACAGGCTGTAGGGAAGGAACACTTGTTTTGTGAGATGTCACATCTGAGCGTTGCTTGGGCACCTAACCCTGAATGCCTAGGTCTGGATCCTGGTCTGCCACTGGTAGCTAGGTCTCCTCGGACAAGTTTTTCTGATTCTCATGCCTCAGTTTCCCCATCTGTTAAATGTCAACTCTAATCCTATCTTTGTGCCTACTAACTGTGAGGATTAAAAATGATGACCTATATAAAACACTGCTTCTTTGTTGGAGCTGCTATAACAAAATACCATAGACCTAGGGTGGGGGGCAGGGAGGTTTAAACAAAATATTTCAAGATGCTTTCAGGTCTAGCGGCTGAAGTCCGAGATCAAGCCGCCAACAGACTCAGTGTCTGGTGGCTGTCTGCTTTGTGGTTCATAGATAGCTGTCTTCTCACTGTGTCCCCACGTGATGGAAAGGGTGAGGGAACTTACTGGGGACTCTTTTATAAGGGCATGAATCTCATTCACAAGGGCCCCACCTTTATGACCTAATTACCTCCCTGAAGCCCCAACTTCAAACACCATCCTACTGGGGTAAGGTCTGAACATTTGGATGTTGGAGGGGGACAAACACGGAGTCAGAGCACCACAGCATGTCAGAACAGTTCTTCATACCTGTATATGCACAGCAAAGACTAGAAGCTAACACCTTAAATAAGCTCATCCTACAGCAAACTCTCTACACCGCCCAACACCCAGCAGGAGCCAAGCAATCTTCCATTGCATGGATGCTGGATGAATTATCACGGCCTTCTTAGCTTCAGATCCTGCATTGGTAAAAGGGAGTGGTAATATTAACCCCCAAGGCTGTCAGAAAGAAGAAAGAATATGGCAGATGCCAAATAACTGTGGGATTATGAGATGAACTGTGGGATTATGAGATGAACTGTGGGATTATGAGATGAGATATTCACTGAACTAAAGATGAAATCAGGGAGACCTGATCATTTTAGAGCTTACTTGATTCACTACTGAAAACACAAGTTTATTGACTTTCCAAATAACAGAACTTGCATTTTTTTCTTTTGTTAATTTAAATTCAATGAGCCTACATAAAGAACATCATTAGTTTTAGATGTAGTGCTCAAAAATTTATCAGTTGCGTGTAACTTGCATTTTAAATTGTGACACAAGATTGTTTGTTCATTTGTTTTTGTTTATTTCTCCTGGAAGGGGATGACGCCTACCTTGTGGGACCATTATACAGAGTAAGTGAATTAACACAAGAGAAGCCAGGCAAGTAGGAAATGCTCTGCATCTGACAGTCTGTCTTTCCCAAAACAAACAAAATGTCTATCATGTCTATCCCTCCTTCTCCTAAGTGAGCCCCACAAGCCAGTGACACAAGGTCTCCTGCTTCTCTCTGGTTCCTCCTGGTGACCTCCTGTGGTTTGAGCTCTGTCACTAAAAGAGAGGTAATTCTTCTGGTCATCCCAGTATTGACTAGACCACTTCTGGTGGGCACTGAAGCTTATCTTTCCATGGGGTGGCCCTATTTCCAGAAAGCTGAAGTTGAAGGAAGCTCTCTCTCATTCTTGCTCAACCAGAATTACAAATATTCTCCATTGACATTGGACAAGAAAAGCCTTACCTTCTTAATTTCTTAAAACATACACAGGGAAGAGGTCTGAAAAATAACGGTCATTTGTGGAAAGGAGATTAATGGCCAAATAAGTTTCCTAGGGTTGGAAAATGAAAATGGATTTCTTTACTGCAGGACTTCTCAGAGCCTTTGGCATGTCACTATTTGCATGGCTCTTTAGGAATGGGGATGTAAGATGTACTTCTAAAACTTGCTTGACCAGGAAAACCACTGGGTAGAATACACTTTCGCACACCCTGGTACAACAGTGTTCCAAGAAACAGATATAAGAATGTATTAAATGTCCTTTGATCTACTGTTGAATACCTCTCATCTTCCATCTGGGCTGGCAAACTCCATGACAGTGAACTCCACACCTGGTCCCTGCCTTCATGAAGACTGAGGTCTAGCCAGGGCATGACTGGTAAGTCAATAAACCTACAAGTGGAGTTCATAACACACACCATTAAGGATGCAAGAGTGCTGCACTTCAGGCTTAGTTTGAGGCAAGGGCAGGACAAGTACAGACTTCATGGAAATGAAGTATTTGTGATCTTGATGACGGGCTGGCTCAGCTGTGAATGTGCAAAGAACAGCAGGGACCAGGGTGAGAAGGCTGCAGAACACAGGGTCCAGGTTGTTGCACACCATGAGGAGGGGCAATGTATGAACAGTGGGTCAAGGGCATCCTAGGGAAAGCCTGATGATGGGGAAGAGGAGGAGGAGAAGGAGGAGGAGTGGGAACAGCAGCTGATAACAATAATGACAAAAGCTTCTACTCCCATGTTTGAATACCCACCACCGTTTCTACCTGAAAAGAGCTGTAACACTTCTACCTGTAAGAGGGGTTTGACAATGTCAGGTCTTGTTCAGACTGCTCAAGAACCCTCAGACCTGGGACTGCTCCGCTGTGTTGGTGAAGAGCATGGGCTCTGGAAACAGAAACACCTGGGCTCAAACCCTGAACCACCGCTTACTGACTGTGATACAGAACAATTTACGTTGCTTCTCTGAACCCGTCTGCATACCTGTAAAAGCGGATCTGTAATCTATCTCATGGTATTGTTGGAAGCTGATGGATAATACATGGGAAGTGCTTAGCAAGGTACCTGACATTTAGAAAGTCCTAGATCAATATGCATTGATTGAGGAAACAGAGATCTAGAGAGCATGAATGAGTTGCCTAAGGTCACACGGTTAATCAATGAAAGAGTGGGCATTCAACTGCAAAGTGAGCGCTCATCTCACAATGAACTTACTGCTCTGTGATGATGATGACGGTAAAAAACTAATATTCACTGAGTGCTTGCTCATTGTCCTGAGCACTTTACATGTATTTATTTAATCTCAGCAACAATTCAATTAAGTAGATATAATTACTATGCCCACTTAATAGATCAAGAAGCTAAGACCTACAGATGGCTAACAGACACATGAAAAATTCTCAGCATCACTCAACATCAGGGAAATACAAATCAAAACCACAATGAGATACCACCTAACACCGGTCAGAATGGCTAAAATGAACAAGTTAGGAAATGACAGATGTTGGCAAGGACTTGGAGAAAGGGAAACCCTCCTACACTGTTAGTGGGAATGCAAGCTGGTGCAGCCACTCCAGAAAACGGTATGGAGGTTCCTCGAAAAGTTAAAAATAGAATAACCCCATGACCCAGCAATTGTACTTCTAGATATTTATCCAACAGATACAAAAATAGTGATTTGAAGGTGCATGTGAGTTCAGAGAATGAGGTGACAGGAACAGTTCGAAGCTGCTCCCCATCCTGAGATGAAGGAAATGGCTCCCTGAAGAGAAAGCTAGGGGCCACCCGCATATTCACCTTGATTGAGCTACCCTGATGAATAAGGCCCCTTTCCTTGGTGCCATTTGCCTAGAGCTATGGAGGACGTTGACTCTGCCTTCACACCACTCACCCTGACCAGGCTCCATCCCTTTCCTCAAGTGCTCATAGAGAACCTAATCTACATATGTAGGCAGGAGATTTAGTCTGCGACATTATGCCTTTGTAACAAGAATGCTATTTTCAAGGAAATGACTGCTAGATTGCATATGTGCTGAGCTGTGGGTGTGTGTCTGACATTTTCACTTTCTAATGGAATGGCTTCAATGGTGCATAATTTAAGCTTTTTAGGAATTTTGCTGTTACATGCCAACCAGGGAGTTGGCCTCTAAAAATTCACGTATTTGACCTAAATTCCTTGCATCAGTAACAGGAAACATATTGTCCTTGGAGAAGTAGTGGCACAGAAGAAATGGTCTGTGTTTTGCAAGTAGACAGTTGTGGGGTTACATCCTGACTCAGGTTCTTCAGAGGTTTTTTAAGTTTCCAAACCATTTTCTCATACGTAGACTTGAGGTACTATGACTGCTTCTGGGGGTTATGATAATTAGGTAAGATGATGTAGGTGAGGGATCTAGCATGGAGACAAGCACATAGTAGGTGTGCAATACTGGCTATAGCCCCTATTGACGAGGGAACAGAAGGCTGGCTAAGGACAAAGCAAAAGGCTGACACCTAGCAACCTTTCCCCACCCCCATTCCTGGGTGGGACATTGGTGACATTCTTTAGGAATCTCCCAACTATCTTAATGTTAATAGCTTGCTAAAAGGGAAAAATAACCTTGACAGTGGCAAGGCCTCTGGTATCTTCTAGATCCTCTTTAGCATATGAAGCTTCTATTGAAACCTCCCTTTCCCTTAACTCCCCGGAACTCCATGATACATAACCTACCACCCCTCACAACCCCAGGGCAGCATCTCTTCCTGCCCAGGGACCCTGTCTCCGTGCTTTAATAAATCACCTTTTCGCACCAGAGACATCTTAAGAATTCCTTCTTGGCCGTCAGCTCCGGACCTCACTTACGTTCTAGAACTTCATCACTATAGTTATTGCTATATCATCATTATCAAATCAGTTCAGTTTAACAACTATTGAGTGACATGATGAATTATGTTCCAGGCAGTTAGTTCTCTAAAAGATCACATACACAAGAGACAAGGGAAAGGAAAGGTGGGTCCTTGGGTCCTTGGGACATGAGAATGGGGCAAAGGCAAAGCAACCTCATGAGATCAATGTCCTGACCTGTTACTCCCTTCACTGTCTTCAGAATTTTGAACACTGGTTGCCCCAGTCAAGAAATGTGCACTTTACTTCCTCGTACAGGGTCTCACAGTCTCTCTCCATCCATCCCACTGTTAATGGCTTACTCTAGACTTGTACCAGCTCTGCCCTGAACCTCTGTGTCTAAGAAGCACCGAGGGCTGAAAGCTGGGATGGAGATGGAGCATGCTGAGCAAGGAGGAGGGGCCTCGAGGAGGATGAGTGCCCCACTGAGCAGGACTTTGAAATCCAAACAGAGAAATTTAGACTTTCTCCTGAAGGCAATTGGGAATCATGAACCGATCTCACAGAGGGGAGGAAGTGGTTTATAAAAATAGAATTTAATGAAGGTTGCTTGTGAAGCATTATGATGATTTATCTGACACTGAACAAAATGATCATATTTAAGTGATTTAGGTGATTCAAGACAGGTTTTGGTTCTCTCGTCTTTACTCACCATGATCAATGAGTTCCTAGTGGATCCTTCCCACTGCCCCACCAGTGGCTGGGACACTGCAGGCAGGAATCCAAAGCCAGAGCTAGAGCAGTGAGACTGGGAGCCCTTGTGGCATCATGGATAGAGGTCTTCCTTTGAAATCAAGATTATGCCTTCAAGACCCATGGGCTGAGTGGTTCTAATCAAGTCACTTAGCCTTGCTGGGACTCAGTTTTATCACCTGTAAGTGAGAACAATTTCAATGGCTGGTGTGAAGATCAGATGTCATGATGACTACAGAGTGTTGGGTTTAAAGCCAAAACTCCGTAAGTCACATCTGAGACGTGGTTCTGCTCCAGAGCACAGACTGCGTGGTTCATTAATATTTATCTCTGTATCATCAGTGTTTGGTGATCATTTTGCTACTACAGATATGCAATATCTGGTTTTCCTTCCTTTCTAAGTATGTGGTAGAAATATATTTCCTGACCTCCTGGTGGTTGAGCGGAGCCCTGTAATTCTAAGTTATAGGCAGAGTTGTATGTATGTTACTTCTGGTCTGACCTCTTTCTCTCTAGCCCTGACATGGACGATGCTCAAGAGGCACCACTGATTTACAGACCTGGGTCATTGTCATGAGCAGGGCCTTCTGCCAGGCCAGGATGGATGTACTATATAGCAAGAACAACCAAGAGAGCTTTGTTGTTTTAAACCACTGAGCATTGGGGGTTGTTTGTTACTGCAGCAAGGCTTGGCCCCTTCCTGACTAATACAGTAGTACCTATAACGTAATAGCAAATCAGAACGTTTTCTTTTAGAGCAAACGCACATTAAAAGAACTGGAGATAAAAGAGGAGGGGAAAGGGAAAGGAAAGGAATGAAAGGAAATGTCCAGATGAAGGACAACAAATATATGACAAGTGTCACATGGCTCGCTCTTCGAACTCCCAGAACAGGCAACAAAAAGTGATCATGGTCCTCTTTTCACTGAGATTTAATGTAGACTCAAACCCTTTCTCAGGGCTGTAGGCAGCCATGACCAGCCCTTTGTTATTGGCTAAAAGAAAAATAATAGGCCAGCTCCCATCCCAGGTCTATCTCCACCAGCCTGGGCTGGGACAAGTGGCAGGGTAGTTGAGACCTAGGCCTGGGGACAATCAAATGGGCTTTTGTTCTCCAGGAAGCTGGAGAAGGGAGACAAAGGACAGGATGAGAGGGGTCAGACTAGATGCTGTAGACACCACAACCCCACGGTCTCTGTTATTTATCATGTGAGAGGAGCCATATACAATACATAAGTAAATGGGCATGGCTGTATTCCAGCAAAACTTTATTTAAAAAATAGGAGGTGCTCCAGACTTGGCCCATGAGTCACAGTTCGTTGACCCCACCAAGACTAAAAACCAGAAACATCTAAAATGGTTTGGAATCAAGAATGAGTTGAGTCTGCAATGGCACTTTGGCCCAGGTAAGTTGGCCAGAGTGGGAAGAAGAATATAAGGATAATTACGAAGAAAAGACCAGACAAATCTGTGGGAGCAGAGGGAAGGGGAAGACAGCCAATGAAAACTCAAACTCAACCATGTCCTCTCCCAGACCCTTGACTCAGGCGCCCCTTCATATGGGTCTCTGTCCATGTGGGTGCAGAACGGTTCCAGCGGATGCTGCCTTGTTTCCACAGAAACAGACCTGGGTTTATGAAAATGCACCACAGACGGGCCTTTCCACATCCTCCTCCACAGCTGCTCCCACTCTTTTCGTGTGTGCGTGACTCAGCGTCAGCCATGTCAGTTACCGAGGCTGTCATTCTCCAGCCCCTCCATCTGCCAGGGCTCTTCCTAGCCAGGCCACCAGCCACCACTACTAAGAGGTAATCACTGTGTTGAGAGAAGACATGCCTCTGTTATTAGCTCAGGACTGGAGAACTGCGGTGATCTCTCCATGGATAACCACCAGAAACCACTGACCACATTATCATTTTCAAGAAGCAGGGCAGGTCTGCGGCAGAGCACACAAGTCAGAAGATACTAGAAGTGCATATTTGGTAGGAATTCCTGCAAATACATGCACATGGGAAGCCACCGTCTGCCCTACAGCTAGGCCATTCTTCTGTTGAGAAAATGTCAGTATTGAAAGGAAGATTGCAGTAAATTACTACAAGAGAAGCTCATAGCTTTCACTGGAATGTAAGGGATTTGTTTGCTTGATTTTTTTTTTTTTTTCCTGCTGGGCACAATGGCATGAAAAGACATTTGTTCAGAACCCGTAACAGCTCTGTATCACTGTCACAGATCTGAGAAGAAAAGAGCAAAGGGGACACTCCAGAAAAAATTATTGGTTTAATACTGTAACACTTTGATCTAACCCCCAATTAGGAAGTCTTGGCCACTCATAGCCTGGACAGAACTGAGCCATCTGGTGCTACGAATATTCCTTTTGACCTCTGTAGAGACAGCAAAGGTGGCCTGAAATAAGCCTTTGCCCCGAACCCCACTCTAAAATTATGTCCCAGTATCTTCTCATAGTAAAAGGGAGGGGATAAAAGCAAGCAAGAGGAGATGAAAGCAAGGAGGGAATTCCTTGAAGGCAGGAAGGATTCTCCCCAAGGTCCAAGGTGGAGGATGAGTGGTCTGTACAATGCTAGGCTTCCTTAGGATTCAAGCCACCCCAGACATACACAGTCTACTGCCACATGTGCCCCCAGGCCCCCCCCATGGTCACATCCATCCCTCCACACTCAAACCTCTGAAATTACAGCTCAGCTAAGATAAAAACCCACCCCTGCCCTCACCAGAGTCCATGGAGGCAGAGAGCAGCCAGCCAGAGAAGCCCTCAAAACTCCAGCCTCTGACAACACAGTCCAGTTGGGCTAATGGGCAACATCCCTCATCTTTCATGTTTCTGTGTGCCCTGGACGCTGCCTTGCCTTTGGAGAGAGCAAAGCAGGGGAGGAATCCTGAGAGCCCCACCCCCACCTACAGCCACCAGAGTTTCATAAAGGAGGAGGAACAACTAGAGCCAAGGACTGTATTTTGCCCAAGAACCAGGAGACTCAGATTCTTGTCCTGTCACCACGACTCATGCTCTGTGATCCATATCGCCTCTCTAGGCCTCAGTTTACCCATCTACAGCCCATCACAGTCCCAGTCCAAGACATATATTCAATTAAATGTCTGAAGAAATTAGTTATGGGAATCTTACTGGTTAACATCTAGGACTCTGTCCAGCCCTCAAGTTCTAAGTTTCTATCTATGATTCTACCCTTTCAGATATATAGTTGTCCTAGCTGAGCTTTTCCAGATACAGTCCCTGAGATAAAGGTTCACTGGCAAGTGATTTATTAAGCAGTTCTGCCAGGAAGACCAGCAGGATAGGGAGGGCAGGCGACATCAGGCAAGTGCAGCCCCAGCGTGATCCCATGGAGAGCTCTGGAGGGTATGTCATACCTCATTGCTAGTCAGCTGGATGCTCACAGTCCTAGGACCATCCATTACGGGCTACAGGACCACCTGGGAGGGGTGTGTAAACTCCCAGGCACTTCTGGCTCTGCAAATTGCCAAAATGACTCCAACACAAGGACAGCCCTCTGAGGAAGCTGGTAGGTGGGAACACTTGGAGATGATACATAAGGAAGGTGGGGGGTGGGCAGAAAGAATTCACAGGAATGATCTCAAAGGTCAAGAGCCATGAGATTTGGCTATAAATCCAAAAATTAGAATTGAAAACACAGAACTTGTAGATTGGAATGAGTAATTACTGAATACCTACTGTATACCAGCAGCGTGTTAGGCACTAAGGAGGCAGTAGTGAAAACAAAAGGATCTTTTTTCTATCCTTATGGAGTTTATAGTGAGAAGCAGGCACTGACTGAAAGCATGACCCAAATCCACATAAAGTCACAGTAGCAGTAAGTGCTGCAAGGAAGAGGAATGCGTGTGTTGAGAGAACATGTAAGAGGCAGGTGATGTACTGTCTTTTGAGGGAAGAGACATGGAAGCAAGCATAGCTACAATGGGAGGGGAAAGACTAACATTCCAGACAGAGGGAACAGAGTGTCCAAATTGTGAAATGAAAGAAGAAGCTAGAAAATGGCAGAGACAAAAATTACTGTAATTGAGTTGTTCAGGGGGAAAACAAACAAACAAAAAACATTAAAAGATAATCTAAAGAGATGGGTCTGGGGAAGATGGAGGAGACAATTAGCTGTTTAAGCACTTCTGTCCTAGGTAGGATACACTGTATATAAGTTATTTTATTTATTCATCACAATAATAGCTTCATCTTTTTAGAGAAAAGTGCAAGTGAAGCCATGAACATGGGATATGTCTGCATTTATTCATGTCTCCTTTAATTTCTTTCATCAATGTTTTGTAGTTTTCAGTGTACACATCTTTCATCTTCTTGGCTAAATTCGTTCCTATGCATTTTTTCCCTTTTGATGCAAACATAAATAACGTAAATATAATTATATTCTTAATTTCTTTTTTGGGCAGTTTGCAGCCATTGTATAGAAATGCATCTGATTTTGTATGTTGATTTTTTATCCTGTAACTTTTTTCAATTCATTCTGAGTTTTTGTGGAGTCTTCTACAGAAGATTTCTACAGGATTTACAAGATTTCTACAGAATCATGTCATCTGCAAACAGAGATAACTTTATGTCTTCCTTTCTGATTTGTATAACTTTTATTTCTCTTTCCTCATTAATTGTTCTATTTAGGATTTCCAGTATTGTGTTGAATAAAGGTTGTGAAAATGAACATACTTGTCTTCGTCCTGATCTTAGTGGAAAAACTTACAGTTTACAAACTTTGAGTATGATGTTAACTGTGGGCTTGTCATATTTGGCCTTTGTTATGTTGAAATAAATTCCTTACATATTGAACTTGTTGATTTTATATCAAGAAGGGATGCTGAATTTTGTCAAGTGCTTCTTCTGCTTCTATTGAGATGACATGATTTTTGTCCTTCATTCTGTTAGTGTGGTATATCACATTTATAGATTTGTGGGTGTTAAACCATCCTTGAATCCCACGGATAAATCCCACTTGATCATTGTGTATGATCTTCTTAATGTCCTATTGGATTTGGTTTGCTAGTACTCTGTTGAGGATTTCCACATCTGTGTTCATCAGAGACATGGGCTTGTAATTTTCTTTTCTTATAGTGTCCTTAACTGGCTTTAGTATCAGAGTAAGCTAGCCTTCTGAAAAGAGATTACAAGTGTTCCAGAACTCCTCTTCATTTTTTGGAAGACTTTGTGAACATTGGCATAATTGTTCTTTAAATATACGGTATAATTCACTAGTGAATTCACTAGTGGTCCTGGGCTCTTCTTTGCTGGGAGGGTTTTGAAGACTGATTCCATCCCCCTACTTGTCTTTGGTGTGTGCAAATTCCTTATTTTTTCATGATTCAGACTGGTAGTTTGTATGCTTTGAGAAATGTATTCATTTCACCTAGGTTATCCAATCTGTTGAGGTATAGTTGTTCATAGTAGCCTCTTACGATCTTTTGTATTCTTATGGTATCAGTTGCAGTATCTCCTTTTTACTTATAATTTTATTTATTTGAGTTTTCAAATATTTGAGTCTCTTTTGGAGCATGGAATAACTCTGTTCCATGGCTCCTTTCTGTTGTTACTCTAGGTCTCTATTTGAATTATTTCTGCTCTGATCTTTATTATTTCCTTCTGCCAAACTTTGAACTTAGTTTGTTATTTTTTCCTAGTTCCTTGAGGTTAACTGTATATAATTCATGTATAATTCAAAATATCACTCAGAGCACTGTTTATGTGAGATCTTCCTTTTTTCTTAACACAGACATCTACTACCATAAAAACCCCCTTTGAACTGCTTCTGCAGCATTGCTTAACTTTTGCTGTGTTGTGTTTCCATTTTCATTTGTCTTAATGTATTTTTTTTATTTCCCTTTGGGTTTCTCTTTTGACCCGCTGGTTGTTTGGGGTTGTGTGGTTTAATTTGTATGTATTTGTGAATTACTGATTTCTAGTTTCATACCATCATGGATGGTAAAGACACTTCATATCATTTCAACCTTATTAAATTTGTTGGACTTGTTTAGGGGCCAAACATGTGGTCCTCCTGGAGGACAATCAGCATGTTCCAGAGAAGAATAAACAAGTCAGTCCCATGCTGAGTCACAAAGCCAGAAGCTGAAGTCAACATCAGCCAAGTTAATTTGGCACCAAGCTCAGTTGTCCAATCCCAAGACGAACAGTAATAGCTGAATCTTAACTGAATACCTAGAGAAGAGCCCTGACATCACAGACACTGGGGGTGGAAGGAACGAATCGGTCTATGGCGAAAGTGCAGGTACCACACTTTGCAGACCCTCCATTCAGGAAATGCAAGCTCCACATCTAAGGGCAGCTCCATATTTCTCACTGGTCAGCTTAAGCAACTAAAGAAGATGGATAACCATACCGGCTTTCCCCCCAGAGTGACCCGCATAGGAGAACTTTGCTTCCTTTTCATGCCCTTCCTCACACTTTAAGACAAGGGTACAATTAACTGAGAGGGTAGTGTTGGCATCCCAGTCACTGAGCAGCATGTGTGGATATCAAGCAGAACTTTCCCTAAAGCAAGATGTTGCACTGACAGCTTCCTCAGTGGAAACCCACAGGATTGAGATCTCCCTGAGCTAGGTGAGGTAAAGAATGCTCACTGCACCCTCAGACCCAGATATCCCCGTTGAGCAATATTGCCTTTCTGGACAGTGGGGATCTCACTGCAAAATATCACTCAGAGCACTGTTGGTCTCTCTCCTCCCCACTCACTTACATCTTCCTTACAAGGGAAGGAGGGGCCCATCCAACTGGTCAGACTCTGACCTTCACCTGATGAGTCTCCAAAAAAGCAAGCCTGTGTGCCTCTTCCTGTTGGTTATTCCTCCAACCACAGAGTCCCAGAAAGGCATCTGGCCTCTGCTTCCTGCACCTGGTGCTGAGGGGCTCAGCCATTCAGTCGTTTCAATGCTGCCTGCACCCTACAATCCCCTTTCAAGTCACTGACGCCTGGACTCTGGGTGACTGACATCCCATTGAGTTTGGTCCCAGCACCCAAGCTGGTAAAGCCACCTGCATGATCTGTTCAGAGGGGCTGTCTGGGTAAGGATACACAGGGTCTGCTCACCACGACTCTTCCTATTTCTGCAGCAACATCTGAGCTCCTAGATCCCTGAATCTAGATGAGTTGGAGGAAGAAGTCTCTGGTTTTGGCTTCAAGCCCAAACCAAACTTTGCAAATCTGCTTTTTGGCAGAATCATGCAATGAGGTGTGGGGGTTCTGCCAACAATTAATAAGGTAGCACTTGCCCATCTGGCTCAGCATCCCTGTGGACAGCTCCATCATCGCCCCAACCCTGGAGGAGAAAAGCAGCAATGTGGGAGGACCAGGGTACCATGGCTCCCTCACAAACTGCGTGGGACAACGGCAAGCACTTTAAAAATAGAATAGCTTATTTCAGTGTATCTTGGACAGTTTCACAGGTGAGGTTAGGTAGCTCACAAAATAAATATAGAAAACAAAATGATAAAAATAGAAAGAGATTTGGGACTGAGGAATTTTTATGCCAAGTAGAAAGTAAGACAATTTTTAAAAGGAAATCAGAGACATGCAAACCAAAACAAAGCAGGAAATGAACACAAGCATTGAAGAATGAATGTTGTTTTAACATGTCAAGAGCTCAAGCATTGTATCACTTAATAACATACATTTAAAATGTAAGAACTAGGGCACCTGGATGGCTCAGTCGGTTAAGCGTCTGCCTTTGGCTCAGATCATGATCCCCGGGTCTTGGGATCATGTCCCACATTGGGTTCCCTGTTTAGTGGGGAGTCTGCTTCTCCTTCTGCCTGCTCCCCCCCACTACTTATTCTCTCAAAAATAAATAAACAAAATCTTTTAAAAAATAAAATCTAAGGACTAGATATTAGTCGCATTTAACAGACAATACACTGAGTCTCAACAGACTGTCCTGCAGCCAGTGACCTGGGACTGAGTGGAAACCCTGCTGTTCAGGCCTGCCTGTCTGGGGGTTCTCTGGTCTCACAGTGCCGTGTGGCCTCTCAGAAGTGGTTTAGCTCTGAGCTTCCTTTCAGTCAGGATGACACAGCCAGACAAACAATTTCCATTATCAGAATGAGGAAGCATTCCAGCTTCTCAGAAAAAAACAAACATTTTTCCAAGCACTAACCCCAAAAAAGGCATCATTCAGGTGGAGTCAGGGAAGGCTTCACCAGAGAGCAGTGGGTAGGGTTTTGTGATGCACAAAGAAGCTCACCAAGTGAATGGGCATAGGAGGAATTCGGGGAATTAGAACAGCACGTTCAGGCACCTGGACAACTGTCTAAAAGCACCTGATGGCGCAGCTGGGCTCCAGGGAGCCCGGTGCTTGTGGAGGACCACGTGACGTTAACTAATTTAATAACATCGTAAAGCCTAGTCAGGTTGGAAAACCAAAGCGAAGGGAGGAGAAAATTTAATTTAAAGGAGTAGAATAAAATCGTATTACAGCGGGCTCCACTAATTTGGAACATGCAGTAATTCAGAGGTAAAACAGAGCATTTGAGGAGTAGATTTATACCCCATGCAAGATTGGAGCTGGGGCTGATGTATCATGTAAGCAAGCACCAGTTCAAAACCACACTGACTAGTCACTGGTTTTCAAATACAGCAGGAGTGCACGGTCACACAGCAACAAAGATATGCTAATGACAAACACTTAATATGTTCATTAAAATAGGTCCCCATAGTACCACTCCTGTCTGCACCTTATTAGGCTTTCTACTTTCTGCATGCACAGTGTTGGTGTACATAGGCCTGCCTCACTTGGACTCTTTCTGTACAAATAACCACCTTACATCCTTAATTAAAATGACACTCTTGCTTGCCCCTGACTTTACTAGGGCCTGGGGTAGAGAAGCCCACTCCACCAAGGTGAATTCTATGGCCCCATAAAGGACCTCTGCAGGCCCAAGGCTCCTTCGAGATTAACATCCAGACACAAAACCTGTACCTGGCTCATGGTGCATCAGAAATCTCATTACTCCCAGCACAAACCTCGAGGGTGTGGACAAAATGGAAATTGTCAGGGTGGTTTAGGCTGATTTTCCTTCTCACTGAACTTCATACAGAAGTGCATAATTAGGAGGGAAAGCAGGATTAACTACCTCTGTATCAACGCTGTGCACGGCAGGAATGTTAAACCAGCCTGACACCGAGATCTGCCATTGTGTCTCCCACACAACCCATTCCCGGTAAATGCAAAGCGAGGACACAGTGTGTGCCTATGCCATGAAGCCGAAGATCTTGCACCTGTGCTCACATCGTCCCTCCACCTAGGGCTTCCTGCTTCCTCCTTCCTGCTTCCTGAAATCCTGCCTCTTCTTTATTTGGAGTACGATGTCATCACCCCTGGACTATCATGAGAAGTGGGTCATGGACCTGACTGTCCTGGGGCAGGAGTGTGGGGCCCATTCTGACCCCTCTCTCCTGCCAAACTGACCATTCCCCCACAGGGTGAAGTTCAACGCTTTCTTCTACTTACCCTGAAGGACCCAACTACAATATTCATTCAGAAAGCTTTCATTAAGGGGCTCCCGGGTGGCTCAGTCTGTTAAGCATCTGACTCTTGATTTTAGCTCAGGTCGTGATCTCAGGGTTGTGAGGTCAAGCCCCATGTTGGGCTCTGTGCTGGGTATAGAGTCTGCTTGGGATTCTTTCTCTCCCTCTGTCCCTCCCACCTACCTAGTCTCAGGTTCTCAAATAAATAAATCTTTTTTAAAAAAAATAATCTTAAAAAGATCAGTCTTACTGGTAATCAAGGACAATGTGTCCTAAAACCACGAGACCCTACCGTCCGATTTGCTATGGAGGAGGTCAAAGAACCCATTCCTACAGATTGCTTATCAAGTGGTCACTTTCAAAAATGCAATTTCTCAGTATTTTCCAAACAACTTTTGACTTCTGGGAATTAATATTTTAAGCAAATAATCAGAGATGCCAAGTTTTATAATCATCATAATTGTTAACTGGGAGATTTAACTGTTGCTGGGCACCATGCCCTCATGATGCCTGGATTTCGGGAGGTTCCCACCTTGGGAATAGTCCATCCTGAGAAGTGCTTAGGGTGACACAGAAGAGCACGGGTCAACCACCGTAAAGAGACACTGACACGCAGCTGGAGTGCAGTGCATTTTAGATATTGCTAGTACCGTCACTCTTATTTTCTGGAAAACAACAACACACGTTCTACCTTGAACATAATGTGGTGGGACCTATCGCAGGTGGGACAATGCACTGTTGGTAAATTTATTAACACAAGTGACCATACTTCTAGGTCAGGGAAACCAAACCTCTGAGCCTCTTGATAATTCTTCAAAAGGTATCCAATGAAATTCAGAATCAGTTCCAAAGATAAAAAAAAACAGGGAACCAGGAATGAAAGGGTGACTGTTACAGATGCACCCAAACCAGGGAACTAGTTCAGAGGTGTAACTATTTGAAAAGTAGAATCTGTCCACTCTTCCATCACTCATTCATTCTAACGGCATTTACGGATTGAATTCTTTGTGTTCAAGTTCCAGTGGCTGAGAAATAATGCATTCACTTTGGAGAAGGAAGTAAACAGGTAACAGAGCAGCTAAATAAACAGGATAATTTCTGATGGTAACAAATGCTCCGAAGAAAGGGATACAAGACAGTGAGAAAAAAGTCAGAAGGATAGCAACACAGCAATCTTTCCCCTGCACATTCTTCCCCCCGCCCCCCAGGGCTCCACAGAGCTCAGCCTGAAAACTGTTGGTCAGTCTACCTACCCCTGTGTCTTGTAGCAAGGTGAGACCAAGATGAAGACCAGTGATGACAGTGATGACCCTGGACAGCAGGTGATCTATGGGGCTGGGTGCCTCCTACCAGCTCCTCCTTCTTTCATTCCCACAGGGCCTTGCAATGCATCAAGGCCCATCAGCAGCATAAGCTCTCTGCTTGCCATACTCCCCACCACTCCCTATGCCCCCCACACCCATTTCCTTCATTAACTTCTTATCTGCCTGCCCATGCAAGCATCTGAATGTGTAAGTCCTGACTTGGCATGGCTCTTGGGCCCAAGAACCTAAGGGTAAGACCCATTTCTGAAGACACCTGCTCATGGAAAGAAACCAGCTGAGGTCCTGGCAGGCTGGGTGCCTGCTGCTTCCAAAGAGGTTTGAATGGGAGGAAGTAAAAGAACATCTGCCTTGGTGCTCATCATTACTGTGGATGTTGTAGATAATCCTGATCAAGAGAGATGTGTCTCCTCAATCCATCCCCATACAGCAGAGCACTGTGATAATCTACACCTGGATTGAGTACTAACTGTGCTTTCATTTCCTGCATTCCCCACATGAGTCCTTCCTTGTGTTTTCTCACTTAGTAATAATAAATCCCGCACTGATTTTTTAAAAATTTGTGACAGTGGCTTTAAGTACTTTTTGGAACAAAACTATAGAGTGGGAAAGGAATGAAAAAGAAAAGAAAAGAGAAGGATGGGGGTGGTAGAAAAGAGTAAGGTCCTTGCATAGTGGTACCAGGCCCCCAGCAAGCTCTCAGCATCAGGGTCACAAAGGCTGTGGCCGAGTACCACAGATGCTGCCAATGAGATGATCCCAGTGCCTTTGGCCTGGCATTGAATGCCACCAATTGCAGAACAAGAAGACTACTCACTCCCATTCCTATTGCACTTCCATCCTGATTATAAAAGGGGAAAGTCTGGCTTTGATGCTGGTCCGTCTTCAACACTCTCCCACCACCCCAAGTCTACATTTCGAACAATGAAAGACTGGTCTCAAGTTCACAACCTCAGCAGACAACAGTACTTCGCTAGAATTTAATGACACTGTGTAAGTTTTGTGGCATATATTCTTAGGGTCACCTTCTACTTAAGACAACGGAAACCTTTTTCTTTTTTTTACTTAGAGGGGTTATTAATACCAAGCTTTTAAGATCACATTCAGTTACATAAGAAACTGAGTCGATATAAAAACATGCAGATACAAAGATGCTGTGCATGTGACCATGAGGGACTGAGAGGCATCTCCAGCTTCCTGTTCCATGACCTCACAGGATGAATTTATCATCTAGAAAGTGGATAATCATTCTGCAGGGTCACTTCCACAACTATTTTACTGGTTGTAATGAGCCTGGGGCATGCCAGGTTGCTGGCATAGGAAGGAGAATGTGGGGGAAGGGAGATAGCAGCCAAAGGGCTGGAGTGACATAATCTGGTAGAAATATGTTTTATAAATGCTCCATTTCCCTCCTGAGTGTGAGCAAATGGCTCAGACCTACCTTGCCAAACACAGTAGCAAATCAAATGGGCGTGCCCTGACAATTAAAAAACAAAAACAAAAACAAAAATGCGATTCTGTAATGAATGGTGGAGAAATAATTAAAAATAAAAGCTGGAAAGGATTCCTGAGAGCCGGAAGCATTTTAGTGCCTTATTGCATTGTTCTGGCACATATATTTGTGTATTAAACTCAGCGTGTCATGGGGGTGATTTCTCATGCGTGCACTGTGTGGTGCTGTGCTCGGAGCTATGGATGAAGACTTGAACAGGCATGGTCCTTCCCCTCCAAAACCCACTGGGAAGGACAGGTGGCTCCTCTCTTCCTTCCAAACTTCCCTCCCTCTTTTCTCTTTCATCTCTTGAGCATCTACCATGCCTTAAGTCATGCATGGGGTGCAAACACCCAATTCCCACATAACCAATATATTATCAAGTGCCTACCTATGCTTACTACTGTTTGAAATGCTTTAGACATCTTGGAAAAAGTCTACAAAGAAATGAGCACAACACATTGACAGCAGAGACAGAAATGCACTGCGCCTTATAAATAAAACAGGACGGCATGGAAGAGAAAGCCCGGAGCTGCATGGAGCTGATGGCCTGGGACTGTGCCCGTAAAAGAACAAGCTGTGGCCCCTCTTTCAAGACGCTCAGATGGAAGCAGGGCAGGACCGCAGGAGCAGACGCCACATGCTGCCAGAAGAAGGATCTCTGCCTCTGGCAGGAGGTGCTCAGCAGGGAGGGCTCTGAAGGATGAGGCAGGCTTTGTAAGTTCGCAGTGCAGTCCAGTGTGTCAACAATCCAGCACACGTATCTGGCTTCAGAGTCTGCTGACTGAAATCCCTTCCTGCACATCTGTCAGACGGTTAGGGGTCAATATACTGACTTCCCACCCTGGTGGCCCCATGATGCCGGGGAAATTCCTCCACCCTCCACATCTCTGTTGTGTCATCTATAGACCAAGCTAAGCACTGTATCCTTTCTTTCTCCTTTGCATGGGAAGAAGGCCCATGGTCTACTGGAGGGAAAGGGCTGGGAGGCAGGGAGGGTGAATGAGGTCCAGTCTTGCAGAGGTGAAGTAACACAACAGAGGGCAAGGTCCAACAGCACTACGGAGGTCAGGAGGCGCAGAGGGGGACAATGGCCCTGGGAAGGGACCTCCCCCATTCCTGTGACCCAGGGAGGCACAGCCAGTGCCTTAGAAAGGGCAGTGTCTGGGGGCACCTCTTCGGGGGAACAGGCAGGGGATGTAGTAGTGGGGAACAGGGGAGATCAAAAGGCTCAACCTTGACCTTCCAGGGCCCTGGGGATCAGGCTGCCCCTTGTAGGAGGATATGAAGACATGACAGTCCCCCAGCAGGTGTGCAGAGCAAAGGTCTGTCTGGGGTTTCAACATGGGGGAGCATCACAGCAGATCCTTGTGATGGATGTTCTAAGAATATACCACCACTTTGGGTATAAGACCTTGAAATTCCTGCCTTTTATGGGCAATGTGGCTTTTAAATTGATATTGTCATTTACTGTTGCCTCTGCAACGGTTCTCCCAGCAGAAGCACCAGGGGCCACTTATCAGTAAGCACGTTTTCCTGAGAGCAGACATATACCACAATCTGTTTTCTGTTCTCTACTATCTGGACATACTTCTTGACTCCCTGGGAGCTGCAAGGGTGCTGGCTGAGTGGGGAACATGCACAGTGGTTCTTTCCTGACCCCTGAAGTGTCTGCTATATGTGGAACATAACACTCTTTAACCATTAATGTGCCACCTTTGATTTTCCAAATTTTCATTAAACCCATTCTTTTTTTTTTTTTTTTAAGTTGATCCCTTAGTCTAGGTCATGCCTCTCTGCTTATCAAAGCTAGTTGTCAAAAACTAATGATGTACTGTATGGTAACTAACATAACATAATAAAAAAAATTAATTAAAAAAAAAAAAAAAAGCTAGTAGTGCTTGGGCCCAGTCCTTAGCCCACAAAGCAGCCTGTGGGTTGTCAAATCTCAGACTCGCAGAGTGGGAGACACATTGTAGGCTCCTGGGTGTCAAATGGGTAAGCAGCCAAAAACCCTTCCTTAAATGAAACCAAAGGTAAACCACTAACACGTAAAAGTTGGGAAAGCAGAAAGCGGCAGGACACATTCAACCCCATCAGCCCCAGGGACCCCTAAGGAACTTCCTGGACACCCTAGGGCCCTGTGGAAACCAAAGGAAAACTAGTGGACACAGCCCAAGGCTTTCAGTCCACAGCTGAGAAAAATTGCAGCCCAGAGAAGGGCAGTGTCAACTATCTAGTTAAGGGGTAAGATTCCAATGGTATGTCTATTTTCCCTCCGAAAGTCCTTCATGATTTTTTTAAATTTAATTTTATTTTTTCAATGTTCCAAGATTCATTGTTTATACACCACACCCAGTGCTCCATGCAATACGTGCCCTCCTTAATACCCACCACCAGGCTCACCCATCCCCCCACCCCACCCCCAAAACCTCAGTTTGTTTCTCAGAGTCCACAGTCTCACACAGTTCATCTCCCCCTCTGATTTTCCTCAATTCACTTCTCCTCTCCTTCTCCTAATGTCCTCTGTGTTACTCCTTATGCTCCACAAGTAAGTGAAACCATATGATAATTGACTCTGTCTGCTTGACTTATTTCACTCAGCATAATCTCTTCTAGTCCCATCCATGTTGATACAAAAGTTGGGTATTCATCCTTTCTGATGGAGGCATAATATTCCATCATATATATGGACCATATCTTTTTTATCCATGTTCTGGACCATCCAGAGGGGAACAGACTGAGTCCTTCACAATTTGATGGCATCAGCCAGGAAAATGAAGGCAGTGCAATGTTCTAGAAAGTGTAGGCTCTGGAGTCAGACAGGCTGGGCATGAATCCTTACCCCAGCCCCTACTCACTGTGGGGTCTGCACAAGCAACCATTCAAACTCTGGGAGCCTCAGTTTCTGCATCTATAACAACACTTGCCATGGGGAGCTGCCGTGAGCATTCAGTGCCATGATACCCAGAAGGTGCCACTTCCTTGAGGGCATCCATGATGCCACGAAGGGATGCTGAGGTCCCCTTACTTCTCAGTCCCAGAGTATCCTCTGCTTCCTTCTCTTGAATTATACGCATTTGTGTAATGATCTGATTTTTGCCTTGCTCCCCACCTAGACTGGGAAAGAGGACATTCCACACGGGCGAGGCCATGTCTATTTCACTCTGCAAGTATCAGCACCCAGGACAGTGGCCAGCACGGAACAGGCACGTCTTAAACGCGTGCTGGGCGAATGAGCTCTTGGCAATGAGGCATGTGGCACTGGAGTACAGACCGGTGCTCGACCTACTGGGCTTTCCTCTGCCTCAGCAGTCTGTGCAAAACGGAGAAGCAAAGCACCCACCAGACAGGCCCTGGTGAAGAGTGAGTAATTCACATGAAACACTTAGTACAAGTCCAGGTACCCAGCAAGTGCTTAATAAATGTTAGCTATCAGAATCACCATTACCACCATTAGCCATCAGAATACAAAAGGTCACTTTCCTTCCCCAGCTTCACAAACTTACTCTGGATCAGAAGTATGGGGGTGAAAATTCAGTCAGTGCATAGATTAGCAAAATAATTTCTACTGGGTTTGGAGGATTAAAGGGTTCACTTTTGGTTGCGGTTTCCAGGTCAGCGTGGGTCAGTGTGAGTGAAAAACTAAGGGAGCTGCCCACGTATGTCTCCCTGTGTGATATCCCTGGAGAAGGCGATATTTGCTCATTTAATTCATCCATTTGACAAGTGCTAACTGAGCAACTACTGAATGCCAAGACAGGTATGTGAGCCCTGGGAACAGAGCAGTGATAATGCAGGCAGGAGTTCCCTGCCTTGGTGAGCCAGCCCTCCTTCGTGTGTGTGAAGCAAACACAGAAAATAAGCTGTCATCATCAAGACCGTATGGTATTGGCACAAAAACAGACAAGTAGATCATGGAACAGAATGGAGAACCCAGAAATGGATCCTCAACTCTATGGTCAACTGATCTTCGACAAAGCAGGAAAGAATGTCCAGTGGAAAAAAGGCAATCTCTCCAACAAATGGTGCTGGGAATATTGGACAGCCTCATACAGAGGAATGAAACTGGACCATTTCCTTACACCACACACAAAAATAGACGCAAATGGATGAAAGACCCCAATGTGAGACAGGAATCTATCAAAATCCTAGGGGAGAACACAGGCAGCAACCTCTTCGACTTCAGCCACAACAACTTCCTGCTAGACATGTCTCCAAAGGCAAGGGAAACAAAAGCAAAAGTGAACTATTGGGACTACATCAAGATAAAACATTTTTGCACAGCAAAGGGAACAATCGACAAAACCAAAAGATAACCTACACAATGCGAGACTGTATTTGCAAATGTCTTATCAGATAAGTGGCTAGTATCCAAAATCTATAAAGAACTTATAAAATACAACATCCAAAAAGCAAAAATTCCAGTCAAGAAATGGGGAGAAGACATGAACAGAAATTTCTCCAAAGAAGACTTACAGATGGCCAACAGACACAAGAAGAAATGTTCAACATCACTCGGCATCAGGGAAATACAAATTGAAACTCCAATGACCAGTCAGAATGGCTAAAATGAACAAGTCAGGAAACAACAGATATTGGTAAGGTTGTAGAAAAGGGGGAACCCTCTCACACTGTTGGTGGGAATGCAAACTGGTGCAGCCTCTCTGCAAAACAGTATGGATGTTCCTCAAGAAGTTAAAAATAGAGCTACCCTACAACCCAGCAATTGCACTACTGGAATTCACTCAAAGGATACAAACGTTGTGATCTGAATGGGAAACCACCCCTCCTCATCTATGCAATGTTTATAGCAACAATGTTCCTAATAGCCAAACTGTGAAAAGAGCTGAGATGTCCATTGATAGATGAATGGATAAAGATGTGGGAGGCGCCTGGGTGGCTCAGTGGGTTAAGCCTCCGCCTTTGGCTCAGGTCATGATCTCAGGTTTCTGAGATCGAGCCCCACATTGGGCTCTCCACTCAGCGGGGAGCCTGCTGTCCCCCTCTCTCTCTGCCTGCCTCTCTGCCTACTTGTGATCTCTCTCTCTCTGTCAAAAAGAAAAAAAAAAAAGATGTGGTGTATATATATACAATGGGATACTACTCAGCCATCAAAAAGGGTGAAATCTTATCAGTTACATCAACGTGGATGAAACTGGAGGGTATTATGCTGAGTGAAATAAATCAACCAGAGAAAGACAATTATTATATGGCTTCACTTATAGGTAGAACATAAGAAACCAAATAGAGGAGCATAAAGGAAGGGAGGGAAAATAAAATAATAGGAAATTAGAGAGGGAGACAAACCATGAGAGACTCTTAACTTTAGGAAACAAACTGAGGGTTGATGGAGGGGAGGTGGCAGGGAATGGGGTAACTGGGGGATGGGCATTAATGAGGGCACATGATGGAATGAGCACTGGGTGTTGTATAAGACTGATGAATCACTGACCTCTATCTCTGGAACTAATGATTCACTATATGTTAACTAATTGAATTTAAATAAGTTAATAAAAAAGGAAAAAGAAAAAAAAAGAAAAGGAACAAGATAAGAATATAATAGGCATGGTGTATTGTAAGGTGGCATGCACCCTAGCAGATAAAGCAAAGAAGAGGGCTAGTGGACTCGAGACAGCCAGGGCGGGGTTTTAAGTTGGGTGTTCAGAGAAAGCTTCCAACAGAAGGTCACAGTGGATAAAGATCTGAGGGATGTGAAGGGCTGTGCCTGCAGGTGCCCAGAGGAGATTATTCCAGGCAGAGGGAGGAGAAGAGCAGAGACCTGAGTGGGCTGGGGGAGGGCAGGTGCCTGGCTGGGGGAAGAACAGGGGGGAGGCTGCCTTGTGACTTCCAAAAATTTGAGGAGCAAGAGCGCTGCAGCTTCCAATTTAATTAAGCTCCCTACAGCAGGTAAGCACTCCCCATTAAAATGTATTAATTCCAGTGCAATGTTTGTGCCTCTTTGGGATGTGAACTTAACACAAAATTGCTGGGTGTTTGGGCATCCACCAGCTCTGTCTGCGGTCCTCACACGTATAACCAGGTTCCCTGCCTCCCACCAGAGTTTCATGCATATAAACCATTCAAAGGATTTGCAGGTCATTAGTCATATTTCAGTTTTTATCAGAAGGAAGTATAATAAGGTATATCTCCCCAACAAATGATCATTTCCAGCGGGCTTTCATCCACTGGATCTCATTTGCCTTGGCCTTCACAGAGCATGGAAGTGGGAGCCTGGGTGGCTCAGTTGTCATGTGGCTGAGCTCAGTTGGCTCAGTTAAGTGTCCGCCTTTGGCTCAGGTCATGATCCTGGAGTCTGTGGGTCAAGCCCCAAGTATGGCTTCCTGCTCAGTGACGAGTCTGCTTCTGCCTCTGTTCCCCACACCATCCCCTCCCCAACTCATGCTCTTGCTCTCTCACTCTCTCTCAAATAAAATAAAATAAAGTAAAAGGAAAGGAAATAAAATAAAATAAAATAAAATGAAAACAAATCATGGAAGGGACGGAGCTATTGTCCCCACTTGCAGACGAGGAAACTGAGGCTTTCCAAGAACAGCATCCTAGGAAGGGAAGGACCTTTTTCCACTTTCCACTTTCTGTCCAGCGCCCAGGTACTACATTCCTCCTCCCATTGCTCTCAAAGCATCCCTCTCCCTGAGGGCGGGGCTCATCCCTGGCTCATCTTCATGTGTGGGAGGCTCACCCCTGGTCCCAGCTCATAGACCATGGGTGTATAGAGACAGCAAAAGCTTTGCTGCTAGATCTGGGACTGTCAGGGTTGTGCTGGAGCTGGCTTACACGGGCCACAAAAATTGTGAAATTTTCAGAAATTTTGCAAGCTGGTTGACGTCATGCTGCCAGTTTGAATTCAACCATGTCGTAGTCCATCCAGGCTGCTATAACAGTATACCATAGATGGGTGGCTTATAACGAGCAGAAATTTCCTTCTCACAATCCCGGAGGCTAGAAGCTCAAGACACAGACAGATTTGGTGTCTGGTGAGCATCAGCTTTCTGGTCCATAGATGGCTTTTTATGGTGTCCTGACACAGCAGATGGGGAAGGGAGCTCTGTGGGTCCTCTCTTATAAAGGCACTGATCCCATTCATGAGGGCTCCACTCTCATGACCTCATCACCTCCCAAAGGCCTCATCTCCTAATACCAACCCATTGGAGGTTAGGCTTCAACATATGAATTTGGGGAAGACACAAATATTCAGTCCACAGCAAGCCATGGCATGGAAATCAGCTAACGCTACAATTCAAGGCTTGCTGTCTTTCCCCTGCAACCCAGGTTGTTAAGGATTTATTTACTGCTAAGTTATTGCTTTCAATCCCAATGCTGCCTCCTGTTAACTATGTAGCTTTGCACAAATTACTTAACTCCCGGGTCCTCAGTTTCTCCCACTGTAAACGAGATAGTAACATCCACCCCGCCAGAAGCTGCTGAGGATTAATCAAGACATGATAGGAAAAAAGTCATGCCCTGTAGGTGATCCATGAAGAGTGGTGTTACTAATATTATCAGGCATTGAAGAAGTGTGGGATGAATTTTGTAGCTCCCCATGAGCCAAGGACACTCCTAATTTCAGAAAAATACGTGGGAAATATCAGGAGCAGTCAGAAATAGGCACAAGAAGGTGTCATGGTGGGTCAGGAGAGGGGGAGAGCAGAGTACGCCC
Source organism: Lontra canadensis (assembly GCF_010015895.1). NCBI lineage: Eukaryota > Metazoa > Chordata > Mammalia > Carnivora > Mustelidae > Lontra > Lontra canadensis. The sequence continues at coordinate 62,063,828 of NW_022630995.1, read as the reverse complement.
AAAGACCAACAGCAGGTCCAAGGTAAGTCTTTGCTCTTCCACATGACCTTGGGTAAATCCCATGTCCTTCCTGACTGATTGCAGGATCCCTCATTCACTCGCAGGGATGGTCTAATACACCAGAGTCCATGCCCCAGGCCCAGCCCCACCTTCCATGCGCCCTGTGTTTGCACGGCACGACCTCTGTCTCCTCACCCGCCCTCTCCACAGTCCAGGGCCCACCCTCTGGATGTCAGAAAGCAACCCAGGCCATCCTGTTCCACAGGCATGACCCCAACCCTGTCCCCTTAAGAATAACAAACATATGGCACTTAAAAAAATAAAATGTGGGCAATCTGTCATCTTGAAAGCACAAGCCACAAGTCATGAGTGATGTTAACGAATCCTAGAATGGTAAAGTTTGTAAAAAGAATCCTGAACAAGCCAGCATCACCTCCTGCCCCCTTTATTAAGGCAGTTTCCATGGAGATGGAGGCTGAAGAAGCTACTGATTTGGAAAACCCCCATGAGCATTTTCCATCTGTGTATCTGGGATGGACCAGGAGATCACCTGACCCCCAGCACATGGGGGACATGAGTAATCTATATATCTTTAAGTTATCCCAGGACCCCCCCCCAGGACAGTGACTACTCAAGGTGTCAGGAAGAAAGCAGGGGAGCACATCAACTATTGGCTTAATGTCTGCAAGCACTATGAAGACAGAGAGTGAGTCTGTCTCCGATGCTGGGACGGTATTTACTGTATTGCATGCCGGCCCTTAGCACCGAATGCATGAATTAACTGGGCATCAGACTCTGGGAATGCGGGGATGAACAGACATGGCCCATCCCCCAAGCAGTTCCCTATTAACAGTGGCAACAGACCCACAAGCAGATAAATGTGACTGAGCTGCCTTGTTCGGTAAGAAAATCCCACCAGCTGGGGACACGTCTGGGGACACGTCTGGCAGTGCTGAAGAAGCTCGATGGAGGACGTGAACCTGGCCTATCAACTCCAAGAAGACAAGGCTCCCTTCATCCCTGTACCCTGAGAAAGTTAGATAGTACCTGGTACACAATCAGGGTCTAATATACACCTATTTAATGAAAGAATACTTGGGGGAGGAGAAGCAGTTCTCACTGTGAACAAAAGGAGACAGTGTTCCAGGCAGGAAAAACAGCCCGTGCAAAGGCCCGAGAGACGAAGAAAGCAAGACGAAATGACAGGTGCCACTCGTCAGTTGGTTTGGTTGGAACAGAAATGGAGCAAGGGGGTAGCCGAGGTTGGTGTCAGCAGGAGAGGCTGGCCTAGTGTTGGTCACTTGGTCATGGAGAGACACGAAGTCTGTGGGTGTGGGGATGCCACTGTTGGGTTCTACACAGAGAGACAGTGACCTCGGATTTGCACTTGGTAAAATGTGCCCAGTGCCCTGGACTCGATGTTTGTGTGCTCCCCCATCAAAAGCCATATGTTGAAACCCTAGTCCCCAGTAGGGTGGTATTTGGAGGTGGGCCCTTTGGGTGAGAAGTACATTATCAGGTGGAGCCCTTATTGTGGGAACAGTGCCCCTTTAAGAAGGAATGAGAGAGAGAGAGAGAGAGAGAGAGAGAGCGTGAGCTCTTTCTCGCCCTCACCCTGTATGAGGACCTAGCAGGAACACTGCCACCTGCCCACCAGGAAGAAGGCTGTCACCAGACCCCATCATGCCAGCACCCTGACCTCCAGCCACCAGAACAGTGAGAAATACAATTTATGGTGTACACTGCCTCATCTATCCGAATCCGGGATGGCAGCCAGAAAGGACCAGGACACCCCGGCAGGACAGAGTGGTGATGGACAGGTGGGGCTGGAAGTCGAAATGCCAGGTGGGGGACTACAGCCATAGTCAAGGCCAGCAATGATTATTTTTATGGAAATGAGGCTGGTCAGCAACTAGTGATTGTGAAGGGCTTTTATCCTTCATCAAAGCTTCCCAGGGATGGGGGGCGGGGCTGCCAGTCTCTGTCTTCCCCCCCCCAACTCCTTCCTGCCCCCCCCTGCTTCAGTCAGAGCAGCCCCACACTTAAACTCCTGGCTTGCAGACAAGTCTCCTTCTGACTGTATCATCACCTCACAGAGAGGCCCTCTGTTCTGTTCAGGATCCCACCCTAATGACTTCATGTCACCTTAATAACCCATGAAGGCTGTCCCTGGATACAGTCACACAGGGGAATCAGGCATCAGTATATTAATTGGGGTGGGGGGCGGGGGAGTCCATGGTTCAGTCCACAGCAGCCTTACAGCATGAGAGAGGTAGGGCTGCCATTAAAACCCGGGAGGACAGACTCTGAGCCAGAGTGCTGAGACACCCCTCCCACCTCTGTCCTGCCCTCCTCTCCCCTACCTTCCCCTCCCCTCCCACCTCTCTCCTGCCCTCCTCTCCTCTCTACCCCACCTCTCTCCTGTCCTCCCCTTCATCCTACTTCCCTCCTGCCCTCCTCTCCCCTCCACCTCTCTCCTGTCCTCCCCTCCCCCCTACTTCTCTCCTTCTCTCCTCTCCCCTCCCACCTCTCTCCTGTCCTCCCCTTCATCCTACTTCTCTCCTGCCCTCCTCTCCCCTCCCCACCTCTCTCCTGTCCTCCCCTACCCCCCCACCTCTCTCCAGCCCTCCCGTCCTCTCCCACTTCTCCAGGGCTCCTGCTAATGCAATACCCTCACCCTCCTTTGGGTGTGATTTCTCATTCCCTTTTCCCTTTGCCCCTTTAGTCTTAAGCCCTAGAGAGCAAACCAGCCCGACTTAGAACAGGTAAAAATATTGCTCTTGAACAACAACTTGGATCATCACAGGCTTGGGAACACACATCATTCATTCCTCAGGGTCAAAACTGCCATGCAAATAATCAATGCCCGACCTTCACCTTGCCTGTTACAGAGTACGTCAGCAAAAAAAACAAATAAGAAGGGGCGTGGGGGGGGATTTCCAGGGCTTCGATAACTCATCCTCCTTGTAAGGAGATGGAAAGCTGACGTGTACTTAATGCAAAGCGGTGATGTTCTTATGAACCCATCAAGCAATTCCACACTCTGCTCCCTTCCAGCAGGGGCCAGAGAGGCAGCCAAGCAGAGACCTGGCAGGAGGGTCTCCATGCAGGGGACAGGGCTCAAGCCTTCTCACGCCAGCTGTGGGGGAGGGGCTGATGCCAGAGAGGCTGGCTTCAGTCCCATCTCCTCCACTTACTCGCAGTGGGACTCGGTTATACCATCTGTATAATGGGGACAATAATATTAGGATGACAGGAGGAAACCAACGAGGCTGTTAGGAGGATGAGGGAAGTTAGGGATACTTATCAATAAACATTAGAGGTCATTTCTGTCTAACATTGCCCTCCTCTCCTCTCCCCACATCTCTCCTGCCCTGAAAACCTCCGGACACAGTGGGATGGCTTTGAGTTTGAATCACAGTTCGATTGAGCTTCTTTGAGCCCAGCTTTCCCTCTCTGAGGAAGGGAGCCCAGGGCCCTCGCCTTGCAGCAGGTGATGGGCTCCAACCACCTGGCAGGCACACTACGGTTTCCCAGAAACAGGCTCCAGTCTCCCTCTGCGGGTCTCCATCTCCTCCCTCATTCTGGGTTCCGGAGACACAGGTGGGACTCACCTCTTGCCCTCCACCACTGCTTCAGGAATAGGCACGTGACCTGAACCAGGTCCACCCGCCCCCATCCCCTTCATCCTCTGCTGAGACTGTTTGGCTAACAGGGGAAGTCGGAGCAAGCAGCAGGCAGAGCGAGTCACAGCTCTGGAAACAAAGCTAACAGCAAAAAGAGACAGACACCAAAGCCATAGGAATTCTAGACCTCTTTGCTACAAAATGCAAGAGATTCTGCTTTGCGCTGAAGCAAGTTTAAGTTTCTGCCCCTATAGCTGCATAAATCCTGAGCCATACCCTGTACGAAGTGCTCAGGACCAATGAGCGGGCTGAGGGGCCCTTCCAGTTCGCTCAGAGCTGGAATTGCCCACCTCTCATCATACATAGATGCACAACTTACAACCTCTTACAGTGGGCAAGATTGTCATTTACAGAAAACATACCTTCCTATCCTTCCCCCTCAGCTGACTGTCCAAATGGTCCTAGCAGTAAACCAGAGCATTAGTTATTTTTATTTTAAGAGGGAGGGCAGGGGCGCCCAGGTGGCTCAGTCGTTAAGCCTCTGCCTTCGGCTCAGGTCATGGTCCCAGGGTCCCTGTTCAGTGGGGAGCCTGCTTCTCCCTCTCCCACTCTCTGTACTGTGTTCCCTCTTCTCTCTCTGTCAAATAAATAAGCAAAATCTTTAAAAAAAGAGAGAGAGAGAGAGGAGAGGCAGAGGGAGGAGGAGAGAGATCCCAAGCAGACCCCACTATGTGCGGAGCTAGACGCAGGGCTCAATGTCATGACCATGATATCCCGATCCGAGCTGACATCGAGGAGACTTCACAGACTGAGCCAGCCAGGCGTCCCAGCCAAGGGCATGATTATCATATTAATGGGTGACACTTTGAGATGTGACTCTGAACTCCAGCAGCCAGTCACTCCCTCTTGCTCACACTGGGAATGCCTTGCCATGGGGCCCAAGGACGGCAGAGAGCGCCCTCCCTCACCCCGCGCAGTCCGCAGTCCCGGCGTCCTGGGTGGGTGGCAGTAACCTGCATCTGGCAGCACATCAACGGAGCGTGGAAAGGCAGTGCCTCCAGAGGGGCGGCGCCAGCCTAAGCCCCTCCTTCAACACGCATCAGGCATCCGGGCATCCATCCAGACCCCGCGCTCCAGTCTAAGGAGTCCCCTGGGAGGGTTTAATTCCCACAAACCACTGAAGGGTTTGGCTCGCTGCCTGGAGACATGGAGAACCTGCGCTTGTGCCTCAAGCTCGAGCCTGTAACGCAGACTTAGGCTTGTCCCCATGGAGATGCCCGGGTGTGCGGTGCCTACCAGGTGCACTGTGGTTTTCCCAAGCAGGACAACTCGTGTCGCCTTGGTCTATCACCCCTGTTCGGGGTGCCTCTAAGCGTGGAGAGCAAAGGAAAAAATGGGTGGCAGCCTTTTGGGAGTATGCGCTAGACTAGACTTTCCCATTGAGGGTCACGAAGGATGCTCACCTGAGGCGCACAATGAAACAGCCAGAATTTGTGTCCTAGAACAGCCTATTCTGTCCCCTTCAACAAGACCCAGCACTGGGAACGTGGAGCAAGTACCTCTGATGTGTCTGTGACTGTGTCAGGCTCCCAGAAGCAACCAAGAGAGCCCCTGCCTTCAAGGAGCAAGCGATTCCTCCCTAAGGCCTCAGGCTTGGGTTGGGGCTCACAGTGGGATGGGCGGGTGGGTCAAACACAGAGCCAGTGGACACGGTGAGGGGCACTCAGCTGGCCTGTGCTCGAGGGAAGGCTCCTGCCCCAAGGGCCCCCTAAGCCGGATGAAAGGAATGTGTGGGGATTTGGTCAGAGGAAGTGGACTCCGTGGGGGGAAGGGCAGAGGAAAGACGCAGGTAGAAATTTCAGGAAGAGGAAATGTCCTTGCAAAGGCACAGGGGCAGGGAACCACCAGCAGGTGGCATTTCAAGGATGCCAGTTTAAAGCAGAGACAATAGCCAGGAATGGGATGCAGAGAAGGGCCTTCTGGGCCAGAGTCAGAACTTGGAATTTAGCATATACATTCAGGGCAGCCATCCGGAGGCCTTCTTGCCATCAACACTATGGGTGACATTTGTTAAAAAACCAAAGTCCCCTCTATTTGGCCTTCTCTTACCTGATGAAATGGGCGATGAAAATAGATTTTGAAGAGAAGGCTTTTGTATTTCTGGGGAAACGTGTGGGAAGCTGTAAGAGAACAGAATTAAAATGAAAAGTGAGCAGATCTTCCAGATGTCATGAGAGAATGTACTCCACAAAACAGCCATCAGAGAACACAACTCTATAAAACATTCAAAAGGGTATCTGCATCCAGAAAGTTTTGTTCCCATCTCTCTACCAAGCAGAATCTTCCTCTCAACAGAGCGGGCTTTTTGCACGAGGTTCTGTGGTGGAGATGCTCGAGGGAGCCCAGCGTGCCGTCACTCACCACAGGTTGACCAGGAAAGGGTGCTCCAGCCCCTGCATGATCTGGAGCTCCCGGAAGACGTTCCGAACCTCGTCCCTCTCGATGCATTTTTGCTTGTTCATGTACTTCATGGCATACATTTTCTTCGTGTCTCGCTTCTGCACGATGCATACCTGAGCAACAACCAAAGGGAAAAACATTCAGGCCAACATTTACCAAAGGGGGGAAAAAAAAGGCAACCCTCTCCCTGCACTTCCACCTCCGGTTTAAGCCCCTGTTCTGAGAAGCTACTGGTGCATGATTCTGGCTCTGCCATAGCCTGTCCACATCTGGAAAACGGAGAACTTGGGCCGGATCCACTGCCTTCAAGGGGTGCACAGCACAGGACGAAAACAGACAAAAATGCACCAATGTCCGCAGCCCCGAGGCATGTGGCACCTGTGCCCAGTCTCCCCAGGCTTGCCCCACCTGAGCACACACCCGTCTGCCAGCCCTGCTGTTCTCTGCTCGAGGACTCTCTGTCCGCAGTGCCCGCTTTACTGCCCAGGCAACAGACTGGCAGGAGCAGTGTCTAGACTGCAGGACCCTTGCCCGTTCCATGGCGTAAGTCTGAGAAGTGGCCCACGGGGCCCCTGGCTGGATGGCACACCCTTTACGGGCAGTCTTCCTGCCTCTCCTCCCTGACTCACTTCCCCAATCACCTCCCTGTAGTGTTTTCACCTCACCAGTGCCCTGAACCAAGTCCTCGCCTTGTACCCTGCTCCCAGGGATCCCTAGCCTCAGGCATGGAGGGGGCAAGGGTGGGGTGTGATGCCATGATGGCAGCTCCTGGGTACCAAGCACTTTACTGTGGGCCAGACGCTGAGCAAATGTTCTCCGTGACAATCCATTCAATGACCTCTCCAATGAATCCTCCATCTTCCCTCGAGCGCGGGAAGTTGTGGCCCTGAGTGCACTCATAAGTGCACCCAGCATCCAAAAGGCCCTACATGTCAGGATGGAGAGTCAAACCCAGACAGTCTGACTCTGGAGTGACCCCCTTGCTGGGGCCACGGAGGTAGGTAGGAGGACAGGCCATCAGGGAGGGCTCCCTGGAGGAGTTAGTGCCTGACCATGAGGACAGAAGGATGGATGGAATGGATGGGAAAAGAAGAGGCTTTTAGGGAAATGGAGGGGTCTACAGAAGGACCTGGGGACTGAGGACACCCAGCAAGGAGTGCAGGGCAGCGGGAAATGTTCGTATGCACCGTGAACAGCTAACAAGGGCTGTATCAACCTGTCCTCCCAAAGACTGGATAAGGTATTGGCCTTACTTCCTTGGGACACCACAACACAGAGCCACAACCTGGGTAGCTTACAAAAAGACACACACTGTCTCTTGGTTCTAGAGGCCAGAGGCCCAAAGTCAAGGTGTCAGCAGGGCCATGCCCCTCTGAGACTGCAGGAGAAGGTCCTTCCTTGTGTTTTCTGTCTTCTGGTGGCGGCTACACCTGGGCATCCCTGGGGTTACAGCGGGCACTTTGATCTGGCCTCTGCTGTCTCATGGCCTTCTTCTCTCTGTGTATCTGCATCTCTGTGTCCAAGTTTCACCTTCCTCTTAAGGATGCCAGTCTTTGGATTCAGAGCCCACTCTACTCCTGAATGACTTTATCTGAACTAATTACATCTGCAAAGACCCTCTTCCAAATAAGGTTCATTCTGAGGTTCCAGGAGGACATGAATTTGGGGGGACACTATTCAACCCAGCACAGGTAGCTACTATTATGATCGTCACTTGTCAGATAGGAGAGAGGCACAGGAAGTTTGTAGTCCCTCCTCACATCTCTGGACCCAAACCCAGACCCTGCTTCCCCAGCAGGTACTTTCCACCAACGCTTCCTCCCTGAGAAAAGGACACTGGAGACAGAAGGCCAGGGATAAGATCATGGCCCTGAGCCCCCATCTCAGGGGCTCGGGGTCTTCTCCAGCATGCCACATTGTTCCTCTGCTGGAAATCGGACTCCTTTTATCTCTGACATGCTGTGAATATGTTTGAGGCAGATACAAGACAATGGCGAGAGCCTGAACTCCCTCCCATGCTTTGCTTCTGCCTCCCTGAGCCCCAGTCTCTGAAGGGAGTTAGCCAGGCCCACCCTGAACCCCTGGAGGGGGGAAACTACATGAGACTACATGAGACCAAGGAAGTAGAAGTGCCCAGCATAACAGGGAGTGATAAATATCCTGACTCTTAATGTCTTAAACAGCACATTTCGTGCCCCCTCCAAAAGGATGTTCTTCCAGGCAGTAAAATCACCGGCATGAGACTGAAGGTCCATGGAACGTCCTTTCCAGTGATCTTGAAAGTATAAAACACTAAGTAGCAAAGGTGTCCCATGAAAAGCACCAGGGACCCTGGCTTTGTGGGCATCCTAGCAGAGACTTGGAACACTGGACCCAAGTCCCTGAGACCCACGTCCCTGAGACCCACATCTGCAGGCAGACATGTGGTGGGCAGGGCTTCTCATCCCTCTCTCTTCTCTTGTGATTTCTCAGAAGTCCACACTTCGGTGGACACTGCCTCTGCCGGGGCTGGGAGCCCTGAAGTCAGCAAAGTGCATCAGCTACAGAAGCTTAAGCTGTGATTAGTTCAAGTCCACTCAAGGGCCTGGTTCCAAGGCCTGGCTGATAAAGACCTCCATGACCCTCCTCAGTTGTGGGGGGCAGAAGTGCCAAGAGATGGCTCTCACCCCCTGGCCAGGGGGGAGCATGACACTCACCACAGTTCAGAGACAGGGCCAGGGGAGGGACTGGAAAAGGCTCTTCAAAGTGCCGTTAGCATTCAGGCTTTCAAAGAGAGCTGGGGGTTTGGGTGGAGCTTGGAAGGGAGACTTTGCAGAGCAAGGCAGAGAAGGGCAGTTGACACAGGAAGCTGGGGACAGCCTGGAAGTTTGGTTTCACAAACAAATGAAGGGGGGGGGCTGTTAAGGGATGGGGCCCTGCCAGCTCGACACTGCTGAATGAGTATGGCTGCACCTTGACTCCCTCCTGGATAAACTGAGGGCTTGGATCTGTTCTCTAGGTGTCTTAGAGGTACCTTACGTTTCTCAAGAGCACATAGCTCAGGAAGTTGGACCCAGGGCCAGGCGAGGGGTGCTCTGCTCCTGGTCCTCCTGCTGAGCAAGACTGGGACCAGCCACCTATGCTTGGCCTCACTTCCTCATTGGCCAAGCAAGGCTCATAACAACAACTGAATCAACCTGACCATGAGATGGAGGCTGAAACAGGAGACGTAAGGCAAGTCTAATGCGCTGGGTAGAGATGAACATCTGCTGGGAAGTCACAGACATGCAGAAAGTCTGGGTTCTGGGGACACTCTGACCAGGGCTTTTAACCCAGCTTTTTGCTGCATGAGCCTGGGTAAGTCACCCACCCTCTCTGAGCCTCAGTTTGCTCATCAGTAAGTGGGAGTGATATGTCCTTCCTCCCAGAGTTGTTGTGCAGGCATGAGAAGGGATTCGTCTAAAGGGTGCAGTATGGTGTCTCATGTCATAGCTGCTAACGGAGGCTAGTTTAATTTGCTTCTCAATGGCATTATGCACATATAATGCTCCTGGGACAGAGGCCCTCCACAAATGGCAGCTGTAATTATGATTACCAGGCTTTCATCATAACTGCCATAGAGGGCCCACCTGAAGGAAGGGCAGGGGTCCTGCGGGGAGGAATCTGGGCTGGTCAGGGTAACATTTCCTCCTGACCTGCTTGAGTGGTTGGGTAGAGCCCTTCACGTTGCCGAACCAAGGAAGTGGGGACACTTGGGAGCAGCCCCCAGGCTTTGTCTCAGGCAGGTGGCTGAGGCACAGGGGATGGAAGGAACAAAACTGGAGAGGAGGGGAAGGGCAGGGGATGGCAGCCTTAGTTACTGGGTGAGCAGCTGTTCTCAACAAAAGATGTCCACGTTCTAACCCCCAGAGCCCGGGAACGTGCCCCTATCAGGATAAAGGATCTTTGCAGATGAAGTCAAGAGTCCTGAGATCCCTCTGGATTCCGGCAGGCTCTAGATCCAACCAGTATTTTTATAAAAAGAGAAAAGAAGCAAGAAGACCCAGAGGAGGGGGGATGTGACCGTGCAGGCAGAACTGGGAGAGATGACAAGTCTATAGACTGAGGCATTGCTGCCAACCCCCTAAGAGAGAGGCACACACACCGATCTTCCCTTGAGCTTTCAGAACCGTCAGATCAGCTTATGTTCTAAGCCACCAGCCTGTGGTTCTTCGTTATGGTGACCAAAGGCCATCAAACAGTCTATCCATGTTCCTCACGGCCAACCACCTGCGGCTGACCAATTTGGTGAAGCGCCTCTGTGCTCCTGGCTCTTTTATGCATGTATGTGAGGACTGACCGTCCCGGGTCTATGGTCAGCTCTCTGTGGAGCCCACGGAGTGGGCTGTGGTCCATGCAGTCACCCAGTAAATGTGGGCTTATGGGTGATGGACAGACGGATGCCTGGACTCCAACCTTGAGCCCTGAAGCAGGGGGGCGCTGACTACACTCTGCTCCCAAAGTCTGTGCTTCCCAGGACCCCACATTCCAGCTCCAGCTCACAGCCTATGTTCTCTCCATGCGAGTCCCTGTGAGCAGAGCAATCCTGGGCTATTAGAGTTCAATGTGTGAAATTTCAGATGGGAAAAGTTCACTGTCATAGCTTCCTAAGTGGACGGTCCCACCTCTGCTCTGCTCTCTGCAGGTTGCCTAGCGGGGACTTCTGAAAAACGGGACCCTTCAAGGGCTTTCTTTCGCCTTCAGGAAACAAGGTCTGTATCTTGTCATTCCAAGCCCTCCCTGCCTGTTACCTCTGACACACACACGTGGGTGTACACACACTAGACACACATATACACACCACACACATGCATACACACACATCCACACCACATACAAAACACCACACCAACTATCTCAAGCCCTTTAGGATTTCTTTAAAGAATTCCTCCACCCCCATATGGCCTTCTCCCCTTCCTGCCTCCTCCCCCACCCTCTCACCCGCTAACTCTGTGCCCGTTCATTGCTTTCTTTAGGAAGCTTCCCTTTATCCTTGAACTCCATATTTAGACCCTTCCCAATGGGCTCCCAGAGCCCCTATTTTTAGCAAGCTGCTTCACACACTGGATTATGAATCCTATGCTCCTTCCTATACTGGATTATAAACTCCTGTTTATTTTCCAACGGTCAGAGCCCAAACATCCTGAAGGCAGGGGCCAGGATACACGGTTCCCTACTGAAACACACTTTCAGGGGCTGGGACACGTGAATTTACCACCTTGGCCCCAGACTCCTGGCAGGAGCATATTCCGTTCCCTCTGCTTAGGATACATCCTCTTGCAGCCCTCCCTGGGCCTCACTCCCTACGGGCATCATGGCCTCCTGATCCCAAGGCCTCCCTGACACTGACCTCCAGGCCTGAGGCAGAATTCACAAAGGAGCTGGATTTCATTGACTACTGTGTCCACCATGCCCTGTGTGGCCGCAAGCGGGTCAGCATCCTTGGGGCCACCATTTGGACAATGGAAGAGGAGGGGCTTCTGTTTTTCCAACCTCTGAATCCCGTGGCAGCCTTGGGATGGAGGGAATCTGTTGAAAGCTCATGAGCTCATGGCAGGTGCTCCAGAGGCCAAGTGAGCACTCCTCTCCTCCCCACCAGGTGACTGCCCAGGTCCTGGGAACCTCTGACTTCAAAAGAAAAGCAGTGGATCCCCAGAAACAACCATAGCTCCTTCACAACACAGCACAGATTTCCATGAGAAATCCCAGTTAATGAGGCAGACAGGGAGAGGTTTGGCCAAAGCCACCCAAGCTGCCAAAAGGCAAACACTCAATTAGCATTCCTCATTATTCTAATTCAGTTAGGAATGGATGCTATTGCTATGAATCACAACTTACTGGGACAGATAAATACATGCTAGCTAGCGTGGATTTCAGGTGACTTGCCGGAAGGAAGGCATGTGTCACGCAGACATCTCCACGTGGGACTGGAGAAGGGGACCGATGCATATTGCAAATCTCTGCAGCCCCGGTGTCTGGGGTGGGGGGGGGCGGAGGTTTGCAATATGCAACCCTTCACTTTCAGAGTGCTGGTGATGAAGGTTCTGCAGCACACCCAGGGGTCTGGGAGGGCCCTGGGATTTTGTGGTTTTTAAAGATTCCCCCCCGGAAAGTCTGATGGGCAGGCTGGTTGAGATCTGTTCTCTGGGCTCCAGGAAAGTCTCTATCCAGCTGCATCTTCAGTGACCTTGATGGTCAGGACACTAACCTCCATCTTACAGCTCAGGCAAGCCAGTCTCTGGGGTCCAAGGGGCCCCAGAATCAGAGGTCAGAGCTGAGCTGGGAACCCAGAGCAATGTGGGTGCAAAGGCTGGCACTGACCTTCCATAAGCGCCCCCAGGAGTCCCGCTTGACAGGACTCAGCTAATCTCTCTGCTGCCCACCCACTCCCAGCTACAGTGCACCTAGCAAAACCTGTTGAGTGAATATACTGCCACTTGTGTGCCTTAAAGCATAATGGTTATGCTTGTAGGAGCGAGATTCTGGAAAACAACCAATGTGGGGACAAGCAAGAAAAAAAATCAGGATGAAATAGGTTCACTAAAGAGAGTGATCATGCTGGATACCATTGTTCAAATATCCTACATGACAGGAAGACTGACTTTGGCAGACAATGATTATGAACTGCATAATACACATCCTCCCCCTGCTTACTCTATAATAGGTCAATTTTCTTCAAGGAGGCAATGTGATCCATTAAATACTCATTTGTAGCCAGAGGATACTATTGTTCTGGCCAGTAAGACATTAGTCTGCTGGAGGCTTCTAGGAAGTTTTGCTTTCTAAATAACAGGGAATAACTACAGATGATTCCAATTTCTCTCCTTCACTCCTTTTTTTGTCCTTCCTATCCTGAACACATATGTAATGTCTGGGGCTGCAGCAGCCCCTTGTGACCATGAGGCCAAATGCATCTCAGAGATGCTGAGCCTGTTATCATTGAGTAACCTACCTTCAGATTTCTTGTTATGTGAGAAAAATAACCCCGCTTTGTTCAAACCACCAAAAGGCAGACTATCTGTTTCTGGCTGCTGAGAACATTCCCATCTCATGCACAAACTATAGGATTGTTTTTCACAGCACAGAAGGCCCATGTGAACTCTGACCAATGGTGGTTTCTGACCAGTTGTGACCAATGAGTAATCAAAAGTTGGCCTCATAAACAATGAATCTTGGAACACTGAAAAAATAAAATAAAATTAAAAAGTTGGCCTCAAGAAAAATACTCATTTGGATGAATATTTTGCTCAGCAAACAGTTGTGAAATGCCTGCCATGGGCCTGGTACCATGCTAGCTATGAAGATATGGCACACACACATCCCCCCCCACCACCACCACAGACTCAAAGTTAGTGGGATAAGCAGACAATATTCAAGGATAAAAGCCAAAGTCGTTCACCATTAGCCACTGGGGCTCCACGGCCTGGCCCAACACCCTTCCACGCATATCTGTTTATCTCCTCCCTGCTTGCTTCCACACTGGCCTCCATGACCTTCTGTGTCCGCCACACCCGTCCCCACGTGTCCTAGTCTTGGGTCCTCATCTCCTCCAGACTCTGCTCCCCAGTCGCTTTATCAGGTCGACATCCCTGACCTCTCCCTGTGCGAGAGCTACCCCCCCCCACCGCCAGTCCTCACTTCCTCTACCACCTGACCAGCTCCTGTCACTGATCATGCTTCTCAGTTGATTTGTTTCTCCCTTGTTGGTCTCCCCTCTGTGTCATAACTCCATCACAATAGGGACTTTCCTCTCTTTTGTTTGCGGCTCCATCCTCAGTAACCAGAACGGTGCCTGGCACTTGGCAGGTGTCTGACTGATAAGTGTGGCTGGCTGAGGGAATGAATGGGTAATTATTTAGGAAAAGGCAGTGCTGTGGGGAAGGGGAGCACATGAGGCTAAGGGATCCAGAAGAGGGATACTAGGTATAACTAGGTAATGGGATTCGGGAAAGCCACTCTGGAAGAAACTATTTCTGAGTCTTCTAGGGTTGGCTTCATGGGATGGAGATGTAGGGGGGAAGAGAGAAAGAAGTATTATCACAGCCCCTCTGGAAGCATGAGAAAATGGAACATGCATCGGTGCATGTTAGCATGGGTTAGCAGCTTTCTCAACTTGCTTATCTGTAAGATGGGGATAGGAGTGCACTTAACGGGTGGTCACAAAGGTGGCATGGTAAACACTTCCTTCATCATTTACTAATACTACAATTATGATCATCATTCTGAAGGTAGGGGCAGAGTTGTCATAGAGATATGCAGAAGTGGCCCAGGAAAGACCCCCAGGAACAATTTCATAATCGTTATGACAGGTAACTTTATGTGTTAGCTGGGTTGGGCCACCGTGTCCAGCTATACGGTCAAATATCATTCCGGATGTGTCGGTGGCAGTGCTATGGAAGGGTTTTAAAAGTGGATCTAGGTGTACAATTGTGATTGGATGAAGGACAGAATAAACAAGCAATATGGAAAACTGGGGTGTGGGGAGGAGGGGAGTTCTTCCCAGCAGCAGGCTGGGGAAGATGTGGGAGGCAGTTGCAAAAGCTGATCCTGTGTTTTATAAAAAAAAATGAAGGCTACTGATTCCCTCCCCCCAACCCCTGAGTCACTGTGGGAGACCACACTGTCAGGAAATGCCCCCAAAAAACATGGGAACAAGAGCCCCAGGACAAGCCCTGGTGCTTCTGAGGCCCTTAGTGCTAGAAATGTGTCCTCTTGATATGGTCCATATACACTATGGAGTATTATGCCTGCAACAGAAAGGATGAATACCCAACATTTTTTTTTATAATTTTATTTTTTATAAACATATATATATATATATTTTTTCCCCCAGGGGTACAGAATACCCAACATTTTTATCAACATGGACGGGACTGGAGGAGATTATGCTGAGTGAAACAAGTCAAGCACAAAGAGTCAATTACCATATGGTTTCGCTTACTTGTGGAGCATAAGGAATAACATGGAGGACATTGGGAGAAGGAGAGGAGAAGGGAGTTGGGGGAAATCGGAGGGGGAGATGAACCATAAGAGACTGTGGGCTCTGAGAAAAAAACTGGGTTTTGGAGGGGAGGGGCTGGGGGATTGGGTGAGCCTGGTGGTGGGTATTAAGGAGGGCACGTATCGCAGGGAGCAGTGGGTGTGGTGCATAAACAATGAATCTTGGAACACTGAAAAAATTAAATTAAAAAAAAAAGGAAATGTGTCCTTTTAGGTGAAGCAAGTTGGACCCACTCCATGGGCATGAGAAACCCTTAACATTCTCGTGTAGAGGATGGAATAAGACATCACTATGGGAAGATGTCAGGAAATGCAGGAGGCAGTGAGGTCTCTCAGACTGGTCAGTAATGGATCATTTGCTGTGGTCGATGCTTGAGCCGTTCATGAGTGAGCCTGCATTTCCTGTGATATTTAGCTCTTAATAAAGCAATCCCCAAGAGCCAGGAAATTCCTCCAAAGTATGCCTCAAGCCAAACACGACCTAATTAATATGAAACGAATAAATATTTCATTAAAAAGAAATGGATTCCATCTTTTATAAAAGATGTCTGCACAAACAGTAAGGGCTCCTAGTAAAAGCACCATGTTTAAGAATTCTAGAAATGACTCTCACGTAAGAGGAACAGCTCACAGGTGCAAGAAGTTAGGCAACTTACCCAGAGTCACTTGCCTGAGCCAGAATTCCAACTCAGCTCTGTCAGACTCTGGATTTGTATCTCTCTAGCCCTCATGCTATAAACTAACATGTGCATTTTTGTAAAGAGAGCAACCATATACTCCAAATCCCCACTGTGGCAGACATGGTACTAGCTGAGAATCTGATACACAGCTACTGTTTCTTGTCCTATTGCTAACTGTCCCTGCCACAGGACCTTTGCACCTGCTTCTTCTTTTGTCCATGCTGTTCTTTCCCTCAGATCTTCACATGGTCTGCTTTCCTGTCAGCAATCAGAGCTTAATTTAAATGTCTCCTTCTCAGACTTTCCCTGTTGCCCTTCTCCTCCAAGGAAAGCAGCCTTATCCTCCTGGGTTGCTGTTCTGTACAGTTTCTGCAGAAAAATGATCATCACTACGTCATTGTGTTTGCTTAACGTTTACGTTCTAGTGTCTGTGGCATCAGGGACCTTGTCCATCTTGTTCACCACACCATCACAAGCACCTGGAATAATGCTGAGATGGAGCAGCTGCCATCAACATTGACTGATTCCTGCTGTGTGTTCTACCATGCTACCATTATCTTGGAGGTCCAGCACTTTAAAAGGTCAAAAAAAAAAAAAAAATCCAAAACACTAAGTTAAAAAAACAACAACACCTAAGCCAAATATTTCTAAAGATTCAAACTTATAAATGTACATAGAAAATGCAATCTGGGTTTAATTCCAGAATGGATTTATTACAGTCTGATCACTAAATTGGTTAGTCTGCTATTAATCAAATATGGTTTTTTTTACACGACAAATTTACATGCAGATGAAAGTCTGGACTATGGAATGAGACAACTAGTAACATGCTTAGGTATGGAAATGATCATCACTACACAGTAAGGCAGTGTGGAGTCTGGGATGACCATTTGCACAAGTCCTGATCAGTCTTATCCAGAATCTTCCTTTGAGGGACATAAAGAGCTATTGTCATAAAACTCTTGCCACTCTCTGCTTTATGTGCAGACTGCCTTTAGCTATTCCATGAATTTTAATTAGCTCCTGATTATTCTGCTTCAACCCTGAGGCTCTTTAAGCAGAAGGCCTAATGGCCAATCCAAGAAAGACACTTGTGAAGCAAGGTTCACAAGACACTGCTCAGAAGGTTCTGCCAAAAGTTCCTCTTTCTTCCTTGAAAATTATTATGCCCTACTGACTTCAAAGTCAACTGAGATGGGAACACTTCACCCTGCACTGTCTGTGCCGTCACAGAGGAAGGCAGACTGGCTCCATCTTTGAAGGCTCAAGGGGTGTCAAGGGGTGTGTGTGGAGGGCAGAGAGGGAGGCCGCAGAGGGCCTGAGGGAGCTGGAGGGCCAGTCGTGAGACACACATCTGTAGCAGGGGACACAGTGCAGTTCAGGACCCTCATCCAGGGACAGTCGGAAAAACAGTCAGCCAACTTCATCGGCTAACTACTTAACTGTCAGGTGCCTCATTCACTTGTATATATTCATGCATACATACGTACCATATCCATAGCACAGATCTATACACACCTGTGCACAGGTAGATTCTTTTTTTTTAATGTTATGTTAGTCACCATGTAGTACATCATTAGTTTTTTTTTTTTTTTAACATTTATTTATTTATTTGTCAGAAAGAGAGAGAGAGAGAGCACAGGCAGGGGGAGCAGCAGGAAGAAGGAGAAGCAGACTCCCTGCCGAGCAAAAAGCCCGATGCGGAACTTGATCCCAGGACCCTGGGATCGTGACCTAAGCCAAAGGCAGACCCTTAACCAACTGAGCCACCCAGGCGTCCCCATCATTAGTTTTTGATGTAGTGTTCCATGATTCATTGTTTGCGTGTAACACCAAGTGCTCCAGGCAATCCGTGCTCTCCTTAATACCCACCACCAAGGTCACCCATCCCCATGCCCCCTCCCCTCCAAAACCCCCTGTATAAGTAAATACATGGTGCTTGGGGATTGTGTGTGTGTGTGTGTGTGTAATATGCTTCTTGATGGGTATACATATGTATATCCATATATCTATGTGTGTATCTATATACTATATATATATATATAGCTGTATATCACATGTTTAAATACTATATATTATACATAACTATACCAATATATTATACCATAATATATATTATAGTATATTATTAGTGTGTTACATGGTATAATAATACAGTAATATTATATATAATATAAGCTATATACTCTTTCTATATAAAAGCAATATATAGAGACTGCTTATAGGGTATATATCTGTATATGAGTGTATACATATGCTTTGTGTATGTGTGTGTATATATATATATATATACTGTATATGTGTGTATGTTTGTGCATCTACATGCACACGTGTGTACATATGCTGATTACTGGGTGCATGTGTATATATGCATGTACGTATATGTGTGTGCACATGTATATACACTGTTTAGAGTCTCTGTATATGTGTCTCCATATCTCTGCTTAGTGGGTTGCATAATATGTATATGCCTTTTGCATATATGTGTACATAAATATACATGTGTGTATACATACTGTTTAGTAGGTGTTGGGGATACAACAGTGAACAATGAGGAAACACTGTTAACCTCATGGAGCTTGTACTCTGGTCTATAAGACCAACAACCAAGAGGACACATGAACAAACACACAGTGGAATCCCTTGTAGCACCAGGTGCTCTGAAGCAGGGGACTAGAGCAGGTAGGGGATACGGAACACTTGGGGATAGGTGGTCCAGTGCAGTGGGTACTCAGGGAAGACCCCGAGGGAGCTGACACTTGGGCTGGGCAGGGGGAGGGACATTTGAGAAGAGTGGGGAGACACTTAAGAAGAGGGAGGGGGAGGGGACATTCAGCAGAGGGAGGGGACACTTAGGCAGAGATCTGTATGGTGTGAGGCAGGCTCACAGAGACCAGGAGAGAGCAGTCAAGCTGAGGGACAGCAAGCACACAGATTCTGAGTCAGAGTTAAGCTCAGCGTGTTTGAGAGACAAGAAGAACCGAGTGAAATGAGCGGGAAGATAGAGGAGGTGGAGAGGTGTGTCAGAAAAAAGTGAGCCAGACTGCAGAGCCTTGTGTGTTGGCACGGAGAGACTGGCCTTCTTCTGAGCAGTAGGGCTGTTGCTGGACATCGGAGGCAGCAACCACCAATCGAATGTATGCTTTAACACACCGCCAGCTGCCACGTGGATAGGCTTTCTCCTCTCCCTCTCATCCATTCCCTAGGCAACATTTATCGGGCCTTTACCACGTGCGGAGCACTGAGTCTGGCACCGATGGGACTGCGTAGATGAATATGACCAGCCCCGACCTCACCATCAGGACTGTCTGATGGTGAAGGCAGACCAGATGTGCTGTGAGATGGCCAGGCTAAGCTAAGAGAACCAGATCTTCTTCCCGAAGTGTCCCTCCCGGTGGCTACCCAAACCTTCCCAGAACCCAAAAAGTCACATGGGGAAATCCCAGCCACACTGGTGTCAAGAAGACAGGGAAGGCATTTGAAAATGCCAGCCATGTGCCAGGTATGGTTCTGGGGGCTGCACATTCTCTGCCCCTTATTTTCACATTAAACTTTTAAGAACACTATGGGCATTCCTTTCATTAGGGCAAACAGAAGTCTGCAGAAGCTATGTGATGGGTCCAAGTTCACACGGCCAGAAGTAGCAAGGCCAGAATCTGGGCCCAATCTTCTCCATCTCAAAAGCCCCTGCTATCTCTTCTAGGCTCTGTTGCTTCCAAAACCAAACATCCAGTGTTTCTGGACCCTGATGGGGAGTCTCCCCCTGACCATCAAGGTTTCAGCTGTAATGCATGTGATGAAAGCTGGTTTCAAACTAACTTCTGTATTTGGGAGGGACATGTAGAAAGAAGACAGGCTATGTGTGGCAGTGGTGTCCTCTCCAGACCTCTAAGTCATCCTGTTTGTAAGAGGGAGATAATAATGCCCAGCACACTGGGCTGTTAGGGGGACAGGATGATAACAGGTGCAGATAGTAGGTTCCCAGGACAATGACTGTGAGTTTCTGACCAGTCAGGACTCTATAGGTTGCAAATGTTGGGAACCCAACATGATCTCATGTAAGCAAAATAGGATGCCAGTTCTGGTAGCTGGTCAAGAGAGTGAAGGGCCCAGAAGACTAGAAGGACACACTGAGGGTGGCACTGTGGGTGTCCACCTGTGTCCTCCTCATTCGCCTTCATGCACAGCAGACAGCTCACTATGAGCCCTTGAGACTCTTCTGGGGAACTTTTCTGCCCTGAATGGGACAAGCCAGAAGTGCAGGAGGTAATGTAGCTTGGAGCACCCGTCCACCAATGAAGAAGGGGGAACTGTGCATAAAAACATCAGCTTCTCTAAGTTCAGCTGCTCCTCGGGGACACTATGCACTGTCTTCCAAAGGTCCCATGGAAAGGTGAGTCTGGGTGCCACAGTGGTGAATGGTTCATCCAGCGCCCATCACTGGCTACCTCACTTTCTCTGTCTCACTCCCCTTCTCTTGTAGGTGGTTTTTAGGTTTGCCTCCTGATAAACTGCTTGCACTTCAATGAGCTTCTGGAAGAACTCAACCTCAGGCAGTGACCAGCAGGGCCATCAATGGTGAGGCAAGCAAGGAGTCTAGAGTACACAGTATAGGAAGCAAGTACTGACCTGCATTTGCAGGACCCTGGAAGCGATGCCTCCTTGAATTTTGCACCTGGGTGCCACGCTTGCTCTCTCTAGTTTGGATCCTATCCTACAGGGACCCTGTCTTCTCCACCCACCTCTTACATCTGTTTGTTCATTTTCTGTGGGCCTCATTCTTTCCTTCTACCAATAGACTTGCTCCTGAGGTGCCTGGATGGTGCAGTTGGTTGAGGGCCCAACTCTGGGTTTCAGCTCAGGTCATGATCTCAGGGTCCTGGGATTGAGGACAGACTCTGCTCAGCGTGATGTCTGCTGGAGATTATCTCTCTCTCCCTCTGTTCCTCCCCCTGCTCAAGCTCTCTCTATCTCTCTCTAAAATAAATAAATAAAATCTTAAAACAAAACAAATAGACCTTCACCTTCACCAACTGCTGAGAAAAACAGCAACCAACAAATACAGACCTGTTTTCTTATGTCAGTCACGAGGGGAAGAGAACAAGCCTATCACCACTGATTCTAAGGAAAGACTCCAAATGGCTGGGCTTGGGTCTCAAGGCCACTCGTTAGACAAGCACCGGTCTAGCTGAATACGGTCCTGTGGCTGGCACACAGACATATCACGTGCCCCTCTTAGATGGTGGGGGGAGGGGGGGTCCGGGCACACACTGAGTAGAAAGGTGTTCTCTAAAGAAAGGGATGCTATGATTGCTATGATGATAACAGACGGGATTGCAAAGCATGCTGAACAGTCAAAAACTGCAGCCCTTATGTTCCTTCTGGTTCTCTGTCCTCTTTCCATTTCACAGATGAGAAAACGAAGCTTCAGAGTATTTAATCTGCTTTCCCAAGGATCCACAACTAACATATACCAGAGTCGGCCTGACTCCCACACCTAAAGTGTTTCACCGGATAGACAGAGATCAACCTGTTGGGCCATAACTGTCCAAAAATGCAGCCATAGAAGGATTATTATAAAAAAAAAAATCTCAGTAAATTCTTGTTTAAAAAAAAATCAGTGGATTGCCCACAAATGTTACTATACTGGGGAAGCACAACTCTCCCAGAATGAAAGTAAAATGAGATTTCTGTGCTTTCACATGTGCTCCTTCCTGATAACGAAGGCTACTGACATAGTTTAACAATGAAATGTCTTGCTCGAAAACTCTTAATAAATGCCAGATATTGAACCCACCAAACTCAGGAATTAAAGCCAAAATATCCTTTCAATATTAGGAGGGTGGTTTTCTGCCTCCTTTGTCAGTCCACCTCCACCTTGAGGTTCGTAATAGGCACACAGACTTCATCTGAATCTACCATGAAAGGCAGTGATTATTGGTATTTTGACCAGAACAAAGCTAGGTTCTATTGCCTGAAAGTCAGCCAACCTCATCCTGAATCCTGGATGCTTGTGTACATCCTACATGAATTTGGGTGTCATCAAGAAACTGCTGCAACCCAAGAGAGACTTAAAAACTGAACCTCTAACAAGCTTACATTTTTCAAAACATCCATGATCACACTAGTTTTAGTACATGTATACCCTCGACTAAGGTTCTGAGAGTCAAGCCAGCAGGCAAATAGCAGCACAGGTGTGGGCAGACACTGTAGACAAAACTTTCAAGGAAGACAACAGGATAAATCAATTCAGAAATTAGGAGGCCACATGCACACAGATTTGGTGGTGGGCCATGAAGTGGTGCAGAGTGTTCCCAACCAAAGTGTCAATGATGTGACAGTAAAAATGATATGCTTCTATGTGATGCCAACTATGCTGTGGGTTGAAAGAGATGCTTCCATGCTCAACATTAGGATGACAAACAAAAGAAAGTTTCGATAGGATTTTTAAAATATGTATTGTTGTTATGGAAGTTCAGCCACTGCCTGTGAGATTACAGGCAAAACTCCTAAATTCTCTCAGCCACAACTCCTCTTCTGAGAAATCCAGAGAAAGGAACCCTCCAATGTGGCACTTGAGCTCTGTCCATATTGTTGGACCCATAAAGATCACTGTATGGGTGAGGCTGTAAGCAGCCTAGTGAAGAAAACAAAACAAAACAAAACAAAAAAACTGGGTGGACTGAGATTTGTGTGCCTCTCCAAGAGACAGAGTATGCATTGTAAGTCCAACCAACTGAATTGTTTATTAAAAATCTATTTTCTAAGAAATACAATGGAATTCAAAGTCTCTACAACATAACATTCTCAATGTCCAGGATACAACCCCAAATGACTCAACACATAGAGAACCAGGAAAATGTGACGCATTTTTTATAAAGGTGAACCCTAAGATGACCAAGATGTTGGAATTAACATAAAGGACTTTAGAGCAGTTACAATGGCCATGCTGCACAAAGCAAAGGGCAATATAGTAAATATATAGGAAATTTAAGAAAGAGAGAAAAACTATTTTTAAAAACTCAAGAATTCCCACTTAGGCATTAGGCACATCATAGTAAAACTGCTGAAAGTAAAAGATTAAAGAGAAATCTTAAAAGGAGACACATTATATACCAGATAGCAATGATTCAAGGTTTCCTGACTTCTCATCTGCAACTATGTAGATTAAGCCACAATGGTACAAAACCTTTACAGTAATGAGAAAAAAACTGTCAACCTAATAATTTGTATTTAATAGATATATTTCCCAAAAGAGAAAGTGAAATGAGATGAAGGAAAAAAATTAAAAATATATATTTCAGATAAAATAAAATTAAGAGAATGCACTGGCAGCAGACTTAACACCACATAAAATACTAAGGGAAATTCTTCAGGCTGAATGGAAATGACATCAGAGCAAAATTCAGGCTTGCATGGAAGATATAAGATAAAAGGTATTTAACAAGGACTATTTTCCTCCTAATTTTTAAAAACCTCCAAAAATACATAAATATTGCTAATATTATTATATATGATATATAATTTATAATTTAAATAAATATATTTTAAGCAAAAAGCTCTAATATTGTTTTGGAGATTTATAATTTAAGAAACTATAATACATGTGACAACTGTCGTATAAAGTTTGACTGAGGTGGTAAGTGGACCTAAACAGTTGTCAGATTTTTACATTTATATCAAGTATAAAATATTAACTCTAAGGAGACTGTGAATTAAATTAAGGATGTATACTATAAGTCCTAGAGCAATAATTTTAAAAGATAATAGAAAAAAGTAAGACTATAAAGTCAATAGAAAAATTAAATGAAGATTCTAAATTTTTAATTAATCCAAATCCAAAATAACATGGGAAAAGAGAGAGAGAGAAGCAGAAAACAAATAAAATCATAGCAGACCTAAATCAAACCATATCAATAATTATATTTGCTATCAATGAGCCAAACACTCCAACTAAATGATAGAGATTGCCAGAATGAATTAAAAAAAAAAAAAAAAGCAAGACCTAACTATATGCTAGTGAAATATAAAAACACAGACAGAATGAAAGTGAATGCATGAAAAAAATATATGTCATGGAAACAGTAAGCACCAATAAGATAGAATGGCTATAGAAATCTTGGAGAAAATAAGCTTCAAAGTAAATATTAAATACTATTAACAAAGACAAAGGAGAACATTTCACCATGAAAATAGGGTCAATTCATCATGAAGACACAACAATCATACATGTGTATGTGCTGAGCTACACATTCAAAGTATAAGAGGCAAAACTGACCAAACTAAAGGATGGAGAATTATCTCCAGAATGAAACTTGAAGATTTTACACAACTCTTGCAGAAAGGGATAAAACAACTAGATTTTAAAAATCAGTAATGACCTAGAAGATCTAAATAACATTAACTACCTCAACTGATATTTATTGAATATTGTACCCAATGACTTTTTTTAATTATGTTATGTTAGAAACCATACAGTACATCCTTAGTTTTTGATCTAGTGTTCCATGATTCACTGTTTGCGTATAATACCCAGTGCTCCATGCAATCCAGGCCCTCCTTAACAACCATCACTGGGCTAGCCCATCCCTCTATCCCCCTCCCCTCTAAAACCCTCAGTTTGTTTCCCAGAGTCCATAGTCTCTCATGGTTTGTTTCCCCCTCTGATTCCACTGCTTCGTTTTTCCCTTGCTTCCCCTAATGTCCTCCATGTTATTCCTTATGTTCCACAAATATGTGAAACCATATGATAATTGACTTTCTCTGCTTGACTTATTTCACTTACCATTTCACTTAGCATCTCCTCCAGTCCCATCCATGTTGATACAAAATTTGGGTATTCATCCTTTCTGATGGCTGAATAATATTCCATTGTATATATGGACATCTTCCTTATCCATTCGTCTGTTGAAGGGCATCTTGGCTCTTTCCAAAATTGGGCTATTGTGGATATTGCTGCTATGAACATTGTGCATGTGGCCCTTCTTTTCACTACCACTCTATCTTTGGAGTAAATACCCAGTAGTGCATATTATACCTAATGACTTTAAAATACATGTTTCTTTCAAGTAGGCATAGTGTATTCTAAAATAAACAATAAACTGGGCATAAATTTGAGCCTTAATAAATGGAAATGGATTAAAATTTCACAGAGTATATTCTTAGACCACAGTGGAATAAATTAGAATCAAGAACACGAAGAAGTTTAGAAGAAAAACCTCCAAATATTTGGAAATTAAAGAACACATGCCTAAAAAATGCATGGATCAAAGAAGAAATCACAAGAGAAATTAGAAAATATTATAAACTATACACCAATAAAAATATAATGTTTTAAATTTTGTGTGCTATAACTAAAGCAGTACTTAGAGGGAGATTTATAGCTTAAAAAGCATATATACATGTGTGTGTATATATATATATATTTTTTTTTTTTTTTGGTTTACCCACTTACAATTTAATACTGCTTAAATCTTTCAAATTTTTCACATTCAAGTTACTTGGTAGAAATACTTTATTTTCCAACTTGCCAGAACTGATTTTTCATAAGCATAATTCTTTAATTAGAGATGAAAAGTTTTTCATTTGCTAATCTTTAAGATTTTATTTTTTAATTTAATTTAATTTTTTTGTGTTCCAAAATAGATATTTTTTTAAAATTTTATTTATTTGACAGAGAGAGACACAGCGAGAGAGCGAACACAAGCAGGGGGAGTGGGAGAGGGAGAAGCAGGCTCCGTGCTGAGCAGTTAGCCTGACGTGGGGCTCCATCCCAGGACCCTCGGATCATGACCTGAGCCAAAGGCAGATGCTTAATGACTGAGCCACCCAGGTGCCCCCGAAAGTATATTTTTTAAAATGTATAAAATCTGTAACCTATCGCTCCTATCTTGACAATCTAAGAATATATAAACTGATCAGGGGAATAAGAGAAAGAACAAATTACT
This sequence comes from Lontra canadensis, assembly GCF_010015895.1. Lineage (NCBI taxonomy): Eukaryota > Metazoa > Chordata > Mammalia > Carnivora > Mustelidae > Lontra > Lontra canadensis. Next base: position 62,038,097 of record NW_022630995.1, on the reverse strand, counting down.
AGTAACAGAAATGAAAGAGGAGTTATAATTACAGATTGTTTAGAAATTTAAAGGATCATATGATAATATTATAAATTACCTTATGCCAACAAATTTGCTAACACAGAGAAAGTTGCTAAATTCCTTGAGCATTTCAGCTTAACAAAATTCACATAAGGAAAAACCTCAGAAAATCTGAAATTGATTTTGTTGTCAAAAGCTTTTCCACAAAGAAAACCCCATACCAAATGACTTCATTCATAAATCCTATCCAATGTTTAAAGAAGGTAACACCAATTCTACACAAACTCTTTCAGAAAATAGAACCCAAAAGTAGACCTCCCACTTATACAAGGTCACCAAAGCAAGCCAGTGAGCAAAGGAAAGTCTTTTCAAGAAATGAACTTCCAAAAAAAAAAAAAAAAAGAAATGGATTTCCATATACCAAAAAAAATGACCCTCAGCACTTACCTCCCAACACACACACAGTTTATTTCAAGATACATCATAAACTAACCCTATAAGCTAAAGCCATAAAGCTTTCAAAAAGTGAACATAGTACAATATCTTCATGACTTGAGTACATTTTCTTGAGCCAAGTTTTCTCACACAAGTCACATAAAGTAATAACCTTATAAGTTAAAACACTTAACAAATTAGACTCATCAAAATTTAAAATCTCCCTGACTCAAAACACACTGCTAGTAAAAGTAATGGACAAACCATATTCTGGTTAAAAAAAAAAAAATCTCATATCTGACAAAGGACTGGTATCTGTATATATAGCCCATAACTCAGTAATAAGAAGAAATCAATCCCTCTTGATATCCTGTTTTCATTTCCTTTGGATATTTACCCAGAAGAGGGATTGCTAGATCATATAGTATTTTGAATTTTTAATTCCATTCTATTTTTTATTTTTTTAGGAACCACCACTCTGTTTTCCATAGTGGCTGAACCAATTTATATCCCCACCAACTGCAAGAGGGTTCTCTTTTCCCACATCCTCACCAATACTTGTTATCTTTTGTCTTCATGATAATCAATCTAACATGACTGAGTAATATCTCATTTTACTTTTAATATGCATTTTCCTGATGACGACTTATTAAGCACCTTTTCAGGAACCCATTGTCCATCTGCATGTAATATTCAGAAAAAAATGATTATTTATTTCCTCTTGTCCTTTTTGAATAGGATTTTGTTGTTGTACTGAGTTGTAGGAGTTTCCTATATAGTGTGCATATTAACCCCTTTTGTGATATATGATTTGCAAATATGGTCTCCCACTCTGTAGGTCACCTTTTCATTTTGTCGATTGTTTCTTTTGCTGTGTGGGAGCTTTTTTAATTTGATTTGTCTCACTCATTGATTTCTGCTTATGTTGCTTTGCTTTTGGTATCATACCCAAAAAACCATTGCCAAGATCAGTGTCAAGGAAACTTTTCCCTACGTTTTCCTCTAAGAGTTTTACACTATCAGATCTTATGTATCAGTCTTTAAACCATTTCAAGTTAATTTCTGTGGGTGGTGTAAGATAGGGGTCCAATTAAATTTTTCTGCATGTGATTATCCAGTTTTCCCAGCACCATTTGTTTTTATTTTTATTTTATTTTTTCAGCGTTCCAAAATTCATTGTTTATACACCATACCCAGTGCTCCATGCAATACGTGCCCTCCATAATACCCACCACCAGGTTCACCGCACCCCCTCACCCCCTCTCCAAAACCCTCAGTTTGTTTCTCGGAGTCCACAGTCTCTCATGGTTTGTCTCCAGCTCCGATTTCTCCCAACTCACTTCTCTTCTCCATCTCCCAATGTCTTCTTTGTTATTCCTTATGCTCCACAAGTAAGTGAAACCATATAATTGACTCTCTCTGCTTGACTTATTTCACTCAGCATAATCTCCTCCAGTCCCACCCATGTTATACAGAAGTTGGGTATACATCCTTTCTGATGGAGGCATAATACTCCATTGTATATACGGACCATATCTTCTTTATCCATTTGTCCGCTGAAGGGCAGCTTGGTTCTTTCCACAGTTTGGCGATTGTAGCCACAGCTGCTATGAATATTGGGGTACAGGTGGCCCTTATTTTCACTACATATGTATCTTTGGGGTAAATACCCAGGAGCACAATTGCAGGGTCATAGGGGAGCTCTATTTGTAATTTCTTAAGGAATCTCCACACTGTTTTCCAAAGTGGCTGCACCAACTTTCATTCCCACCAACAGCGTAAGAGGGCTCCTCTTTCTCCACATCCTCTCCAACACTTGTTGTTTACTGTCTTGTTAATTTTGGCCATTCTAACTCGTGTAAGGTAGTATCTCAATGTGGTTTTGATTTGAATCTCCCTGATGGCTAGTGATGATGAACATCTTTTCATGTGTCTGTTAGCCATTTGTTTTTTTGTTTGTTTGTTTTAAAGATTTTATTTATTCGACAGAGAGAGATCACAAGTAGGCAGAGAGGCAGGCAGAGAGAGAGAGGAGGAAGCATGCTCCCCACCAAGGAGAGAACCCGATGCAGGGCTCGATCCCAGGACCCTGGGATCATGACCTGAGCCGAAGGCAGAGGCTTTAACCCTCTGAGCCACCCAGGCGCCCCGTCTTTTAGCCATTTGTATGTCTTCTTTGGAGAAATGTCTGTTCATGCCTTCTGCCCATTTTTTTGATGTGATTATCTGTTTTTGTGTGGGTTGAGTTTGAGGAGTTCAGTGTGTCAGTTGGATATCAGCCCTTTGTTTGTACTGTCATTTGCGAATATTTTCTCCCATTCTGTGGTTTGCCTCTTTATTTTTTTTGACTGTTTCCTCTGCTGTGCAGAAGCGTTTGATCTTGATGAAGTCCCAAAAGTTCATTTTCCCTTTTGTTTCCTTTGTCTTTGGAGACATGTCTTGAAAGAAGTTGCTGTGGCGGATGTCGAAGAGGTTACTGCCTATCTTCTCCTCTAGGATTTTGATAGATTCCTGCCTCAGGTTGAGGTCTTTTATCCATTTAGAGTTAATCTTTGTGTATGGTTTAAGAGAATGGTCGAGTTTCATTTTTCTATACATAGCTGTCCAATTTTCTCAGCACCATTCATTGAAGAGACTTGTCTTTTTTCTACTGTATATTTTTTCCTGCTTTGTTGAAGATTAGTTGACCATAAAGTTGAGGGTCCATATCTGGGCTCTCTACTCTGTTCCACTGGTCTATGTGTCTGTTTTTGTGCCAGTACCATGCTGTCTTGGTGATCACAGCTTTGTAGTAAAGCTTGAAATCAGGCAACCCAACACCATTTGTTGAAGAAACTATCCTTTCTACATTAAGTGTTCTTGGCTCCTCTGACAAATATTAGTGTCAGAAAGATATACTCTCATTTTTACTGTAACATAATTCACAATAGCCATGATATGGAAACAACCTAAGAATCCATCAATGATGAATGGATAAAGAAGACGTACGATACAATGGAATATCATTCAGCCATGAGAAAGAAGGAAATCTTGTCCATTTGTGACAATATGGATGGACCTTGAGGGCATTATGTTCAGTGAGATAAACCAGACAGAGGAAGAAAAATACTGGATGATATCACTTATCTGTGGAATCTAAAACCACTGAACTGGTAGAAACAAGAAGTAGAATGATAGTTATCAGGAAAATTGGGGAGATGTTATTTAAGGGTACAAACTTCCAACTAGAAGATGAATAAGTTCTGGAGATCTAAGTACAGCATAGTGGTTACACTCAATACCAAACGCATGTAAGTTGTAAAGAGACTAGATCTTGAAAGTTCTCCCCACAGCAAAGAAATGATAATTATGTGCCATGACAGTCGGGTTAGCTAATGCTAGGTGGTAATCCCACTGCAATATATAAAGGTATCAAATCCATACTTGCACTGTAGACTTACACAATGTTATATGCCAATTATATCTCAATAAATTTCTCTAACAAAACACATGCAATAAAGATGTTTAGAAAAGTGGGGGAAACAACAAATAACCTTTTCTTTTTAATGGCAAAAGCTTTGCACAGAAACTCCACAAAGGAAAATACGTGACTGGCCGTTTGCACACGAAATAAATGTTGATCATTATTAGTCATCAGGAAGTACTCATTCAAGTTACACTGAGATTCTACTGAACACCCATCAGAAGAGTGAAAGTGAAAATCTGTTGGTAAGGGTGTGAAACGAGGAACTTTTAGGAGTAGTATAAAATGGCACAACCATCTTGGAAAACCTTTGGGCTATTTTGCACAAAACAACATACACGCAGTCTACGATCCAGCAATTCCAATCCTAAATATTTATTTAAGCATATGAGGTCATATGCTTGTGAAAAAAAGACAACATAAATTTTTGCAGCAACTTCATGAAAAAAAAAAACAGTAAAAACTAGGAACAGAAAAAATATAAAACAACAACTAGGAACAGTCCTGGAGTCTGTTACGATGAAAATAGATTACCAACTGATATAATAATAGGACGTAATACTATTATCAATGAAAAGGAAAGAACCTGCTGCTAGACGAAGCTCAAGAACATTAGGCTCCAAAATTATTATGTGTACAAAATACTCAGAAGCATTACACAAAAGACCGTTTATGTAGGACTCCATTTACATTAGGTTCTAAAATAGGGAGACCTCCTCTATGGAGGAGGCATAGTTGGGATGAGGATGAGTTTTGACTGGAAAGTCTCAACAGGGGAATTCTGGATGACAGTAATCTTCTATATCTTTGGGGAGGTGCAAATTACACAGATGTATGCATTTCTCAAAAGTCAGCAAATGCAAATGTAAGATTTGTGCATTGTACTGTATGTACTCTTTACACCAAGAAAAACTAGATGAATCTTTTTGCTAAAATATTTAAGGGAAGGGTACGGATATTTGCAATTTACTATAAAATGAATAAAAGGTAACATGGATTAATAAATAGAAGGATAGGAATTTCACAAAATAAGTTTGAGAAAATGTTCATGGTAGAATGTACATGGTGGATATGGATGCTTACTAAGAAATTCTTTCAACTTGGCTGTATTTTTGCAAATTTTCCTATTAAAGTGTTAGAAAATATTAACACACATGCAGTCAACCCTGCCCCTTAGGGGAAGGGTACTTTTTGAAGTCTGAATTCAGATCCTCCAAATCCACCCACGTACACACAAATCTCCTGGGCTTCTCACCATCAGTGTTCTTCAGACTGGACTTCAGTTATCTGTTTCTTTCTCTGCCTCCTCCGTGTATATAAGAGATTCCCAAAAGGAGGCACCACATCTGGTTCATTTTTGTGACCTCAGAACCTAGAACAGGACCCAGAACAAACTGATCCACTGTATGATGGGCGGGCAGGTGAGGTGAGCAGGAGCATAGAAGAGCAAATAAAAGAGGGAATAAAAGAAAGGAAGTAACAAACCAAAGCTGGTTGTTTTATATCAGCCCCTGATTGGTTGGTTTTATATCAGAAGCTGCCAATATCAAGACGCAGGGATGAGAAAACTAAGAGAAACCACAATGACAAGGGTTCTGTTAGAGCCAGAGCTAGATGGCTTACCAAGGGGAGGAGGGCTATGTAAAATCATGAGCCTTGCCAAGCCTGGACCGCCATTTGTCAACAAGGAAAGAGGTCATGCATGGTGAGATGTTCTGGGAACATAAGTGTACCTACCTGCCCCAATGCCACACTTATGCCCAAACAAAGGACTCTTCATGCAAGAACAGTGCATGTCACCTACTTCCAAAAAAGCACATTTGGGGGGCACCTGGACAGTTCAGTTGGTTAAGTGTCTGACTCTTGATTTCACCTCAGGTCATAATCTTAGAATTGCAAGATGGAGCTCTGTGTTGGGCTCCACACTCACCAGGGAGTCTGCCTGAGGTTTTCTCTCTCCCTCTGCTCCTCCTGCACACACTTATGCTCTCTCTCTTTCTCACAAAACAAAAACAAAAACAAAAACAAAAACAAAAACAAACCACACTTGGTAAAAGCCTCCCCTACCTGACTCTCTGCTGCCTCAGGGAAAAGTACCAAGCACTGAGAGGTCATGGTCTACCAAGCAGAACTTTGAATTCTGGGCTGTGCCACCTCATTTAGGTCTCATGCAGCCTGACACGGAAGACACTGACATGCCCATTTTACATGTGAGCAAACAGAGGCTTGGACCCTACAACGCTGTCATTTGCACCCTGTGTGCCTGACACCCGAGCATCTGTGCACCTAGAAACCCTTGCTGGCTGATGTCCCAGGGGGTAGTAACCATCCCAGGGGAAATCCTTGTTTGCTGGAGGATATTGCATAAGGATGAGATGTTCCACGTCAACGCAGACCATGGATGGAGCAGTCATCTCTAGCACACCCATCCCAAATTCAGCTCAACCCGGTCGGGTGGGGAGGTTAATGGTGGAGTAGATAGAGAATTTGGTTCAAGGGAAAACCATCACTGACACCCCAGCACCCTGGCTGGTGGGGGCCAGGCTGGCAATGGAGAAGGCCAATTACTCATTTAAGGTAACTTTTCTTTAATTTTCTTTTTCATTTCAGTACAGTTGAAACACAATGTTGCATTAGTTTCTGGTGTACAACATACTGATTCAACAAGGTACCTTCTGAGAAAGGTCTTAATGGGCGAAGAGGCCAGTGGAGACTATGGAAGGTTGGGGACAGAAGGAAGGAAAGATTTGTTAAGATGCACCTTCTGAGAGAAAGGGAAGAGCACAGCACTGTAGGGCCTGCATGTGGAAGGGCAGCAGGAACCCCAGGGCTTCCCTCAGTTCCCCAGACTTCTGGGGATTCTGGCAGCTCAGTCCCAGCCACACCTGCCTCACCTTTAAGAAGCACAGGAAAGAAAGAAAGGAGGGGACCCAGAGGCTGGTCCTGCTCTGGCCAAGGTGAAGGCAGGGAATGCTGAGGGACGGTGTGCTGGGACGTGGGGACGGGCTGGGAAGGAGTCAAGAGATGCATCTGGGAACTGGGCTGTGACCCATGTGTCAGTCTGAAGAACCATGTGTCTTCCCCCATCACATAGCACAAACCTCAGTGACACTCTACCCTATAGTCCAGGCCTGAGGAACTGGTCATCCTCCCTCCTCAGGCATGCCCTGAAGCGTGAGCTAAGGAAAGGGGACCCTGGAGGTGGATGAACCCCAGAACAAAAGCAAGAGTGTGGGTTACAACATGACTTCCAAAGTGGCACTGGTCACATCTAAAGTACAATTTCTGAGAGTCCAGTCTCTCATGGTTCATTTCTCCCTCTGATTTCTTCCCCTTCATTTTTCCTTTCCTTCTCCTAATGTCCTCCATGTTATTCTTATGCTCCACAAGTAAGTGAAACCATATGATAAGTGACTATCTCTTCTTGACTTATTTCACTCAGCATAATCTCCTCCAGTCCCATCCATGTTGATGCAAAAGTTGGGTATTCATCCTTTCTGATGGCTGAGTAATACTCCATCGTGTATATGGGCCATATCTTCATCATCTGTTCATCTGCTGAAGGGTATCTCGGCTCTTTCCACAGTTTGGCGACTGTGGCCATTGCTGCTATGAATATTGGAGTATATATGGCCCTTCGTTTCACTACATCTGTATCTTCAGGGAAAATACCCAGTAGTGCAATTGCCGGGTCATAGGGTATCTCTATTTTTCATTATTTTGAGGAATCTCCACACTGTTTTCCAAAGTGGCTGCACCAACTTTCATTCCCACTAACAGTGTAAGAGGGTTCCCCTTTCTCCACATCCTCTCCAACATTTGTTGCTTCCTGCCTTGTTAACCTTTGCCATTCTAACTGGTGTAAGATGGTACCTCAATGTGGTTTTGATTTGAATTTCCCTGATGGCCAATGATGATGAACATTTTTTCATGTGCCTGCTAGCCATTTGTATGTCTTCATTGGAGAAGTGTCTGTTCACGCCTTCTGCCCATTTTTTGATGTGATTATCTGTTTTTTGAGTGTTGAATTTGAGGAGTTCTTTATAGACCTTGGATATCAGCCCTTTGTCTATAGTGTGATTTGCAAATATCTTCTCCCATTCCGTGGGTTGCCTCTTTGTTTGTATGACTGTTTCCTTTGCTGTGCAGAAGCTTTTGATCTTGATGAAGTCCCAAAGGTTCATTTTCCCTTTTGTTTCCTTTGTCTTTGGAGACAGGTCTTGAAAGAAGTTGCTGTGGCGGATGTCGAAGAGGTTACTGCCTATCTTCTCCTCTAGGATTTTGATAGATTCCTGCCTCATGTTGAGGTCTTTTATCCATTTCAAGTTTATCTTTATGAATGGTGTAAGAGAATGGTCAAGCTTCATTCTTCTATACATAGCTGTCCAATTTTCCCAGCACCATTTATTGAAGAGACTGTCTTTTTTACGCTGTATATTTTTTCCTGTTTTGTCGAAGACCATTTGGCCATAGAGTCACAGATCCATATCTGGGCTCTCTACCCTGTTTCATTGGTCTATGTGTCCGTTTTTGTGCCAGTACCATGCTGTCTTGGTGATCACAGCTTTGTAGAAATCAGACAACATGATGCCCCCAGCTTTGTTTTTCTTTTTCAACATTTCCTTAGTGATTCAAGGTCTTTTCTGGTTCCAAATTTTAGGATTGTTTGTTTCAGAACTTTGAAAAATGCCACTGGTATTTTGATTGGGATGGCGTTGAAAGTTTAGATTGCTCTGGGCAGCACCGACATTTTAACAATGTTTATTCTTCCGATCCATGAGCATGGAATGTTTTTCCATCTTTTTATGTCTTCTTCAATTTCTTTCATGAGTGTTCTGTAGTTCCTTGAGTATAGGTCCTTTACCTCTTTGGTTAGGTTTATTCCAAGGTAACTTATGGTTTTGGTGCTATTGTAAATGGAATCAATTCCCTGATTTCCCTTTCTACAGTTACATTGCTAGTGTATAGCAAAGCGACTCACTTCTGTGCACTCAGTTTGTATCCTGCCACATTACTGAATTGCTGTATGAGTTCTAGTAATTTGGGGGTGGAGTCTTTTGGGTTTTCCACATAAAGGTTCATGTCATCTGCGAAGAGAGAAAGTTTAACTTTTTCTTTGCTGATTTGAATACCTTTTATTTCTTTTTGTTGTCTGAGGGTTTTAGAGGGGAAGGGGTTGAGGGAGGGGTGAGCCTAGTGGTGGGTATTAAAGAGGGCATGTATTACATGGAGCACTAGGTGTTATACATAAACAATGAATCTTGGAACACTGCACCAAAAACTAATGATGTATTTTACAGTCATTAACATAACAATAAAAAATAAAGTACTATTTCTGAATAATCTTTCACTGAGTTAGATTGGGTTCAAAGTGCCCAAAGCAGAGTAAATGAACCTGAAACAGTTTCCTAGGGCTTTATTTGTGCTCTGGCCTCTTGCTAGTAAGTGCTTCCCAAGCCCTCCTTCTCCCCACCATGGCTGAAGCTTGTACATGCTCTTGTCTTTCTTACTGTACCATGTGGTAATTGGCAATCTCCAGGGAGAGAGAACCAGTGAGTAAGAAAGAGACAGGGAGACAGGAAAAGACATTTATTTTAAGGAATTGGTTCCACAACTGTGGCTGGCAAGTCTGAATTTGCAGGGCAGGGGAGCTGGGGTTGCCACCTGGAGGCAGGATTCCTTCTTCCTTAGGGGACTCTCAGTCTTTCTCTTACCTTTGACTGATTGGATGAGGCCCACCCACATTATGGTGGGGGTCATCTGCTTTATTCAAAATCTACAGACTTAAATGCTAATCTCATTTAAAAACTACCTTCACAGGGATATCTAGTCTGGTGTCTGACCAAATATCTGAGTACCGCTGCTTAGCCATAAAACCCATAAGATTAACCATCACACACCATACTACAATTTTCGATTTCTCCTACCTGCTTTTTCAATAAGATTTCTGCCCTCGGGAAGCCACCAGTCCTGTCAGGAACACAATATCTAGTGCAGCACATGTCTGTTAAATTAACAAGCAACCTATTCACTTGATAATACAAATCGTCAATCACTTCAACGTGTCTGTGGCCCGGCACAGGCTACTCACGGCATGGTAGCCAAGGTGACCTTCTACGGACTTCACAAACAGATTATGTTATTCCTGAGGTCAGAACTTCCCAGGGCCTTCCTTTCTCAAATTTTAACATGGTAGACTAGGTCCTATATGATCTGGTCCTTGTGGACATCACTGACCTCTCCTGCCATTCTCCCCATCTTGAAGCTCCTCAAAACTACCAACCACCCTCCCTTACAGAGACTTTGCACTTGCTCTTCCCTACCTGGAATCTGCCTTCCTCCTTCACTTCTGTTAGGTTTCTGTTCACACAGCATCTTACCACCAAGGGCACACTGTCACCCTCTTTGTGAGCACTGGCCAGCAGAAATGTCTAGGATAATGGAAATGACCTATAATCTGAGCTCTCTGGTCTAGTAGCCACCAGCCTCATGTGGCTACTAAGCACTTAAACTGTGGCTGGTGTGCCTGAGGAACTAAATGTTTATCATCTTCTTTAACGTTAATTAACTTAAATTTAAATATCCACATGTGGTTAGTAGCTCAGCTATGACAGCTCAGCTCTATAAATCAGCAACCTCTTTCTGCCTATGACAGCTCGGCTCTATAAATCAGCAACCTCTTTCTGCCACTACCTCCCAGAACACCATACCCCCCACATTCCTATAGTTTAATGTACTTATTACTTTGTAATTACCATAAATATACATGTTTACCTGTTTGTCATCTCTCTTCTAAACGTAAAGAAAAGCACTCAGGTCTACTACTGGATCAAAGTCTAGTGCTTAGTACTGGGTAGGCACTCAGTATTCATGGATTGAATTAACAAAAGAACTAAAGAAAAGATAAAGGAAGGAAAGAAGGTAAGAAGGAAGGAAGGGAGGGAGGGAGGATGGGAGGGAGGGAGAAAAGAGAGGGAGAAGGGGAGGAGAAAATGAAAGGAATGGTGGGAACAAAGGAGGGATGGCTGATTCTATGCAACTTCTTAGATCACTATCTCAGTTTAACTCTATGAATTGTGAATGGTCTAATTAAGAGTGTGGGATTGTTAAAACAGCAGGTGCCTGGTCATCAGTCTTTGGTTCAAATCCCAGCTGGGATACTTCCTGCCTGTGTGACCATGGGTGGGCCACTCCATCCTTTGGAGTCACCAAGTCTAAGTATTTCTGTCTAGATTCTTCCACTTCTATAATAGAAATAATATTTACTTGAGGATATAAGGCTATCTGACATTCAGTATGTAAACAAAGCAAATATTGCCAAAGGAGATTTCTGAGTAAGTGGGAACAGACAGGCTCGGCTAGGGGGCTCCTTCTTGTTCTCTAAAAGTCCTTGCCTTCTTTTCATTGTTTCCAAGAGCCTGTAACTGGAAACAGTTGAGGATTACAAATAAGTACTTGCTACAAACCAACCTCCCAACAACAACAACAACAAAAGCCCAAGACAGTTGGATTCACTGTGGAATTTTACCAAAATGTTTTACCAGACATTTCAGGAAGAATTAAATGCCAATTTTCTCAAACTCTTCCCAAAAACTGAAGAGGAGGGAACATGTCCTCTCATGTTACAGGCCCAGAAGGACCATGTTAACAAAGCCAGGCAAAGAAAGACACAAGAAAACAAACCACAGGCCAATCTCTCTGGTGAATATGGATGCAAAACTCCTCAGCAAACTACTAGCAAATCGAATCAATAGCACTTTAGGGGATCACACACCATGAGCAAATGCAACTTATCCCTGGGGCATAAGGATGGTTCAACATATGGAAATCAATTTATGTGATATCCCACAGAAACAAAATAAAAGATAAAATCACATGATAATCTGAACAGAGGCAGAAAAAGCACTTGACAAAAGTAAGAACACTTTCATGACAAAAATCCTCAACGAAGTGAGAATAGAAGGGAAATATCTCAATACAAGAGAGGTCATAGGTGAAAAGCCTACAATTAACATTATAGTGAAAAACTGAGTTTCCTTTAAGATCAGGAATGAGGCAAGGATGCCCACTATCCCCACTTCTATTCAACATAGAACTGGAAGTCCAAGCCAGAGTATTTAGTTGAAAACAAAATAAAAGGCATCCAAATTGGAAAAGAAGTAAAATTGTCCCTGTTTGCAGCTGATATAATCTAATGTATAAAAAATCCTAAAGATGCCACGGGGTCGCGGTGGGGGGGGCAGGGAATAAAATGAATGAATTCAGTGAAGTTGCAGGATACAAAATCAATACACAAAAATCAGCTGTGTCTCCATAGACTAATAATGAATTATCTGAAAATGACATTAGAGAAACAGTCCTATTTATAATAGCATCAAAAAGAATAAATACTTAAGAATAAATTTAACTAAGAAAGTAAAAGACTGATATATAGAAAATAACAGAACCCTGACAAAAGAAATTAAGACACAAACAAAAGGAAAGGCATCCATTTCATGGATTGGAAGACTTACTGTTATCAAAATGTCCATACTACCCAAAGCAATTTACAGAGTCAATGCAATCCCCGTCAAAATCCCAATGGCATTTTTTTGCAGAAATAGAAAAAAGTATAAATCATATGGAACCACAAAAGATCTCAAACAGCTGAATCAGTCTTGGACAAGAGCAAAGTTGGTGACACCACACATAGCTGATTTCAAATTATACTACCAAGTTACAGTCATCAGAACAAAAAATGGTGCTGGCATAAAGACAGACATAGAGACCGATGGAACATAATAAAGATCCCAGAAAAAAAAAATCCATGCATATATGGTCCACTGATCTTTGACCAGGATACCAAGAATATAGAATGTGTAAATGCGGTCTCTCCACAAATGGTGCTGAAAAACTGGATATCCAAATGCAGACAAATGAATTGAACCCTTATCTCACACCACACACAAAAGTCAACTCAAAATGAGTTAAAGGTTTAAATGTTAAGACTTAAAACTATAAACCTCCTAGAAGAAAACATTAAAAAAAAAAAAAGCTCATGACATTGGTCTTAGCTCATACCTATGATTGCATAGGTATGATATCAAAAACACAGTAGCAAAAATAAACAAGTACACCAAACTAAAAAGCTTCTTGAGCAGCAAAGAAAATAGTCAACAGAATAGAAAGACAACCTACAGCATGGGAGAAAACATTCAGAGGCCAGATATCTGATAAGGGGTTCATCTCCAAATATGTAATGAGCCCCTTCAATTCAATAGTTTAAAAAAAAATTAAAAAGTAAGAATCTGGGGCCCCTGGGTGGCTCAGTGGGTTAAGCCTCTGCCTTCGGCTCGGGTCATGATCTCAGGGTCCTGGGATCGAGCCCCGCATCGGGCTCTCTGCTCAGCAGTGAGCCTGCTTCCCCCTCTCTCTACCTGCCTCTCTGCCTACTTGTGATCTCTCTCTCTCTGTCAAATAAATAAATAAAATCTTTAAAAAAAAATTAAAAAGTAAGAATCTGATTTTAAGGTGGGCTACGGACTTGAATAGATGTTTCTCCAAACAAGATGTACAAATGGCTCACATGTATGTTAAAACATGCTGAGTAGGACTAATCATCAGGGAAATGCAAATCAAAATCACAGTAATGGGGCACCTGGGTGGCACAGTCGGTTAAGCTTCTGACTCTTGGTTTTATCTTGGGTCCTGATCTCAGGGTCATGGGATTGAGCCCTGTATCTGACTTCATGCTTGGTGCAGCGTCTGCTTAGGATTCTCTCTCTCTTTCCCTTTGCCCCTCCCATCATGCCCTCTCTCAAATACATAAATAAATCTTAAGGAATAAAAACATACAATAAGATGTCACCTCACACCTGTCAGGATGGCTACTATCAAAAAAACAAAACAAAACAACAACAACAAAACAAAAGACAACAAATATTGGCAAGGAGAGAAATTAGAGCCCTTGCACACTCTCTGTTTCTATGGGAATGTAATGGATAATATAGAATGCTCCTATGGTGGGAATATAACATGGCATAGCCACAATGGAAAATAGCATGGCGGTCCCTCAAAAAATTAAAACAAGAACTTCCATATGACTCAGCAACATCACTTCTAGATGCTTATCCAATATAATTGAAATCAGATTTGAGAAGAGATAATTGCACTCCTATATTCACTGTAGCATTAGTCACAATAGCCAAGATTTGGTAACAATATAAATGGCCATCAACAACATACGACTGAATTTTTAATATGTGGTATATAGGTACAATGAAATATGATTCAGCATTTAAAAGAGAAAGAAATTTTACAATACAAATTCTATAATACAACACGGATGAATCTTGAGGAAGCCATGCTAAGTGAAATAAGCCAGTAATGGAAAGACAAATACTGCCTGCTTCTACAGACACAAAGTATCTTAAAAGTCATAAGTATCAAAGTCCTAGAATCAAAGAAAGGAATGGTGGTCATGGGGGACTGAGGAGCTGGGGCAATGGGGAGTTACTAACCAAGGGGCATAAAGTTCCGGCTATGTAAGATATTGGATAAACTCTAGAGTTCTGCTGTTCAACACTGTACTCATAGTCAACAATAACATATGGCACACTTAAAAATTTCTTATGAGGGTAGATCTCATGTCAAGGATTCTTTCCACAATAAAAATTCTCTAAAATAAAATGCCTACACTGCAGGGAAGAGTTGATGTTGGCCGTCTTCTAAATCTGTGGCTTTTGTTTTCCACTTTCCTCATTTAGATCCTCAAGGAAAAAACGGCATAAGCAATCTTGAAATAATTACCATTGTAATCCACCTAACCCAGGGCTGCCGTGGTAACCTAATTTGCAAAATGAAATTATAGCGGATCCAAAGGAAACTATTCAGACTTTCTTTCACATTTCACATTTGGCAAACTGAAATCTTTCTGTCAAACAGGAAATTCCCAGTGCCCAGCAACCAACACAGAAATAGACACAGACACGCACATGTACATGACCCTAGGGGTTGGGACTTTTATATTTTGTTAATGAAATTTTTAAAAATCCATCATCCTTACCTTTCCAAAACTCCCTTTGCCAATGGCCCGCAGAATCTGAAAATGGTCAAAGTTGACTGCAAAAGAAAATGAGGGAAAGAAACAAATCAGATTTGCCAAACCTTGCACTGGTTCTTGGAAGTTCTCCCTATGTACCTACCTGTGTATTCCAAATGGTTTCTGGCTTCAATTTCATTCCATCTGCCATGGCAGCGCTCCACCACTGAATGGATACTTCCCAGCACATTTTATGCCCTGCCCCCAACACCTCCCCAGTGGGTATATAGGATGAGAGACATCTTTTGGGCCCAGGGGAAAGGATCACAGAGAAAAATCTGGATACTTGAATGACCAAATTCTTGCGCTTGCTGTTGTTCCCTTTGCCAGGATGACTTTTCCCTACCTCTTATCTTACATGCTCCGATGTTACACACTCAGCTCACCTGTCTCAGGGTCCAAGGTGTTACCTCTGTCTCCTTTATGGTATCTGAACCTTCAAATGCACTGACCATATCATGGGTCTTTCCTGCTTGGACGTCTGTCTAGCCCTGGCATGGTGAGCTACTGGAGAACGGCGACGCTGATCCCTCAGTCTCATCCTGGCAGTGCCCTGTCTCACGCCTCCCCTTCCTCAGACGTCTCCCCATTCTTGCTATTTCTACTGCCTTACTCTGGTCTGGTTTCCGCCCTATCCCTAGAGTGCAGCAGACCAACAAGTCATGGCCATGCTACTATATCCAATGGACACCTTTCTGTCCTCCTTGCACTTGGTCGCTCGTCCTTTTTAAGACCTGCTTGGCTTCTGTGGAGGCCAGTTCATGCTTCAGCTCATGTTTCGTGCACATTCAGCTTCATCCTTCCAACCACTAAATACTGAATTCTGTCAAGCCTCGATCTACCACCTTCCTTTTCGCGCTGGCTCCAAAGGCTTCCAGCATCACCTAACTGCTGATGATTCTCCAAGGAACCTCTTCTCTAGCCTCCAGCCTGTATGTACTGACTGACGCCTGCCTCACAACAACTCTTAAAAGCTTCAAAGCTGCCTTGAACCCAACAGGTCAAGCGGAGCATAGGAGGATTACTTCACCATGCATTTGACCTCATGCACTCAAAGTCTAGAAACTCATCCGACACCCCTCTCTCACTCAGCCCCTTAGCTAGCCCTTTATCAGGTTAGGTGCACTGTACCTCTTGGCTCTCTCTCCCATCTGTCCACCGGTAGCCACTCTGTGGTCCAGTACTCCATCCTCTCGACCTTCCCATCCCAGAAATTGTGCTTATTGTAGGCAACCCACCTTGCTCATCCTCTGCTCCCACCCCTTCAATCCTCCCTCATTGTTTTCAGGGAAATGAGCAAATTCTTACACAATCAGACCGCTGCCACTTCTACTGCACCCCCCACCACGCTCCCCACACCCACTGAGCTCCAGATGCACAAGCTTCTTTCCTGTGCCTAGAACAATCATTCTCCACCCCTTTAACGCTCTTCTCCTGGCTGTACAGTCACTAACTCTGCTCCCTCTTCACCCTTTTACATCCAGAAAAAACTGCTCTCAGCCTCCAGATGAGTCTGCCTCCCACTACACTCTCCCAGGGCTGTGGGACCCTCCTCCAAAACACACTGTTCTGTATTATTGTACACGGATTTGATTTAAATCCATTTTTCCCCACTAGATGCTAAGCTCCCTGAAGTCAAACGACACGTCTGCTTGTCCCCCGCGTCCCCAGCACCTAGCACGGTGTCAGCACACAGTGATGATTCAACAGCAATTTGCCAGCTAAAGGGCTGACTGAAAGCAGTTCCCCACATTCACGGTGCCAAGCACAATTGCTGGTCCATAATGAGTGTTCGGTAGATATTTTTTAATTAGATTGAATTACAGCCAGTTCCCAATAACTAGGAGAGGCATGTCGTTTATAAAATATGAAGTGAGTTGATTAGTTCACTACATTATGGGGGCGAGGATGTGGGGAAGTGAACGAACACAATTAGTTGCCTCTGTATTAAATGTACAGGCAGGATGACAATTATGTTGAATTGCGTCCCTCCAGACCGAAGTCAGGATCCAAGGTGCCATCGAATGCCTGACGTGCTTAGAATAGAGAGACAACGTTCATGATTAACTTAGCAAAACCTGGGTTCCTTGACCTACTTTGCTTTCCTTGGCGTAGAACCTTCCAGGAAAAGAAATTCTGAGCTTTCACTTCTTGCCCACTCACCAAAAGTCAAAGAAGAGAAAAACAAGGTATCTAGACTGCATTTGTCATGTGCCCAGCAGTGAGCTAAGAAATTATGCAGATCATCCCGTGAGCCCCAAGGCCCCCGAGGGCTTGCCAGCTGTCTCCCACTCAGCAGCAAACGTCTCTGCCTCCCCAAAGTCTCACTGGACCATCAGGATGCCATTCCTCTGGGCTGTGGTTTCATGGGCCTGGAAAGCCATTCCTCAACACCCCAGCTCCTGCCTGGCCTCAGACACGTGGCTCCCATGCTCTCTCAGGAAGACTTTCCCCACTCCCAATGCATCCCATTCTCCTTCATGCCATCTCTGGACTTCCTGTAGACATCTGGCCACCGATCAGGAGAACCCAGCCTGAGTCAGACTGCTTAGGTCCACAAGCCAGCCCTGCCACAATCTTGGATGAGTCACTCGGCCTCGTGTGCCTTACTTCCCCCACCTGTAAAGTGGGAGCATCCGTGACTATCTTCCACAGAAGTTGTAGAGTAGTGCCTGACACAGCATCCTCCGAAAAAGCCCTCGCCGTTGTGCAGGGGGCGAGGAGCAATCCTCCCTCCCATCTGGTTTCTTCTAAGAGGCCTATTTCCCTGGACACCCATGGTCTCTTGCCCCATCAAAGGTGGTATGAGCCGGACAAGGAATCACAAAGTGTATTTCTGCTTGTTCTGTTATCTCTCTGAAAACTGTCTTCAGGGAGCAAGATTTTCCTCTGACCCTTTTTCCCAGAAGCTTCTTAGGGCCAGCCGCCATGTGGAGGGTACTGTACAGCTCAGAGCTGCCTTGAATAGTGGGCGAGTCTGGCTAATTCTGGGCTTCAGCATCAGGGAGTCCTTGCTGGTGCCCTCCTGGGCCACACACCTCAAACCCAGGTAAGGCATGGTTCTCCACTGCCCACCCCTGCCCCCTGTCTTGTCTCTTAACTGGAGAGGGGTATTAATTACCCAGCCAACTGGCAAATGCCAAAACCCATTATTACTTTTTAAAGATTTTATTTATCTACTTATTTATTTAACAGAGAGAGAGAGAGAGAGAATATAAGCAGGGGGAGTAGGAGAGGGAGAAGCAGGCCTCCCGCCAAGCAGGGAGCCCAATGCAGGGCTCCATCCCAGGACCCTGGGACCATGACCCGAGCTGAAGGCAAATCTTCAACGACTGAGCCACCCAGGCACCCCAAAACCTATTATTATTTTAATAGTTAGTATTATAATGCTGTAAGTAGTCACTCTCATCTTTATCCCCTACAAAAATGTGTGCTCCTTGCAGGCTTCTTACACAATATATGAGACAAATAGGTACTCATTTAATGTTTATTTGCTTATTGGACTAGATTGGATTTAAATGACTTTGAGCATATGGCCTGTGTTTTCCATTTATTTGGCATCTCCCTGAGGCCTGGTACACTGATACTTACATAAATAATGCCTACATGAGCACACTTTGAATAAGTGAAGGGTTTACAGTTGGCTGGTAAGCATTTGAAATGGCTTCAGTGAGCATGCCAAGCCAAAGACAGGTCTAGAAGTTGCACTGTCACATAGGGTTGTTGGCCCAGAGCAAGAGGCCTTGGCTGGGGGACATGAGGGGTTAACCAGTGAGTTTCTTAGGGTGACCACCTTATCGTGGTTTGCCTGAAGCTTCCTTGCCTTATCACTGACAGTGATGCAGTCCTGGGCAAACCAGGACAGTTGGTCACCCGTAGGTTTCTAAAATCATTAACCTGGCCCACTGGGAGAAATCACACTCACTCCTCCAGGAGGAGGGTAAGGTACACTCGGGGACGGCAAGGTACACTCTTTAAAAAGCAGTGTCTGTTCAGACCACAAGACACAGAGGAAACTGACAAGGGTGACACTGTGACAATTGTGCTGTGAAGGTAGAAACAAGGGGGCACACTTGCCAGTGACTTCATCCACACAAGACAGCGACTTCACCCACACAAGACAGCAGTGGCATCCGCCTGGAGGACTGTCACAGGGACAAGGAAATGACACACGGGCCATTAAATAACTGGTTGCTTGCCCCGCTGGGCTCAACTCTCCCTGCTTCTCTAATTAAGAAAGCTCAGGTCTGTTTAGGGACCCATGTGACCAGCCCCAGGTAATGAGTCACCACTGGTCTAATCCAGTGGTATTCTTCCCTGGAGGCTTCTTAAGGCAGATCTTGGCCCCACTCTTGAATTTCTGCAGAGGAACCAGAGAATTTGCATCCCTAATAAGTTCCTGGTGATACAGACAGTCAGGGGCCAACTGTGCATTCCACTTTCCCACACATTTGTGCTGCTGGCAGTGATCCTGTGCCCAGACCTAGTCAATGAGAGCAGAGGATTATGGGGGTATTTCTGGGAAAGCATTTTTTTTCCAGATGAAAAGGGATATTTATAGGTAGAGTGGCTCTTCGACCCTCCTGCCTCTTCCTACAATGGATAAGGATACGATGTCTGGAGCTATAGCAGCCATCTTGTGACTATGAGGCAAGATAGGTGCAGAGAAACCACTCCCTGTTGTCAAGCCTCTGAAGCCATGCCAGGAACCACCTGCCTCTGGACTTATTATTAAAAAAAAAAAATCTTATTTGTTCAAACCACTGAGGCTCAAGCTTACTATTACTAGAAGCCAGAGGCATTCCTATCTGACATACAAAGCCAGCCACACAGAGATTTAGTAAATGCCAACTATTTTATGGTTGGATTTCTAGCCTCATCAAAATTTTACTAAAAGGAAGAAGAAGAAAGGTGTCTGGCGTATAAACATACGTATAAACATAGGGGCCAGGCTACCCGGATATGAAGACTGACTCCATCACTGACCGGCTGGGTGACCTTGGGGAAATCACTTAACCTCTCCGTGCCTGCCTCTTCACTTATAAAATGGGTGTACTCAAATGTTTACCTACGGTGGTTGTGTACATGCTGTAAATCCATACAGGTAAAATATTTAGAACAGGGCTGGCCCTGAAGTAAAGGCTACAAAGAGTAGGTATTATCATCCTGAGTATTCTGCATGAGAGGCTTGTCCCCATTTTTCACCTCCATGACACAACACTAGTCCCATTAAATCATGACCAAACATCACAGGTGACACAGCTAAAGCTGTATTAGTGCCCATTATTTATTGATGGTGATTATCACACTGGGGAAATCTGGTTGTTCTGCCGTTCAAGCCTGTGGGCTCTTCTCATTTCCATCAGACTAATTATTTCTAAGGAAATTCATAGCATTCTTTCAACGTGCTATCTTCAGGAAGCAGTGTACTCAGAGGCAATTGTGAATTTTCAAGAGAACTAATTCTCCTTCAAACAATCTCTAATGGAAGGTAGCCCCCAATCAAAATCCCATAAGAATATATGCATTTAAGCATTGTGGGCACCAGGCAAAGAAAGCAAGCCAATGCCCCCTTTCTCACCTCTCTGAAAAGCTAAACCGGGGAGTTCCTTCCTCGTAACTCCCATGCCACACACACAGATTGCACACGGGCCAGCCGTCGCCTGTGTGGGAAACTTCACCCAAAAATGCTGATTCCCAACATCATTTCAAAAATTTCAAGATCTGCCCAAACTGGCCCTATGATGTCCCTTGACAGCAGGGCAGTAGACTTATGATTCACCACAGTCCGTGCCAGCCCAGCTCCCTGCATCTCTATTTCTTGCCTAATCCTGTAGCACTTGAGGTTTTGGCCAGGGGATGGCAGTAGGAAGAGATTGAACAGATGGGGGAGATGGAAAGGGCAGAGGTGGAAGGGAAGGTTTGGTGTCCCCCTTGGCTAGCTTTAAGCCCAGCTTCACCATTTTGGTCAGTGTGGGCCTGAACAAATAAATTCACTTTCCCAAGGCTTGATTTTCCCATCAGTAAAATGGGGGTAGTGAGGCCTACCTCCCCAAGTCAGGGTCAGGGCCATGGGCAACAACCAAGCAAAAGGCTGACTCAGCAAACAGAAGCCACTCAGAGAGTATCAGTCCAAACCCTTGAGTGACCCTAAGAGTACTGATCCAAACCCCTGCTTCAGCCTGGCCACTTAGCAACTTAGAATCTCGGTTTGTGCCTCCTTAAAAAGGGGTAACGCTCATCTGGTTGGATTTTTCTTAGAATGAGACTATTCTGTAATTAGTGCATAATGGCCGTGATCATTTGGCTTTGGTTTTGTCTGTCAGCAGCATAGAGGTAAGGGGGGTATCCAGGTGACTCTTTGAGGATGGAGCTGAGCCCTGTGCCTCCTCAAATCCCAGGTACCTGGCAGATAACACAGTACACACTCACGAGACACCTGAGAACACGCATGAGTGAACTGGATAATGAGGTGGGAGAACAGAAAGGGGACTGGGAACTGCGATCACCTTCTTTACAGGAATTACTGACCTCCACACACATAGGAGGGGTAAGCCGGCTGCGGCACGCATCCCAAAGTATTTACTGGGTGAAAAAATTAAGACCTACGGAGGCGACGCATACTTGTTGAATGCACGTCTGCTGCATGCCTAGCCATGTCCCAGGTCCTGGGGACCAGCAGTGAACAGAAGACAAAATGACCTTCCATCCATGGAGCTGACCTTCTGGGACCCAGGGCAAGTAACTCACCAATCCCTAACTCAGTGGTACATTCTATGAAGAAAAATAAATCCATGTGTATTCGTTTCCTCGTGTTGCTGTAACAAATCATCACAGACGAAGTGGCTGAAATACAAATTCATCATCTCACAGTTGTGAAGGTCAGAAGTCTGACACAGCTCTCACTGAGCTGTGACCCCCAGGGGCTCACCAAGGCAGAGGTCCTTCTGAGGCTCTAGGGAATCACTGGTTCCTTGGCTTCTCCAGCTTCTAGAAGCTGCATTCTTTGGCCAACAGCCCCACATCACTCCAACCTGTGCTTCCAGGGCCACATCTCCTTCTCTGACCCCCCACCCCCTTCTTCCCTCATAAGGATGCTTGTGATTTCAATAGGCCAACGTGGATAATCCGGGATCATCTCCTCTCCTCAGGGTCCTTACTTTAATCACACCTTCAAAGCCCCTTTCGCCCTGTAATGTACTATATACATAGGTTCCAGGATGGAGATATGGACATCTCTGGGGACCATTATTCTGCCAACTCCCCCCACACAGGTAGAGGACTAGACAGTGACTATGCTGGGAAAGAAGCTGCTATTTTAGACAGGATAGCCAGGGCAGGGCTTTCTAAGAAGAGGGCTATTGAGCAGATCTGAGAAGAAGGTGAGAGAACACTCCACGAAGATATCCAAGGGATGGTTATTGGAGACAGAGGGAAAAGCAAGTGCAAAAGCCGTTGTCAGGAATGTGCATGATAGTCCGGAGGCACGGCAGGCAGGCCAGGCTGGCCTGAGTGCAGCTTGGGGAGAAAAGAAAGTGGGGGAGCTGGTCACCCGGGGCTGGGGTAAGGGCTTTGGGAGGTTTTCTAAACACGATGAAACAGTGCTAGAGGGCTTAGAGTACGGGGAAGAAAACTGGTCTGGAGATGTTTGTTTAAGCTGCTTGGAAAGATCCAAATTTAGATGTGAACTCAGGGGGTCAAAACTGCCACACCCTGGATGCAGGATCCCAGCAGTTGCATCAGTCCTGCCAAAAGCAAGTTCATCTGAGAGATGCAGTGGGTACAGAGGATTCCTAAGGTAGTAAGAATACCCTATAGGAGGCTCTTATGGTGGATACCTGTCATACATTCGTCCAAGCCCACTAGACACTCCACACCAAGAGGGAGCCCTACTATAAACTGTGCTCTCTGGGAGCCAATGTGTCCATGTGGGCTCATTAGCTGTCAAAAAGGCACCACTCTGTGGGGGTGTGGATAACGGGAACACCTGCATGTGTGGGAGCAGGAAGCACGCGAGAAATGTCTGTGCCGCCCCTTCAATTTTGCTGTGGACCTTAAAGTTTCTTTTTTTTTTTTTTTTAAGTCTACTAAAACAAACAAATAAAACAGAAAACCAGATGGAGTGGGGTGATCAGCCAGCAACCCAGGGAAGGGAGAAGCAAGCAAGCAAGTGTGCAGAGGTGTTGGTCCAGCCTGTCCATATGTGGAAAACAGGGGTAGGGACATTCTCAACACTAGACTCGGGTCTGTTCTCACGTCTCCTGTGTCTATGATATGCCGGTCCTAAGGGGAACAGGGAGGTCGGAGGTGGCAGGCTCTGCTCACCAAAAGCTCACAGCCCATCAGGGACCCAGCCAGGTCCTGCAGACTCGGATCTAGGCGCTGGAGCAGTAGAAGTGCTAGGCGCCAAGTCCCAGGTGGGTGCACTCCATGCTGCTGGGAAAGCCCGGAAAAGTTTTCAAAAGCACAAGACCCCGAGTGTGGGTTGGAGGAATTATAAGAGTTCTCCAGGGGAGTAAGGAGCAGTAGGGATTTCAGGAAAGCCTCCAAGAAAACAGGAACCCAAGGGCATGAATCAGCAGGATGAGCTCCCTGGAACAGCAGGACCTGGGTGCAAGTGGAGAAAAATGAGTAGGGGGATTCATGCATTAGATCACTGGACCTGTCCTCAGGGCAGGGATGCATCAGGCCTCAGCAGAGGTAGGAAATGGATTACTCCAAAGGGACCTTTGCACACCCTTTGCACACGGTCACCCTCCCGCATCCCTGGTTCCTCTGCCCTCAAGTGCAGGTCTCAGACATGGTTACACTCGGGACCCATATTCAAGTGAAGACACGGATGAAGCCCCTGGCCAGTGTCCAAGCTGGCTGCCATGGCCACAGCTGGACCAGTTGTTCCTATAGACTTATCGTGCGCTCCTGCTTATACCCCTAGCACAGAGTAGACAACAGTGATCGCTAAAGTGAGCTGCAACCATGTCTTTTAGCCTTATTAAAAACTGTTTTGTTTTCTCATTGATAAATGTGTTTCATAAAGCCCAAAAGCCTTTTTTTCCCTCTCACTCTGCACTGTTATCAGCATAAACACTGTATCTATAAACATTTAGGAAATCACATGCCTAATTCATACAGGAAAATATTATATGGCAATAATCTCAGGACAGAAGCTAATTTGGATGCTGGTGGAAATGTGGAATCCGTGATAAGGAAAGCATCAAACGTGTCTGAGAGGAGAGTAAGAACTAGGCTAACTGTTCCTCGAAAGCAATGCTACCTCACATCATCAGCTGCCTCCAGTCCTGTGGGTCAGTTTGCTGTGGCCGCCATAACAAAGAGCCACCAACGGGGTGGGGGGCTTTAAACAACAGAAATTCACTCTCTCACAGGTCTGGAGACCAGAAGTCTGACATCAAGGTGCTGATAGGGCTGTGCTCCCTCCAAATGCTCTAGAGCAGGATTCTTCCTCGCCTCCTGCAGCTTCCGGAACCTGTTGGCAATCCTTGTTGGCTTCTGGCTGTCTTAGTCCAGTCTCGGGCTCTGCTGTCCCATGGCCCTCTCCCCACTCTGCCTGTCTCCATCTTTCTTCTCCTCTTCCAACAAGGACCGTAGTCATTAAAGTGAGGCCTCATGCAATACGACTACATCTTAACTCATTATATCTGCGAAGATCCAACTTCCAAATATGGTCACATCCTGAGGTTCCAGGGGGACATGAATTTTGGAGGGATGCTATTCACCCCAGCGCAGCCAGAACAGCTCCTGACCCAGAGAAGAGGTTCAATAAATGATGGCTGGCTGGCTGGCTGACCAAACAAGTGAGCCCACATTCATGCGTACCTATATGTACACACCTGTATCTTTCTGAGTTATAGAAACGAAAATATATTTTGGAAATATCGTGTCATTGGCTCTTTATCCTGGTGGGGTAGAATCAAAGCTAACCAGTTCTGGGTGAGGCAGGCTTTGGTCACTTCTCAGACTAACTCCCAGCTGTGCAACCTTGGGAAAAAGAGACGCAACTAAATTATCTGTTAGGTCCAAGCCTGCTCTCAATGTGAGGCTTCCAAGAGGAGCTTGCAAAGACTTAAAGAGTGACCCTTTTTCATGCAGGCAAAGTTATCCATTCCTGATCTTTTCAGGGAAAGAACAGTATAGGATTAGGGGGTCTAATTCGTGGTTTAGAGTCTACTGGTATGCTTCAACTTACCTACTGATCAGTAGAATGGGGATGAGGGGATAACTAATAGTCACAAAAATGTCTGTTACCTTTGCTTTTGCACAGATGACAGTATTGCAAATCCACAGCCCAATGCCGAGATAAAGGTGCTCTGGACACTGGTTCTGCCAATTTGCTTTATTTGCCATGAACACTGGAAGGAACTTAGCCAGACAGGAGGAATAAACGAGCCAGTATTTGGACTCAGATGATTCTGTTTTGAGTTATCTTCTCATTAAACATAAGCACACATGCTCCACTGGCATTTATTTGAGGTCCTGGAAATTTTAAAGGTCCTCATTGTGTATGCTGGGCATTCACCACACCAAGACTTGACACTTACAACTCCTGGGACCAAATCTTTAATGGCGAAGCTGGCCTGGGGGGAGGGTCTGATAGGGTGCAGGTCCAGGGCAGCTCCCAGAAAGCAGGAGCAGAGGGAGGAGATGGGGATATAATAGATTGACAACAGTAATTGTCCCAATTTTCCACCCCTCCCTGTACCCAAGTCCTCTGCAAGGTGACCTTCTGGCTTACAAGGTCAAGCACACTTCCGCACCCACTGATTCCCCATTCAGCCATAGCATGTGGATTGACTCAGCCAGTGGTATATTAGTGGGGTTGGTTCAAGCCGAGGCTTGACAAAGTGCTTGTATACATCTGCTTCCCCCTTGCTTACCTACCTCCACCAAAGGAACATGGCAGATGACTTTCTGGACAGTGACATACTGGCAATGCCTGCAGCCCAGTTCCCAGGTGAAGAAGCCATCCCAGAGTGATAGCCAGCCAATCCCCAGACAACTGAGAGAAAGACTAGCTGAGACCAACAGAGGCAACCTGCAGAGGAGAAGGATGCTCACATCTCACTGGTGTTAAGCCACTGGTTTGGGAACAGTTTGCTCTATGACATTACTGACAGTGAAGTCAAGAGGGACAGCAGGAGGCATGGGGAAAAGAAAAAAGACAAGAAGGGAGGGTGGGGTATTTTAGCCTTGGATAGCTAAAACAGTCTTGAGAAAAAACAATCAAGCAGGAGGACTCACTGTATCCAGTATTAAGACCTACTACATAGCTACAAAAATCAAGACTGAGTGACATAGAAAGAAGGATAGACAGATGCATAAACGGGACAGAACAGAGACCCCAGAAATAGATCCACATAATATGCCCAACTGATTTTTGACAAAAGTGCAAAAACAACTCAGTGGAGGAAAAACGGCCTTTCAATAAATGGCATTGGAGCAACTGGGCAGCCACAGGCCAAAAAAGGGCTCTCAGCCTATGTCAAGGCAAGAGCAGAGGGCTGCAGTCAGATCATTGGGCAACATGCCTGGACAAGAACAAGAGATGGGCCTGTAGTGAGGTCTGGGGGTGGGAGAGGGGTCCTGGGGACACACTTGCAGAACTCAGCTCCTTGTGGTTGTAGGATGGGGGTCCCTGTTTCTTTCCTGAGTCTGAGCATCTAGAGATTGCTAATAGTGCATCAAATCCTTCTCATGCACCAAACCTCTCTTACTTTCCTTTTAGCAGCTGCTCAGGAGAAATCCCTCAGCTTTTAGAAGGCTCGTGTGATTAAATTAGGTCCATCTAGACAATCCTCTTTTTACAAGGTAAGGTAACATAATCATGGAAGTAGGGGGGTTAGGTAAGAAGGTGAAGGGGCCATTGTAAAGTTCTGCCTTGTATGGAGTCAGTTAAATGGTGAATTTATTGTCAGGAGCTCCTAAAAAGTAGTGGTATCTCCTAAAATACACACACATGCACAAACTGGGGTACGTACATACATGCACAGTCTTGATCCTTTATTATCCTAACACAAACTACAATAACGAGATGAGAAGCCTCATTGACACTCTTAATACCCATGGCCTCTTGTGTCCCTTTGGGTTCACAAGATCTTCCATTTATTTTGCATTTCCTTCCTGAACTTTTTGGAGGTCTGGTTCTATTCCAGGCCCTGGGCCAGACACAAACCAAACACCATCTTGTCAAGAGGATAAGCAAGCACCATGTAAGTACTAGAATGGGGGTGAACTCAGGAGGCTTTGAGGGACCTCAAAGGACCATCTTTACATGACACCAGGAAGCTTCAGGGCCAAGAAAATGCCAATTGCTTTAAGGAGAAGAACAGAGATTCCACATCTCTTGATAAGCACAGTGAAACATTTTGCTCATTCAGACATCTCATGAGCATAGTCAAAAGTTCAGGACTGTTTCTCTCTGAGAAAGCCAAATTACATAAGTCAGAATAATGGGCCTGGTTTGCAAGCTGATGGACTGCATGGAGGTTCCCCTGGCCTACAGACTGAGGAGATGATGACATTTTGGCAGAGCCAGGGCATGAGAGAGCCGCTTTCTTGAGTAGGCATCATGCGGGGTTGACCTCACTTCTCTTCTCCATCCCTGAAAAAATGTAGGTCATAGGCGTATTGAGAAATCAATGAGATTGTGCATGAAAAGTGTTAGGCCAGAGCCCAGTTCATACTAAGTGATCTATAAATGGTCATGATGCAGATGACAGGATGATGACAAAGGTGGCATGATCGATGATGATGGTAATTGTCATGGGCTGAACCATGCTCCCTGAAAATCCATGTGTTGAAGCCTAAGCTCCAGCACATCACATGATCATGTTTCAAGACAGGACCTTTAGAGATATGATTAAGTTAAAATGAGGTCATTGGGGTAGATTCTAATCCAATAGGCCTGGTGTCCTTCTAAGAAGAGAACAGGACACAGACAGGCACAGAGGGATGACCGTGTGAGGACACAGCCATCTACACACCAAGAAAAGAGGCCTCAGAGGGAACCAACCCTACCCACACCTTGATCTTGGACTTTCAGCCTCCAAGACTGGAAGAGAATTAAGTGACTGTTTAAGCCCCCAGTCTGTGGGCTTTGTTATGGTGGTCCTAGCAGATTAGTACAATAGTGATGACAATGTGAATGTTGCTGTTAGAAAAGCATGGGACTAGGCACCATGAGGCACCCTGGCTTATCGAGGGAAAACTGTATTTGGTAATCCTCCATGCCCGCCACAGTCCAGATCCAAGGAAGAGGGGTCAGGAGCAGAGGGAGATGTGCAGTATCCAGGCAAAGGAGTAGGAGTGCCTAAACAGGAGCAGGACATGGGGAGAGAAAAGAAGACCTGAGAAAGACACAGGACACACATCAATGAGAACAATGGATGTGGCCAGACAGGATGGAGATGTGGAATCTATGATGATTTCTGGCTCCCCAGAACTGAGGAGATACAAAGAATGAAGTCTTCAGAGGAGGCAGAGATTGGGGGAGAAAAAAAGATCATTTGTGGAGAAAGAAGAGAACTTGGTTTGGGTCATGTTGATCTTGAGATCCCCATGAGGATGAAGAATGGCAGGAGGACGCATCTGGAAGGGAGCTGGGATCTGGAACATGGTTGAAATGAATGAGTTGGCTCAGGTGGGGCATGCTGAGTCAAGAGCAGGGGCTGAGTACAGAACCTAGAGGACACCAACAGCTGAAGGCGTGCTAAGCAGGAACCCCGGAGGAGAAACAGAGCTCAGAGAGGTAGAAGGGAATGGGGAGAGTATCATGGGATCTGTCTTAGCTTGTGCAGGTATAACAAATACCACAGATCAGGGGGCACAAACAACAGACATTTATGTACCTTGATCTGGGGTCACAACATCCATGATCGAGACACTAGCAGGTCTAGATCTTGGTGAGAGCTCTCTCCTTGGCTCAAAGATGGTTGTGTTCTCACTGTACCCTCACATGGTGGAGACAGAGAGCTCTTCTCTCTCCCTCAATTTACCAGGGCACTAATCCCATCACAAGGCCCCACCCTCATGACCTGCTCTCCACCTAATCACCTCCCCAAACCCCATCTCCAAATCACACTGAGGATTTGGGCTTTGACATATGAATTGGAGGAGCTAGGGTGCATAATTCAGTCCATACAAGATTCCAGCTGGGGAAAGCTCACAGAGGGGTCCACCAAGCCAAAGGACACAGGCATAAGTGTGGTCAGCATCCCTGGTAGAACTATTGGTATATGGACCAATGAATGAATGAATGAATGGTCACAGGGAACACATGACCACTTGACCACATTTCTGTGGATGTTTCTCCCTTCTCCAGCTGGCCTCCCCACTGGCCCAGGAGATCTGCATGGCTAGGCCTGGATGTGGCCTTCTTAGCTCCCCTGGCACCTCTATGTGGCTGGCCACCACGTGGTGTCCAGGACACGTTTCCTGAGCAGATGGCTATCTCCTGCCTGTTATCAGAGGCTGGAGGCACCTCAGCTCTCACAAGGGGCAACCCCAGCACAGACTTGGGTGCAGACAGGCCCGACTGCAGCCCCAGCCCCTCCATCAACACTGCTCGGCCTAGGACTTCCTTTTACAGGTTTTGCTTCCATGTCTGCAAAATAAGATTAGCAATATCACTTGCCTTCAAAAGTCACTATAAAACTTAGAGATGAATTACAGGAAACATCCAGCATTCTACCTGACTGGTCAGACCTGCTCTCGTATAAGGTATTCCTGCCACTGTCCTTTGTTCTTGGTGTTACTGCTCTTCCAACCATGACCACAGGTTGTTGTTATTGTGAATCATTATTCTAATGACATCATTACACACAGAGAACTTGAAGCCAGCTCTTCCCCTCCCAGTTTGGTGACCCGCTGCCTCACCTCTCATAAGGAATAGTAACGGCCTCTATATGACAGCTCGTTGTAGGATCAAATTATTTACTAACCAAAAAGCGCTCAGAACAAAGCATGGCACCAGGTATGTTCCCAATCACTGTCCCTAGCCATTCAGCTGTTGTTCTGTTACTGACAGACAGGAAATCTCAAAAATCCTCAGGATTTCATGCATTATCCCTAAATAGGGCAGGCGTTCATTCAACAGGTGCCTGTAGGGCTTATAAAATGATGGGCGATTGAAACAAATGCATGTGGAGGATGGAGACATCATTAAAACTTGAAGGAGGGGCGCCTGGGTGGCTCAGTGGGTTAAAGCCTCTGCCTTCAGCTCAGGTCATGATCTCAGAGTCCTGGGATCGAGCCCCACATCAGCTCTCTGCTCCGTGGGGAGACTGCTTCCTCCTCTCTCTCCCTGCCTGCCTCTCTGCCTACTTGTGATCTCTGTCTGTCAAATAAATAAATAAAAATCTTAAAAGAAAAAAAAAACTTGAAGGAAATAATGGAGTCGGTGCAAAAAAAATAAAAAATTAAAACTTTTGTAGCTCAAGTGACTACGTTATTTTCAGACTATAAAAATGCATTACTTGAAATTCCGTTAGCTCATGTATGATGCTCTTTCCTCTCAGCTATAAGCTGAGTGCATTCTTTCAAAACTGAAACTGTCCTTATCTAATTTATTTTAAAAAATAGAACACTTTCTAACAGAATCACACAGCCGTAACACAAAGTGCTAAGCATCCTCTCCGGTTGTGTCAGATTCTTGGAAGGAGATAAAACCTTGAGAACAGAAGTCGGGGGGAAAAAAAAAACCTGACAATATTTGAAAGTGGAAAAAAAGGAAATGAGAGCTCTCTGGACTTATGTTCCCCCACTGTTGAGCAGAGCTCCAAAGCACTCCTTTTAAGAAAAAGACTAAACCATTTCCTCTTTTGTCTACATGGAAATGGAAAACATCCCTGCCTGGCATTACATCTGCCTGACACCCCAGTGATTAGACGTGCTCCTGTTCCTTCCATGAGCTCTCCCAGCGAACAGGGCATTATCAAGCTTCTCGTTTCCACTGCCAACAGGATTTCACACACCAGGCACAGAAAAGCATACCATACTGGGGACCCCGCTGAAGATGCGGAAGCACTCCGCCCTCAGGAATACCTGCTGTGTGCAATCCCTCCCAGAAGGTGAAATTCTGGGGGTTCTGGGAGGAAAAATAGTCTCAGTCTTATATGTGCAAAGCACGGACGCATGCAGAGAGCACAAGCAGGTATGACATACATCTGTGGTATCAAAACTCCACGGCAGGGTGGGAGTGGGGGAGGCGATTCTGAAAGTAAATGTCCCCAAAGCCTCCAAATGTCCAAAAGGCAGGGATAAGGAAGTGATAATGCAGGGAAGGTACGGAAGCTCAGGCCCATGGAGACCAGACAACATGGGGAAGAAGAGGAGACTATGTGCCATCTGGCCAAGCGTTTGTCAAACACCCTAGTTATTCACGCAGGAGTACTTAACACAGGCAGACCCAGGCTGGGAGCTTGGCAAAGATCAGGGGTCAGCAGAACAGGCCTCCTCAGTCGTGGAATTCGCCCTCTAGCAAGAAGCCTGGGAGGAAGTCAGCAAATAACTAGGATAATTTGCAAGTGGCAAAAAGCTGCATAAAGGAGATAAAGCAGGGGTGCGGGTGGCCAGTCACCAGGGGAGGTGGCTCTCCGCAGGTGGCCAGGGCAGGCCTCTTTGAGCAGGTGGCCTCTGAAACAGGACCTAGAGGCAAAGAAGCCTCAGCCATTTGGGAACAGAGACACATATTCATACTTCGCTCAGGGAACGGCATGTGTAAAGGTCCAGAGCAGGAATGAGTTTGGTGTTTCTGTGGACCTGATCAAAGGCTTGTGTGTCTGGCGCAGAGAGTAGTGGGAAGGGCAGCCCAGAGGTGAGGACCAAGAGGCAGGAAGGCTGGTTCATGCAGGCACCACTGGCCGCTATTCATAGAGGTTGGAGAGGATCTAAATGCAATGGGAAACTAAGAGTCCCAGGTTGACCTGGCATGTGATCTGATTGAAGTTTTCAAAGGAACCCTTTTGCTTCCTATGGCAAGTAGATGGGCTGAGGACAAACACAAAAGGGGCGTCAGGTATAGAGTACTGCAGCAAGGTTAGGTAGGAAAATGCACAGCGTGTATGCACATGTGTGTGCCACAGCTGAGACAGTGTGGACAGCCTCCCAGGTGTGTACAGGGTTTAACAGAATCAATAAATGGGCAAAGCAGAAACCATGTCATTATAATTTGGATCCATCCACATCGTCAATCTGAGGGGCTGACCTTCCTACTTCATAAGAGAAAGCTGGGAAGGGACAGAATTAAGAATTTGAGAAGTCCTACCATGAATCAGATCATTTACATCCTTCCAAAAACCCTATGAGGTTTATATTATGCCTGATTTTACAGTTAGGATGACCAGAGCTCAAGAGGTTAATTAATGCCATTAATTTCTCATAGATAATAACATCTCATGCTTTGTATAGTTCTTTCCGGTTCAAAAGTGTTTTCACCTTTGTCTGACCTTCATGGCAGCCCTGGGAAGGGGGCAGAGCAGAGATGCTTGTCCTCGGTTTACTGGGAGCCAAGGGACCTGACCAAGCTCCTGTGACCAGCAAAGCCACCATGCCACAGCTAGAAAAAGCTCTCCGCCCCTCAGGCCCAGGACTCCATGTGCTTCTCCTCAGCTCCACGTCTGGTTTCTCTGTAAAGACCTGTGAACTGGGTAGCCATCTAGTTGCGCTTTTCTCATTGGCTGCAAGAGAGCTTAAGTGTGCATGGGACTTTTAAGGTACACATGTCAAGACTGGCCCCTGACGTCATTTCCACCCCATCCTTGTTTTTCTTTGTCTTCATTCATGTTTTCATCGGTGCCATCCGCTTATGCTTCGGCACCTGCTGAGCCAACCTAAATCTTTTCTAGAATAAGGTAGGACAGCAATTTTCAAGCTCACACACGTTTTCCCCCCAATGTGATTGTTTTCAGGGTAGCAGCTGTTTGAGAAGACGGGTGGTCCAAGGACTGGACCTGGGTTTGGCTCAACTGGACAACTGTGTGCAAATGAACACGAGGGACCCCAGGGGCACCAGGAGAGCCCTGACAGGAGGGAGAAGTGGTCTCCCATTCAGGTGGTAAAGCAACATGGCAAAGCTAACCCGTAACACCGACTGTGTGACGACACACTCACAGAAAACTGCCCTTGAGAATTTCCCAAATCCCTGAGTTCCTAGCCAAATTAAATCACAATTTCATTATGATCTCTGAAAACACAGGATGATGTCTTGGGGAATGTCCCCAACTACTCTCTCACTGGCAGAGTATGTTTTTTACAAACTGTGGGCTCACAACGTTGTCTGAACCGCTGGTTTCTCCCTGACAGGGTTCATGAACGTGGAGTCATGGGTGCAGGAAGAGCTGGGGCTGCCAAGCAAGCCTAAACAAATGACAAGCTCCAACCTGTGACATTCAGCATGCCACCAGCCCATGAAACAATGCGCCTACACTGCTCCCAATTAGAGCACCACACGTCTCTCTGAGCATCCCCCGGCCACTGCACGAGGAACAGCGTGTTCTGGAGATGTGCTTCTTGGAGTCTAAAGTCTCTTTATGGGAAGACGGAAGGAAGTTCTTTGAAAAGATTTGGATGCAACAAAAGGGAGTCCTATGTCTCTCTACTTTTCTTTTGAAAGACAATCTGGAGTTTAATAAAAGCAGTTTCTAGTGGGAAACTGTCAGAAAGATCTTTTATTTATTCATTTGATACATATTTACTGGGAGCTTACTCTCCAACATTGTCAGTGCTCTGTGCTGAGAAGAAGTAAGACAGCCATGATCCCTGTTTTCTAGGAGTCTAAAATCTAACAAGAGGCCTGACATTACACAGGGATTTCACCTGTAATTTGGAGAAGTGAGAATTTTAAGAAGACATGTTGTGAGAAGGAATAGACCTGGGGGGCAGCAGGGAAGGCTCTCATGAAAAAGTTAATTTAAAACTGAGATTGGAAGAATGCACAGGAGTTGGGCAATGTCAGAAGTAAGGCAGGACGGGTGGGACTGGAGAGAGTAGGAGACTGTTGCAAGCAGAAGCACTAGCAGGTTCAAAGATGCTAAGAGGGAGGGAGTGGCAAGAGACCACTAGAGAGGTGCCAGTGGCAGGGAACAAGGCTTGGATAATGATGCTTCTCCTTACCCTGAGGGCAATGGGAAACCTACAGGGTTTTGAGTGATAGAGAAGAATGTGTGCATGTGTGTGTGCATGGCTGTGTGTGTGTGTGTGTGTGTGTATTAAAGGGATGAGTTAAGAGATGAACTTTGCCATTTAACAAAATGGCTCATGTATCAGCATGGGCTAGGTTTTGCGGTGCAACAAATCAACCCCAAATCTTGGTGTCTTATAATAATAAATGCTTGTTTTTCTCATTCATACACCATGTCCACACTGATCAACCACTGGTTCTGCTTACTGCACTCACTCAGGGACCCAGACGGACAGAAGCTGCATCTGAGCTACTACATATTTTACTCCTTTCACCACTGTCTGCTACTTCCCTTAAAAACTAGCATACTTGGGGCGCCTGGGTGGCTCAGTGGGTTAAAGCCTCTGCCTTCGGCTCGGGTTACGATCCCAGGGTCCTGGGATCGAGCCCCACATCAGGCTCTCTGCTCGGCAGGGAGCCTGCTTCCTCCTCTCCCTCTGCCTGCCTCTCTGCCCCCTTGTGATCTCTGTCAAATAAATAAAATCTTAAAAACAAACAAAAACAAACAACTAGCATACTTGTATGTCCTACTCACTCCCTTCTCCCTGGTGCCTGGCACATGGTAGGCATTCTACTGTATCTGTTAAGTAAATTAATCTTGTTCATTTTGGTCGTTCACAGCCATTTGTATACCCCGAGAGCCCGCCCCTTGCCTCTCTTCTTACTCCTAGAACTACTCTTCTCCAGCTCTCTGTGATCTCCAGCCATGGTTCATTTTTCCAGTGTCCTCTTAGATCTCTCCTCCACAGAATAACTTCCTTGGACCACATTTGTGATGATCAGCTTTATGCGTGAGGTGCCTAAATATTTGGTCAAATACGATTCTGGGTGTGTTTTGAATGAGATTAACGACTGAATCAGCACA
Organism: Lontra canadensis; assembly: GCF_010015895.1. Taxonomy (NCBI): domain Eukaryota; kingdom Metazoa; phylum Chordata; class Mammalia; order Carnivora; family Mustelidae; genus Lontra; species Lontra canadensis. The sequence continues at coordinate 62,003,056 of NW_022630995.1, read as the reverse complement.
CTCAGTAAAGCAGCTTGTCCTCCCTAATGTGGCTGGACCTATCCTATCAGTTGAAGGTCTCAATAGAATGAAAGGCTAATCCTTACCCGTATAAGCAAGAACTCCTCCTGACTGATTGTCTTGAACTGGGAAATCAGCCTTTCCTGCATTGAGACTTGATACATCAGCTCTCCTTGGGTCTCAGGCCTGCTGGCTTTCAGACTGGAACTTACACCATTGGCTCTCCTGGTTCTTAGGCCTTCTGACTCAGACTGGAACGACAGCTTTCTGACTGCCGTCTCGGGACTTCTCAGTCCGCGTAACTGCACATGGCAATTCCTTATATGTCTCTCTACGTATCTATCAATCTGAATCTCTCTATCCTATTGGTTCCGCATCTCTTTATTTCCTAGTACAACTTGTAGCAGGCACTACTGGTGCCCCACCCATCTCTCTTCAAACCTTCACCACCTCGATGCACACACTGCCAACAGCTGCATCATTTGGCTGGAGGGCTTTGCCTGGTGATGGGACTCTGCTCTGCCCTGCACAGCAGAAGGGAAATGCCCAGAATCAAGCAGCCCTCAACCAATGGCTGATGGGCATGGGTGGACCACTATCCCAAGCCCCTTAAACACAGGGCGGGATGACTCTGAGGCATGTTCCTCAGACTTTCCAGAGTTTGCCGGTGCCCATAGTAGTAACTAATTTGCTCAATAACATACCTCTTATCAGTTGCCTCCCTTCCCAAGATCACCTCCCATACAAACTACTTGCACCAGGTTCCTTGTCTCAGGGTTAACTTCTAGAGACACCCAAACTAAAACAAACCCCATTAAGGAGGTCCATGCACATCATTTCCTATCATAGCATCCTGTGTCTTTCCTTCCTGGCATATATCATAGTCTCTTATTTTTGTGTATTTATCAGCTCATTGTCTATCTTAACAAGGGCATTGTCTATTCTCCTGTGCCTGGTGCAAAGCAGTGATTCGATAAATATTTGATAAATATCTGTGGAGTAAATGAATGAAGAGTTAACCCCAAACATGTGTCTTCTTCCCAGACCTCAGCTTCCTCATTAGGAAAATGAAACACTAGTGCATGGCATCTGGAAGGCTGCTTCTGGCTTTCATATCCTGAAACTCTGAGATGTCAGGAGTTGCAGGATAATGAAGCCCATGGTTTTGTCACTGGACAAGACTCTGGATAGAACATGGCTTCATCTGCATTAATTTGACAAGGAAGCTGGTGAGAGCACGGCAATTAGGAGGGGGAGAAAGGAAAGGGAAAAAAATCCTCAATCGAGGTGGTCTTTGGAGGCTAATGATGGAGTGCAACTTTACGCAGCAGGAATATTGGGAGTGTTTGCATATAAATTGCCTTTTAAGGTTTCCATTCTTCAAGACTAATGAGTGTTTCAGACTTAAACATAACTATTCTCTACTAATTACTATTTTAGTCACTCTCCTGTTTTTCCTCGTGATTTCTACTTGTGATTCTAAGAGGTAGAAAGACAAGCTAGCTTCCTGGAGTCAAACACCCTCAGCACTGGCAGATTTAAGGTTTGGAGGCGATCCTGAAGCCTCGCATGTAAAGACGCATAATGTCACATGAACTTGAACGTGAACTTGAAGGACCCACTCTGAAAGTCACCTGACTGGTTGACAGCCAAAAGAATAAATAGAAAATCTGAATAGTCCTATTATCTATCAGGAAGTTGAATCTACAATTAACTATATTGCCACAAGTAAAACTTTAGGTCCAGATGGCCTCAATGGTGAATTATTCCATGGAAATAGAAAAGAACACCAAAACTGTGTAAATTCTTCCAGAGAACAGAAGGAGGGGAACTATTTCCCAATGTGCTTTATGACATCAGCATAACCTTGATGTGAAAACATGGGAAGAACAGAATAAGAAAGAAAAATTACAGGTCAGTCTGACTCATGAATATAGATACAAAAATTCTAAACAAAATATTAGCAAATTGGATCCAGCAATTGTTGGGGTTAATGTAGAGCGTGAAAGGAGCCATGATACCTGGCTTGCTAAAATGTAACACAGAGGCCCTGGGGGGAAGGAAGGTTTCGGAGAAGGGGTAGGGCTTTGGGATACCAAGGCCTACACTACCACTCTGCCTTGGAATGCCACAGGGAGTTGCCTTCCCAAAGCTTTCTTAGCCCCAACAGCTGCCTTGGATCTAAGAGATGTATGTATTGTCCCTTAGGCTATGGTTAGCAGAACACGCAGATTAAGCATATCTTATCTTTCCTGTTTATTAGATTCTCCTAGTTTTAGTAAGACCGATTGTCACACACCCTGTGCTTGAGAAATAGTGATAAGATTTGTGATTATCCTGAAGGACCAATAAAAGCCAGAGCAAAGAAGACCAAAGGGTCTTCATCTCTGAGCGTTGACCCCCTTGCGTTCTCTTCTCTTTCCAGCGAAGTCTGGAGTAATCTTTCATCCCTTGGTGCAGGGATTGCAGGCCATTCCTGGCAAGCAGTATGTAAAGAAATGATTACACTACATGATTACATCATGACCAGACTCAGTTTATCCCAGAAATTCAGGAGAACATCAACAGACTGAAGGGGGAAAAGGCATTTGAAATAATTTTAATTGCTGCATAAAAAATGTCTAATAATATTCAATACCCATTTATGGTAAAACAGTAAATTTAGGAGGAGAGTTATCTCCAATCTGATAAAGAGTATCGATAACACAACTGCAGCAAATATTACACTTAATGGTTAGATATTTAAAGACACTAAAAAAGAGAAAAATGCTTATTGCCACCATTTCTATTCAATATTTTACTAGAAGGGCTAGATTATTTCTCAGACACACATGCGAAATAAAAGGTATAGGTCTGGAAAAGACAATATCAAACATCTTTATTCATGTAACTCATAATACATAGAAAGTAAAAAATAATCTATAGACGAATATACTTAATAAGTGAACTTAGAAAGGACAGAGAGCATTAAGATCAATATGTAAGAAGCAATTATATTGCTATGTATCATTTTAAAATCACATTCACAGAACATTAACTAATTAAATATCTGATAATAGATTTTTAAAAAGATGTGCAGGATCTCTACAACCCTTACTGAGAGAAAAATAGTAAGAAATACACCACGCTCACAGACTGGAAAACTCAGTATTTTAAACACGTTAGCTGTCCTCCACACTTCTCTACCTCGTTAACAAAATCCTAGCCATTTTTTAAAAAAAGCTGACTACTTGCTCCTCTAATTGTATGGAAATACAAAGGGCCAACACTAGCCAAGGCAATCTCGAAGAATAATTAACTCAGAGAAGTTAAAACATCATATCTAAATTTAGAAATTTAAGGGAGCTGGGATATCTAGGTGGTTCAGTTGGTTAAGCATCCAACTCCTGGTTTCTGCTCAGGTCATGATCCCATGGTCATGAGATCCAGCACCCGCATCAGGCTCTCTGCTCAGTGGGAAGCCTGCTTCCCTCTCTCTCTCTGCCTGCCTCTCTGTCTACTTGTGATCTCTGTCTGTCAAATAAATAAAATGAAAAAAATAAATAAACAAACAGTAGTAGTTTTAAGTGTTTGGTGGGTTTTGTTTCAGCGATGGCAAACTCTTAACATGGTCTTCTCAATACACAGTACTGGGTAAACTGGAAACAAATACTGTCCCCTTCTCCCCTCATCCCACATATAAAAGTCACCTTTGTATGGGCAGAAATTAATTCATTAATGAAAGGTAAAAATATAATGTCAAAGGTTATATAGGAAAAAAATCTCAGTGACTTAGATGTAGTAAAGATTTTTAAAACAGGAAAAACAAAATATGTCTATTATAAGGGACAAATTTATTGTGTTGACTACATTAAAATAACAATTTCTATTCACTAAAATAAACCATTAAGAGAGTGAAAAAGCCAGAGTGCGAGAAAATATTTGCAGTGCATGTACGTGGCAAATGATTCTTATTTAAAACACATCAAGACACTATGGAGTATTATGCCTCCATCAGAAAGGATGAATACCCAACTTTTGTATCAACATGGACGGGACTGGAAGAGATTATGCTGAGTGAAATAAGTCAAGCAGAGAGAGTCAATTATCATATGGTTTCGCTTACTTGTGGAGCATAACAAATAACACGGAGGACATGGGGAGATGGAGAGAGAAGGGAGTTGAGGGAAATCGGAGGGGGAGATGAACCATGAGAGACTATGGACTCTGAAAAACAATCTGAGGGTTTTGAAGGGGCGGGGGGTGGGAGGGTGGGGAAGCCTGTTGGTGGGTATTACAGAGGGCACGTGTTGCATGGAGCACTGGGTGTGGTGCATAAACAATGAATTCTGTTACACTGAAAAGAAATTAAATTTTAAAAAATCCCTAATTAAAAAAACACACACATCAAGAACACTTCAAAATCAGTAAAAAGAAGAGAAATACTGTGATTTGAAAATTATTGGCAAAAGATTTAAACAGGTGTTTCATAAAAAAGTATCAAGATGGCCAATATACATACAGAAATACGCTGAGTCTCATCAGGCACCGGGGAGCTAGAAATTGAAATCACACTGCAATGTTATTACACACCCACTAGAATTTCTAAGATTGTAAAGAATGACAACACAACACTAAATGTTGGCCAAGATATGGAAAAACTAGAATTCTTATGTATTGTTAGTGGGGGGTGGAAGTTGGTAAAAACATGAAAATCGGGGCTGAGCATTTGCGTGTGACCCTGCAATTCCATTCCAAAGTGAATATCCAAAAAGTTGCAGGTACATCAAAAACCGTGTGCCAGACAATACGCAAGACTTGTTCCAGCCCCAAACTGCAAACAACCCAAAACCCTTCAAGAGAACAGATAGACTGCAATATCCTCAACCCTGAAATACAAGGCACCAACGAGAGTAAACATTGTTACCACTGCCTGAAACAGTACAAGAGATCCTTAGAAACATAATGGAATGGTGAATAAAAACATCACATACAAAAGAAAACACATGATGGGTTTGCTTTTATACAAAGTTTGTAACCTGAAAAAACCCAAATGAAAATCATGAAGTCAGAGCAATGGGAACCTTTTGGAGCAGACAAGTGAAAGAAAGCATGAGAGGGGCTTCTGGGGGCCAGCGATGTTTATTATTTTCTTTTTGGTGTGCCAGAGACTCAGTTTATTTTTGTTTTGTTTATTTTCAATTTTATTTTTTGTGGTGAGAATACTTCACATGAGATCTACTCTTAACAAATTTTTAAGCATACGATACTTCCTTTTTTTTTTTTATTGTGTTATGTTAGTTACCATACGGTACATCATTAGTTTTGGTGCAGTGTTCTATGATTAATTATTTGCATATAACCCCCAATGCTCCATGCAATACATGCCTTCCTTAATACCCATCACTGGGCTAACCCATCTCCCCACCCCCTCCCCTCTAAAACCCTCAGTTTGTTTCCCAGAGTCCGTAGTTTCTCATGGTTCATCTCCCCCTCTGAATCCCCCCTTAGTTTTTCCCTTCCTTTTCCTAATATCCTCCATGCTATTCCTTATGTTCCACAAATAACTGAAACCGTATGATAACTGACTCTATTGCTTGACTTATTTCACTTAGCATAATCTTTTCCAGTTCTGTACATATTGATGCAAAAGTTGAATATTCATCCTTTCTGATGGCTGAGTAAAATTCCATTGTATATATAGACCATATCTCCTTTACCCATTCGTCTGCTGAAGGGCATCTCAGCTCTTTCTACAGTTTGGTGATTGTGGATATTGCTGCTATATACACTCAAGGCATGTGGCCCTTCTTTTCACTACATCTGTATCTTCAGGGTAAATACCCAGTAGTGCAATTGCTGGGTCACAGGGTAGCTCTATTTTCAACTTTTTGAGGAACCTCCACATGGTTTTCCCAAGTGGCTATACCACATTGTATTCCTGCCAACAGTGTAAAAGGGTTCCCCTTTCTCCACATCCTCTCCAACATTTGTTTTTCTTGCCTTGTCAATTTTTGCCATTCTAACTGGTAAAAGGTGGTATCTCAATGTGGTTTTGATTTGAATCTCCCTGATGGTTAATAAGGATGAACATTGCATCTGCTAGCTATTTGTATGTCTTCTTTGGAGAAATGTCTGTTCACACCTTCTGCCCACTTTTTGACATGATTATCTGTTTTTTGGGTATTGAGTTTGAGAAGTTCTTTATAGATCTTGGGTATCAGCCCTTTAACTACAGTGTCATTTGCAAATATCTTCTCCCATTCCATGGGTTGTCCCTTTGTTTTGTTGGCTGTTTCCTTTTCTGCGCAAAAGCTTTTTATCTTGATGAAGTCCCAAAAGTTCATTTTTGCTTTTGTTTCCCTTGTCTTTAGAGACATGTCTTGAAAGAAGCTGCTGTGGTCGATGTTGAAGAGGTTACTGCCTATGTTCTCCTCTAGGATTTTGATGGATTCCTGTCTCATACTGAGGTCTTTCGTCCATTTAGAGTTTATCTTTGTGTATGGTGTAAGCAAATGGTTGAGTTTCATTCTTCTGTATAAAACTGTAAAGGTTTCCCAGCATCATTTATTAAAGATACTGTTTTCTTTCCATTGGATATTCTTTGCTGCTTTATTAACGATTAGTGACTGTAGAGTGGAAGTTCCATATCTGGGCTCTCTATTCTGTACCATTGATCTATGTGTCTGGTTTTGTGCAATACCATGCTGTCTTGGTGATCACAGCTTTGTAGTAAAGCTTGAAATCAGGCCAAGTGATGTCCCAGCTTTTTCTTTTTCAACATTTTCTTAGTGATTCGGGGTCTTTTCTGGTTCCATACAAATTTTAGGATTGTTTGTTTCAGAACTTTGAAAAATACCTCTGGTATTTTGATCAGGATGGCATTGAAAGTTTAGATTGCTCCAGGCAACAAAAACATTTTAACAATGTTTATTCTTTTGATCCGTGAGCATGGAAATGTTTTTCCATCTTTTTACGTCTTCAATTTCTTCCAACAGTGTTCTGTAGTTCCTCAAGTATAGATCCTTCAGCTCTATGGTTAGGTTTACTCCAGGGTATCTTATGGTTTTTGGTGCTATTGTAAATGGAATCAATTCCCTAATTTCTCTTTCTACAGTTACATTGTTGGTGTATAGGATAGCAACTCATTTCTGTGCATTGATTTTGTATCCTGCCACATTACTGAATTGCTCTAGGAGTTCTAGAACTTTAGGGGTGGAGTCTTTGGGGTTTTCCACATAAAGTATCATGTCCTCTGCAAAGAGAGAAAATTTGACTTCTTCTTTGCCAATCTGAATACATTTTATTTCTTTTTGTTGTCTGATTGCTGTTGCTAGGACTTTTAATACTATGTTGAACAACAGTGGTGAGAGTGGGCATCCTTGTCGTGTTCCTGATCTGAAGGGAAAGGCTCTCAGCTTTTCTCCACTGAGAATGATATTCACTGTGGGCTTTTCATAGATGGCTTTTTATGAAATTGGGGAATGCTCCCTCTATCCCTACACTCTGAAGTGTTTAAATCAGGAAAGGATGCTGTATTTTGTCAAATACTTTTTTCTGCATCAATTGAGAGGACCAACTGGTTCTTCTCTCTTGTCTTATTAATGTGTTCTATCACATTGATTGATTTGGGAATGTTGAACCACCTTTGCATCCCAGGGATAAATCCCACCTGTTCGTGATGGATAATCCTTTTAATGTACTGTTGGATCCTTTAATCTAAGATCTTGTTGAGAATTTTGGCATCCATATTCATTAGGGTTATTGGTCTGAAATTCTCCTTTTTGATGAGGTCTCTGCCTGATTTTGGGATCAAGGTAATGCTGGCCTCATAGAGTCTGCGAGTTTTCCTTCTGTTTCCTTTTTCCAACAACATCAGGAGAGTAGGTATCATTTCTTCTTTGAATGTTTGGTAGAATTCCCCAGGGAATCTGTCAGGTCCTGGACTCTTGTTTTGTTGGGAGGTTTTTGATCACTGCTTCAATCTCATTACTTTTCAGGTTGTGAATTTCCTCCTGTTTCCAGGGAGAAACCACGTTATAGGTTTCCAGCATACAGTACTTCATAGATAAAATGTTGTAGCAGATCTCTCAAGCTTATTCATCTTGCCTAACTGAAACTTTATGCCCATTGGTTAGTAAGTTCCCATTTCCCTCTCCTACAGGCTCTGACAACTATCAGTCTACTCTTTGATTCTATGAATTTGATTATTTTAGATAACTCATATAAAGAGAATCATGTAACATTTATCTTGCTGTGACTAGCTTATTTCCCTTAGCATGATGTCCTCAAGGTATATCCATTCTGCTATAAAGAATTTCCTTCTTTCTAAGAATGAACAGAATTCTAAGGTATGTCCACAGAGCATTTCCCTTATCTATTCACCTGTTGATAGACATGTAGGTTGTTACCACCTCTTTGCTACAATATATAGAGCTGCCGTGAACATGGGAATGCTAATATCTCTTTAAGACACTGATTTCAATTCTTTCAAATACCCAGAAGTGTGGGTTGGTAGATGACATATGCATACCTCACTCCTTCCTAACCCACTGACTCTTCTTTTTTAAAGATTTTATTTGATTTTATTTAAATTCCGGTTAGTTAACATACAGTATAATATTAGTTTGAGGTATACAATATAGTGATTCAACACTTTCATACAATACCCAGTGCTCATCACAAGTCCACTCCTTAATTTCCATCACCTATTTCACCCATCCCCGCACCCACCTCCATTCTGGTAACCATCAATTTGTTCTCTATAGTTAAGAGTCTCTTTCTTGGTTTGCCTCTCTCTTTTTCTCATTTGCTTCTTAAATCCCACATGTGAGTGAAATCATATATTTATCCTTCTCTGACTGACTTATTTCAATTAGCATAATACTCTCTAACTCATCCATGCTGTTGCAAATGGCAAGATTTCATTCTTTTTCAAGGCTGAGTAATATTTCATCAAGCACACATACATATACACCACATTCATCACTCAGTGGACACTTGCGCTGTTTCTATAATTTGGCTATTGTAGATAATGTTGTTATAAATACTAGGGTGCATGTATGCCTTTGGTTTAGAATTTTGTATTTTTGGGGTAAATACCTAGTAGTGCAATTGCTGGATCATAAGGTAGTTCTATTTTCAACTTTTTGGGAACCTCCATACTGTTTTCCACAGTGTCTGTACCAGTTTGCATTCCCATCAATAGTGCAAGAGGGTTCCCCTTTCTCCATACCCTCATCAACACCTGTTGTTTCTTGTGTTGTTAATTTTAGCCATTCTGGCAGGTATGAGGTGATGTCTCATTGTAGCCTTGATTTGCATTTTCCTGATGATGAATGGTGTTCAACATCTTTTCATGTGTCTGTTAGCCATCTGGATATCTTCTTTGGAAAAACATCTATTCATGTCTTCTGTCCATTTTTAATTGCATTATTTGTTTTACAGGTGATGGATATTAAGGAGGGCACATGCTGTGTTGAGCACTGAGTGTTATATGCAACAAATGAATCATTAAACACTACATCAAAAACTAATGATGTAATATATGCTGTTTAACTGAACATAATAAAAAGAAACTAATATGTTGGCTAATTGAACATAATAATAAAGAAGTCCTTTATAGATTTTGGATACCAACCCTTTATCATTTGCAAATATTTCTCATATTCTGTAGGTTGCCTTTTAGTTGTCAATTTTTTTCCTTCACTGTGCAGCTTTTTATTTTGATGAAGTCCCAATAGTTTATTTTTGCTTTTGCTTCCCTTGCCTCAGGAGACATTTCTAGAAAAAGGCTGCTATGACCAATGTCAAAGAAGTTACTGCCTGTGTTCTCTTCTAGGATGTTTATGCTTTCAGGTCTCACATTTAGGTCTGTCATCAATTTTGAATTTTTGTGTATGGTGTAAGAAAGTGGTCCAGTTTCATTCTTTGCACGTTGCTGCCCAGTCTTCCCAACAGAATTTGTTTAAGAGACTGTCATTTTTCCACTGGACACTCTGTCCTGCTTTGTCAAAGATCAATTGACCACCTAGTTGTACATTCATTTCTGTGTTTTCTATTCTGTTCTATTGATCCACGTGTCTGCTTTTGTGTTGGTGTCTGGATCACTACAGTTTTGTGATATAACTTAAAGTCAAGAATTATGATGCCTCCAGCTTTGCTTTTCTTTTTCAAGACTTCTTTGGCCGTTTGGGGTATCTTGTGGTATCATACACATGTTAGGATAGTTTGTTCTAGCTCTGTGAAAAACGCTGTTGGTATTTTGATAGGGATTGCATTAAATATGCAGATTGCTCTGGGTAATATAGACATTTCAACAACATTTGCTCTTCTATTCCATGAGCATGGAATGTCTTTCCATTTCTCTATGTCATCTTCAATTTCTTTCATCAGTGTTTTATCATTTTCAGAAAGAAATTGAATCAGTAATCAAAAACTCCAAACAAAAGTCCAGAAGAAGATGGCTTCACAAGTGAATTCTTCCAAGCATTTAAAGAAGTTAATGATATTAACCTTTTGCCTGTACTGTCATTTGCAAATATCTTCTCCCATTCTGTGGGTTGCCTCTTTGTTTTTTTTGCAAATGACAGTACAGACAAAAGGTTGATATCCAGGATCTATAAAGAACTTCTCAAACTTAACACACACAAAACAGATAATCATGTCAAAAAATGGGCAGAAGACATGAACAGACATTTCTCCAATAAAGACATACAAATAGCTATCAGACACATGAAAAAATGTTCATCATCACTAGCCATCAGGGAGATTCAAATTAAAACCACATTGAGATATCACCTTACACCAGTTAGAATGGCCAAAATTAGCAAGGCAGGAAACAACGTGTGTTGGAGAGGATGTGGAGAAAGGGGAACCCTCTTACACTGTTGGTGGGAATGCAAGTTGGTGCAGCCACTTTGGAGAACAGTGTGGAGATTCCTCAAGAAATTAAAAATAGAGTTTCTCTATGACCCTGCATTGCACTACTGGGTATTTACCCCAAAGATACAGATGTAGTGAAAAGAAGGGCCATCTGTACCCCAATGTTTATAGCAGCAATGGCCACGGTCACCAAACTGTGGAAAGAACCAAGATGCCCTTCAACGGACGAATGGATAAGGAAGATGTGGTCCATATACACTATGGAGTATTATGCCTCCATCAGAAAGGATGAATACCCAACTTTTGTAGCAACATGGACGGGACTAAAAGAGATTATGCTGAGTGAAATAAGTCAAGCAGAGAGAGTCAATTATCATATGGTTTCACTTATTTGTGGAGCATAACAAATAACATGTAGGACACTAGAAGATGGAGAGGAGAAGGAAGTTGAGGGAAATTGGAAGGGGAGGTGAACCATGAGAGACTATGGACTCTGAAAAACAATCTGAGGGTTTTGAAGGGGTGGGGGGCGGGAGGTTGGGGGAGCCAGGTAGTGGGTATTAAGGAGGGCACATATTGCATGGAGCACTAGGTGTGGTGCAAAAACAATGAATTCTGTTATGCTGAAAAGAAAGAAAAAAGAAAGAAAGAAAAAAAAGTTAACGAACCATGAGAGACTGTGGACTCTGAGGAACTAACTGAGGGTTTTGGAGGGAAGGGGGGTGGGAGGTTGGGTGAGCCTGGTGGTGGGTATTGGGAACGGCATGTATTTCATGAAGCACTGGGTGTGGTGCATAAACAATGAATCTTGGAACACTGAAAAGAAATTTTAAAAATAAATTAAAATTTAAAAAAATTAAAGAAGAGTTAATGCCTATTCTTCTCAAACTATTCCAAAAGATAGAGAAGGAAGAAAAACTTCCAAATTCATTCTATGAGGCCAGCTATACCCTCATATCAAAATCAGATAAAGACACGACTAGAAAAGAGAACTAGAGGCCAGTATTCCTGAGGAACACAGATACAGAAATTCTGAATAAAATATAAGCAAACTGAATCCAACAATACATTTAAAAAAATCACTCGCCACAATCAAATAGAATTTTTTTCTGGGTTGCAAGGGTAGTTCAATATTCACAAATCAATCAACGTGATGCACCACATCAATGAAAGAAAGGATAAGAAAGATATGATAGTGTCAACAGATACAGAAAAAGCATTTGATGAATTACAACATACACTCATGATAAAAACCCTTAACAAAGTAGGTTTCGAGGGAACATACTTCAACATAATAAAGGCCATATATGAAAAACCCATAACTAATACCATCTTAAATGGGGGGAAATTAAGAGCTTTTCATCTATGGACAGGAACAAGACAGAGATGTCCACTTTCACCACTTTTATTCAACATAGTACAGGAAGTCCTAGCCACAGCCATCAGACACCAAAAAGAATTAAAAGGCATCCAAATCAGAAGGAAGAAGTAAAACTCACTATTTACAGTTGACATGATATATACAGAAAATCCAAAAGATTGCACCAAAAAAACTGCTAGAACTGATAATAAAAAGGTTCAGTAAATTTACAGGATACAGAATCAACATACAGAAATCTGCTGCATTTCTATATACTAAAAATGAAGCAGCAGAAAGAGAAATTAAGGAATCAATCCCATTTACAACTGCACCAAAAGCAGTAAGATACCTAGAAATAAACCTAACGAAAGAGGTGAAACACCTGTGCTCTGAAAAGCACCATACTATTTGGATCTGTAACTTTGTAACACTTTGAAATCAGAAAGTGTAACTGATGCCTCTAACTTTGTTTTTTCTCAATTGATTTGGCTATTTGTGGTTTCTTATGAATTTTAGAATTTTTTTTGCCTTTTTAAAAAAATTTCAGTGTTCCAGAATTCATTGTTTATGCACCACACCCAGTGCTATATGCAATACGTGCCCTCCATAATACCCACCACCAGGCTCATCCAACATTCCACCCTCCTCCCCTCCAAAACCCTCAGTTTGTTTCTCAGAGTCACAGTCTCTCATGGTTCATCTCCCCCTCCAATTTCCCCCAACTCCCTTCTCCTCTCCAGCTCCCCATGTCCTCCATGTTATTCCTTATGCTCTATTTCTGTAAAAAGTGTCATTGGGATTTGGAGAGATAGCAATGAATCTGTAGATCGCTTTGAATAGTATGGACATTTTAACATTAATAAATCTTCAAATCCATGAACACAAGATGTTTTCCATTTTGTATTTCTTGACATAAACAGTGGCATTACGCATGTTCCCTTCTGAAGACTACCTCGAGTTGTATATTAATGGTTCATCAACTACCCACGTGTGTATTGTGCTTCAGTAAAAATATTCATTAAAAAAATAAGACTATAGAGCACCTGGGTGGCTCAGTCAGTTAAGCATCCCACTCATGATTTCGGCTCAGTTCATGATCTCGGGGTCATGAGATTGAGCCCTGTGCTGGGCATTGTGCTCCGTGGGTGCTCTGCTTGGGATTCTCTCCCTCCCTCTCCCCCTCGCCCAACTCAGATAAATAAATAAAATCTTCCAAAAAATTAAGACTGCAATTTACTAAAATACATGGAATAGATGAAAAGCAATGAATTCATAATGATCCTCAATAAAAAAGGAGACAGAGAAACAAATTCACTAGAAGGATGACATTGCAACTTGCAAAGACACCAACTCCTCTGTAATCTGCTAAGGGGAAAGGCCATCTAAAATGAATGCTACTTCAGAGTAACCAAATATCAAAGAGAATAATTTCACTTACCAAATACAGAATCAGTGGACAAATTAAAACTTATAATTTGCAATTTCCCAGTTAATAGCTGATTCAGGCAATGGTCATTGATGGATGGTAAAATTATTAGGAGGACAGTTAATAAGGAATTTTACAAGGAAAGGATGAGACCTTCATCACCCAACTCATTTATCAAGGTTAGCATCACTAAACATGACACAACCCCAAACTGGATACCAGGCATAGCACCACTAGTGAAGTATCCATGCCAAAAAATGCTAAAGTTAAACCTAATTCACTCATTATATCTAACATAAGACCTTCAGGACACATATGGGCCAGGGGAACAAATTAAATGATACCACAGGGAAGCAATAATAAAACCTGATACACGAAACATTTTTCAGGACAACTTACTTCTTTCACAAGTAAATAGCATAAAAAAGTAATTTTTTAACAGAGCCTTCATTTGGATCCTGATTTCAACAAATAATGTACAAAAGGCATACTTTAGGTAACAGAGGAAATCTGAACATGGACTGAATGACATTAAGTAACTACTGTTAACTTTATTCAGTGTCATAAAGACTCTATCTTCCACCTTATGCAAAAATCCATTCCAAGTAGGTTGTAGATGTGAGTATGAATGGTAAAACCATAGGTTTTCTAGAAGAAAACTGGGGATATAGTAAATTTCCTTAATGTGATAATAAGTAATAACAACAAACTTTAACAAACATAAGTTTTAACATTAAAACTTGAGGTGCACCTGGCTGGTTTAGTCAGCAGAGTGTGTGACACTTGATCTTAGAGTTGTGAGTTCAAGTCGTAAATTGGGTGTAGAAATTAAAAAAAATTAAAACATGAGAAGTATTTTCACTGAAATCTGGGATAAAACAAGGATGTCCTCTATTTCTGATGCTTTTTAATAATTCAACATACTGGATAAAATGAACAAAGGATATCAATGGGCAACATACTTTGCCATTTGGGGTATGTTGATGATCTTACAGTAGGCAAAGATTTCTTATGCACTAGCCTTAGGAAAAAGGACTAATAAATGAGATTAAATTTAAGAACATCCAATCATCAAAAAATACTATTAAAAGTGTTCAAATGTACAATATAGAGTAGGAGAAGGTATTTCCATTAAAGAGCTAAAATCTCTATGGTAGAGCCTATATTCGGAGAATACAGAAAATCCTACTGATCAACAGAGACAAACTCAATAAATGAATTGGCAAAGAGACTTGAACAGTTATTTCACAAAAGAAGATACTAGATGAAAATAATCACATAAAAAGATGAAAAAAATCATATCACTAATGATAAATAGAAGGTGTAAATTAAAACCATAATGAAATGTCATTGCATGTCCACAATGGCCAAAATATGCAAAGAGCCCTGATGTCCATTAACAGATAATGGATAAAGAAATTGAGATATATACACAACAGAGTATTACTCAGCCATCAAAAAGAATGAAATCTTACCACTTGCAAGGACATGGATGGAACTAGAGGATATTACGCTAAGTGAAGTAAGTCAGTCAGAAAAAGACAAATACCACATGATTTCACTCATACGTGGAATTTAAGAAACAAAACAGTTGAATATAGGAGAAAGAAAGGAAAAATAAAATAAGAAAAACATAGAGGGAGGCAAACCATGAGACTCTTTTTTTTTTTTTTTAAGATTATTTATTTGAGAGAGAGAGTGCACAAGCAGGGGGTGGAGCAGAGGGAGAAGCAGATGCCCTGATGAGCAGGGAGCCCCACACAGGGCTCAATCCCAGGACCCTGGGATCATGACTTGAGCTGAAGCAGCTGTTCAACCAACTGAGCCACCAAGGCACCACAAAACATAAGAGACTCTTTTTTTTTTTTTTAAAGATTTTATTTATTTATTTGACAGACAGAGATCACAAGCAGGCAGAGAGACAGGCAGAGAGAGGGGGGGAAGCAGACTCCCGCCAAGCAGAGAGCCCAATGTGGGGCTCGATCCCAGGATCCTGGGATCATGACCTGAGCCGAAGGCAGAGGCTTTAACCCGCTGAGCCACCCAGGCACCCCAAACCATAAGAGACTCTTAACTATAGGGAACAAAATGAGGGTTACTGAAGGGAAGGTGGGTGGGAGGATGGGGTAACTAGTTGATGGGCATTAAGGAAGGCACGTGATGTAATGAACACTGAGCATTATATGCAACTGATGAATCACAAAATTCTACCCCTCAAACTAATAATGCATTGTACGTTAACTAAATTGAATATATTTTTTATTTAAGTTCAATTAGCAAACATATAGTACATTATTGGTTTCAGAGGTAGTGTTCAATAATTTATCAGTTGCATACAACATGCAGTAATCATCATTAAATTGAATTTAAATAAAATATTTTTTATTCTGTTCAGTTAGCCAGCATATAGTACAACATTAGTTTTTGATGTAGTGTTCAACGATTCATTAGTTGTGTATAACACCTGGTATTTTCTTTAAAAAAGATTTATTTTTTGAAACACTCATAAAATTATATTAATTATTAAAAAAGTAAAAATAAAAAAGAGAAATGTCATTGCACACATGCCGGAAAAGCCCAAATGAAAACTGACAAGCAATAACAATTGTCACTGAGGATGTGGAGCAAGGATTCCCTTCTTTTACTATGGGTAGAAATGTAAGTTGTTGCAATTGCTTTGGCAGATAGTGCACAGATATAGCCTATGACTAGAAATTTCACTCTAGGGCATATGCCCAAACAGTGAGTGCCATTCTATTATCATATGTGTATCAAGTCAGAAAGATATAATGTAGAACAGTCACACAATGAAACACAGCAACAATGAAACTAAAACTCCATAAAATCACATGAATGAATGTTGAGAAAATGAAGTCAGACACAAAACAATATATTTCTTGATTCTATGTATGTAAGGTTTGAAAACAGGAATAACTAATCAATTGCTTTGTAATTTGTAATAAAGATTACCTTTGAGGGGTTGACAGAGGGTAGAGGCATGAAGGGGCTCTAAGGGTTACTGTTAATTTTCTATTCCTAATTGGCTGTTGATCACTTGGGTGTGTTCACTTTATGAAAATGTATCAAGCTTTACATTCATGCCTTGTGCACTTATATATGTGTCATATTTCAATTAAAAAGCTAAAAAGTAGGGGTACCTGCCTGGCTGTCAGAAAAACATGTGACTCTTGATCTCAGGGTTGTGAGTTCAAGCCCCACATTGGGTGTAGAGATGACTAAAAATAAATAAACTTTTTTAAAGTTAAAATTAGGGGTGCCTAGATGGCTGAGTTGGTTGAGCATCCAACTCCAGATCTCAGCTTAGGTCTTGATTTCAGGGTAGTAAGTTCAAGCACCATATTAGGCTCCGTGCTGGGAATGGAGCCTACTTAAAAAGAAACAAAAAATTAAAATTAGTACCCATTCATAATGCTTTGTAAAACTGCTAGCAAACTTGGAAAATAGTGAACTTCCTCAAGGTGGCAATACTTGTAGATCAAAAACCTACAATAAACATCATTCTTATTGTTAAAACTTTAGAAGCATTTCCACTGAAGTCAGGAATAAGACAAGAATGCCCTCTATTACTGATGCTGTACAGTGATTCAACCTATTGGGGGAAATGGATAAAGGATATAAATAGACAATTTACTCTCCCATTTTGGAAATCTGAATAAAGAATAAATATTTCAAAACAGATTCAGCTTCACTAGTAACAGAACATGCCATTTAAAAAACTCACCACACTGGCAAAAATTTAAGTTTGAAAATAACAAGTGTTGTCTAGGTGAAGGCAAGGAAGAACTATCAAAGATTGCAGGTGGGGTAGACGGAGGAAAGATGGTGGAAGAGTAAGGGGACCCTCCTTTCTGGTCCCTGGAATTCAGCTAAATAGCTATTAAATCATTCTGATACCTGTAAACTCAACCTGAGCTCTAAGAAAAGAATTGCTGCAATTCTACAGACATTTTCTACAGAAAATTGACTGTTTTTTGCAAGGCAGGAGGTGTGGAGAAGTTAATCTGAGGTGATATATTGGAAGATAAACTGTTCAGAGGGGAGAGCCTCCATAAGCCAGCTACCAGAAAGCGAAATAGCCTGGGAGTGCAAAATCTGGACTTTTAGAAGCCTGCTCCTGTGAGAGTTGACCTTCCCTGAAACATGCACAGGTGGCAAAGTGGAGAAAAATCTTAGGTCAGACAGTCTGGCATCAGAATTCCCAGGGTCACACAAAGAATGGGGGTGGCTAAGTGTGACAGAATCCTCAAACAATGGAGTGGGCAAGCTGACTACAATTCGTGAGCCCAGAGTGGCCTCTCAACTAGGTGTTGCCATAAACCACAAACTGCCTCATGACTGGACAACTGCTCTCCAAGCAGGGGCCAGCAAGTTACAGAACTGAAGTGAGACCCTATTCCTTCCCTGGGGAGGAGCAGTGTGGGTGTGCACACAATTGGGCAACTGTTCCTGGAGCAGGGGCTCGGAAAGCAGCAGGCTACGGTAAGACCCGCCCCCCTCCCCCACTTCCCCTGGGGAGGACCGGTGTAGATGTGCACCACAGGAGTCTACAGAGTTTGGTGCATACAAAAGTGATTGCTTTTCCCTGAGGGTGCACAGAAGAGTGCCCCCCTCACCCCGCCACCATCGTTCAGCCCTGGGGCTACAGACAGGATACCACGATTTTTATTTTTTTTTTTTCATCCTCTAAAGTGGCAGGAAAAGCCTTCGGAGAACAAAAGCCACATAGAGTAAGTGGAAGCAGCCTACACTGAGCCCAGTCCCTTGCAAGGGGCAGTGCAAAGACACATGAGAATCAGTGCAACAGGCCCCTCCCCAAAGGACCAGTAGGAACATCAGTCTATTACCAAGTTTACAGATCACACAGAACTGAAAGGCTCATGCACTAGGGGAAAATAGTGTATAGAATTTAAGGTTTTGTTTTTTTTTTTTTTTTCATGACTCTTTAGCCTTTCAATTTAAATTTTTCTTTTCCTTTTTTTCCCTTTTCAACTAGCTTCATATTTTACTAACATTTTTAAAGTCTTTTTTATTTTTCATTTTTACATTTACATTTTATAGATATACTCTTCTTCTTTCATTATTTTCAATTTTATTTTTGTATATATATATAAGTTTTAACTTCTTTAAATTTTGGAATCTAGCATCTGTTAGATTATATTCTCTCCCCTACTGCCAACTTTTTTTTCTTCATTTTTTGGTTGCTGATCCCTTTGGATTTGTCTAGTTATATTTTGCTGGGGTTATGACTGGTATTTTTCATTTTGTTCTCTCACTCATCTATTCTTCTCTGGACAAAATGACTAGAAAGAGAAATTCACAACAAAATAAAGAACCAGAGGTAACACTCTCTGCCATAGACTTAATCAATGTGGATATAAGGAAAATATTAGACCTTGAATTTAGAATAGTGATTATAAAGATACTAGCTGGGCTTCATTAAAGCATAAAAGACACTGGAGACTCCCTTGGAGCAGAAATAAAAGAATCAAAATGTAAGCTGTCCAAAATGTACAAGAGCATTCTTCGGATAAATAAAAATTGTTATTGTTTCTATTGAAAAAAACTAAAATCTAATCAGGACAAAATAAAAAAATGCTTTAACTGAGATGTAGTCTAAAATGGACACTCTAATGGCTTAGGGTAAATGAGGCAAAAGAGACACCGTGACACAGAAGATGAAAGGATAGAAAGTAAGGAAGCCGAGGAAAAGAGAGAAAAACAATTAATGGACCATGAGGGAAGGCTTCAAGATAACAGTGCTACTATAAAGCAAAATGATATTAGAATTTTGGGGGTCCAAGAGGAAGAAGAGAGAGAGAGAAGGTATATTTAAGCAAATCACAGCTGAAAACTTCCCTAATCTGGGGAAGGAAACAGGCATCCAAGTCCAGGAGGCACAGAGAACAACCCTCAAAGTCAATAAAAATAGACAAACATTCCAACATATAATAGTGAAGTTTTCAAATTTCAGAGATAAAGAGAAAATGCTGGAAGGAGCTCAAGACAAGGGTCCATAACACAAGGGTAGAAACATTGGACTGACAGAAGACCTATCCACAGAGATCTGGAAGGCCAGAAAGGGCGGACATGACATATTCAGGGTACTAAATGAGAAAAACATGAAGCCAAGAATATTTTTCCAGCAGGGCTGTCATTCAGAATGGAAAGAGAGATAAAGAACTTCTGGAACAAAAAGAAACTATAAGAATTTGTGATCATTAAATCAGCCCTACAAGAAATATTAAAGGGGAACCTACAAGTGAAGAGAGAGCTTAAAAGTAACATAGACCAGAAAGGAATAGAGACAATATGCTGAAACAGTCACATTACAGGTAATACAATGGCATTAAATTCATATCTTTCAATAGTTACTCTGAATGTAAATGGGCTAAATGATCCAATCAAAAGATATAAGGTATCAGATTGGATAAAAAAAAAAAAGCAAGATCCATCCATATGCTGTCTACAAGAAACTCTTTTTATTTTTTATTTTATTTTTTCAGTGTTTCAAGATTCATTGTTTATGCATCACACCCAGTGCTCCAGGCAATACATGCCCATACCCCCACCCTCCTCCCTTCCAAAACCCTCAGTTTGTTTCTCAGTCCACAGTCTCTCATGGTTCACCTCCCCCTCTGATTTCCCCCAATTCACTTTTCCTTTCCTTCTCCTAATGTCCTCCATGTTATTCCTTATGCTCCAAAAGTAAATGAAACCATATGATAATTGACTCTTTCTGCTTGACTTATTTCACTCAGCATAATCTCCTTCAGTCCCATCCATGTTGATACAAAAGATGGGTATTCATCCTTTCTAAGGCATAATATTCCATTGTATATATGGACCATATCTTCTTTATCCATTCGTCTGTTGAAGGGCATCTTGGCTCTTTCCACAGTTTGTCTATTGTGGCCATTGCTGCTATGAATATTGGGATAAGGTGGCCCTTATTTTCATTATGTCTGTATCTTTGGGGTAAATACCCAGGGTCATAGGGGAGCTCTATTTGTAATTTTTGAGGAATCTCCACACTGTTTTCCAAAGTGGCTGCACCAACTTGCATTCCCACCAACAATATAAGAGGGTTCCCCTTTCTCCACATCCTCTCCAACACTTGTTGTTACTGTCTTGTTAATTTTGGCCATTCTCTCTGGTGTAAGGTGCTCACTGTGGTTTTGATTTGAATCTCCCTGATGGCTAATGATGATGAACATTTTTTCATGTGTCTATTAGCCATTTGTATGTCGTCTGTAGAGAAGTGTCTGTTCATGTCTTCTGCCCATTTTTTGACGTGATTATCTATCTATTTTTTGAGATTGAGGAGTTCTTTATAGATTTTTAGTATCAGCCCTTTGTCTGTAGTGTCATTTGAGAATATCTTCTCCCATTCCGTGGTTTGCCTCTTTGTTTTGTTGACTCATTTTAGACTGAAAATCTTCTCCAGATTTAAAATGAGGGAGTGAAGAACCATTTTGCATGACAACAGACATCTAAAGAAAGCTGGAGTAGCAATCCTTATATCAGAAAAATTAGATTTTAAGCCAAAGACTAGTAAGGGATAAAAAGGGACACTATATCATACTTAAAGGGTCTATCCAACAAGAGGTTCTAACAATCATAAATATTTATGCTCCTAACTTGGAAGCAGCCAATTATATAAACCAACTAACAAAATTAAAGAATCACATTGATAAGAATACAATAATAGTAGGGGACTTCAACATTCCACTCACAGCAATAACAGATCATCTAAGCAGAAGATCAACAGGGAAACAAGGTCTTTGAAGGACACACTAGACCAGAAGGATTTCACAAATATAAACAGAGCATTCCATCTTAAAACAAAAGAACACACATTCTTCTCAAGTGCACATGGAACATTCTCCAGAACAGATCACATAATGGGTCACAAATCCAGACTCAACCAGTACCAAAAGACTGTGATTATTCCCTGCATATTTTCAAACCACCGTGCTTTGAAACTTGAACTCAATCACAAGAGGAAATTTGGAAGAAACTCAAATGCTTGGAGGTTAAAGGGCATCCTACTGAAGATGTTTGGGTCAACCAGGAAATTAAAGAAGAATATTAAAAATTCATGGAAACAAATAAAAATGAAAACACAACTGTTCAAAAACCTTGGGATGCAGCAAAGATGTCCCCAAGAGGTAAGTACATAGCAATACAAGCCTTTCTCTAGAAACTAAAAAAGTTTCAAAATACACAAGGTAACCTTACACCAAAAGGAGCTAGAGAAAGAACAGCAAATAAAGCCTAGACCAAGCAGGAGAAGAGAAATAATAAAGATTAGAGCAGAAATCACTGAAATAGAAACTAAAAGAACAGCAGAACAGATCAATCAAACTAGAAGCTGGTTCTTTGAAATAATTAATTAGATCAATAAATCCCTAGCCAGACTTATCAAAAAGAAAAGAGAAGGGATCCAAATTTTAAAAAATCGTGAATTAAAGAGGAGAGATCACAACCAACACCAAGGAAATACAATGAATTATAAGACTACATTATGAGCAAATATATGCCAACAAATTAGGCAATCTGGAAGAAATGGATGCATTCCTAGAAACTTACATACTACCAAAACTGAAACAGGAAGAAATAGAAAATCTGAATAGACCCATAACCAGCAGGGAATTTGAAGAAGTAATCAAAAATCTCCCAACAAACAAGAATCTAGGGCCAGATGCTTCCCAAAGGAATTCTACCAAACATTTAAAGAGGAACTAGTACTTATTCTTCTGAAACTGTTTCAAAAAATAGAAATGGAAGGCAAACTTCTGAACACATTGCATGAGGTCAGCATTACCTTGATCCCAAAACCAGACAAAGATCCACCAAAGCACATATTGCTTGGAGCACTAGATGTGGTGTATAAACAATTAATTCTGGAACACTGAAAATAAATTAAAAAAATAATTAAAAATTAAAAAAAAATCCTACCAAAAAGGAGAGTTACAGACTGATAACCTTGATGAACATGGATGCTAAAATTCTCGCCAAGAGGATCCAATAGTACATTTAAAGGATTATTCAACATATAGTACATCATTAGTTTTTGATGTAGTGTTCAACAATTCATTACTGTGTATAACACCCAGAGCTATAAGTTGTCTAACTGATCATAATAAAAAAAAATTAATAGGGTCCCTGGGTGGCTCAGTGGGTTAAAGCCTCTGCCTTCAGCTCAGGTCATGATCCCAGGATCCTGGGATCGAGCCCCACTTCGGGCTCTCTGCTCCGTGGGGAGCCTGCTTTCTCCTCTCTCTCTGCCTGCCTCTCTGCCTACTTGTGACCTCTGGCTGTGAAATAAATAAATAAAATCTTAAAATAAATAAATAACATTTTTAAAAAGGATTATTCACCAGGACTAAGTGGGATTTATTCCTGGGCTGCACAAGTGGTTCAACATTAATAAATCAATCAATATAATATATCACATTAATAAAAGAAAGGAAAAAAACATATGATCCTCTGAATTGATGCAGAAAAAGCATTTGTCAAAGTACAGCATCATTTCTTGATTAAAACTCCCCACAGTGATTAAAAATACAGCTTCCCTATAACCCTGAAATGCACTACTGGGTATTTACCCCAAAGATACAGATGTAGTGAAAAGAAGGGCCATTATGTACTCCAATGTTCAAAGCAGCAATGGCCACAGTCGCCAAACTGTGGAAAGAACCAAGATGCCCTTCAACGGACAAATGGATAAGGAAGATATGGCCCATATATACTATGGAGTATTATGCCTCCATCAGAAAGGATGAATACCCAGCTTTTTTTTTTTAATTTTTTAATTTATTTTCAGCATAACAGGATTCATTGTTTTTGCACCACACCCAGTGCTCCATGCAATCCGTGCCCTCTCCAATACCCACCACCTAGTTCCCCCAACCTCCCACCCCCCCACCCCTTCAAAACCCTCAGGTTGTTTTTCAGAGTCCATAGTCTCTCATGGTTCACCTCCCCTTCCAATTTCCCTCAACTCCCTTCTCCTCTCTAACTCCCCTTGTCCTCCATGCTATTTGTTATGCTCCACAAATAAGTGAAACCATATGATAATTGACTCTCTCTGCTTGACTTATTTCACTCAGCATATTCTCTTCCAGTCCCGTCCATGTTGCTACAAAAGTTGGGTATTCATCCTTTCTGATGGAGGCATAATACTCCGTAGTGTATATGGACCACATCTTCCTTATTCATTCGTCCGTTGAAGGGCATCTTGGTTCTTTCCACAGTTTGGTGACCGTGGCCATTGCTGCTATAAACATTGGGGTACAGATGGCCCTTCTTTTCACTACATCTGGAATACCCAACTTTTGTATCAACATGGATGGGACTGGAGGAGATTATGCTGAGTGAAACAAGTCAAGTAGAGAGAGTCAATTATCATATGCTTTCACTTATTTGTGGAGCATAAGGAATAACACAGAGGAGATGGGGAGATAGAGAGGATAAGGAGTTGGGGGAAATTGGAGGGGGAGACGAATCATGAGAGACTGTGGACTCTGAGAAACAAACTGAGGTTTTTGGAGGGGAGAAGGGTGGGATGTTGGGTGAGCCTGGTGGTGGGTATTATGGAAGGCACATGTTGCATGGAGCACTGGGTATGGTACATAAACAATGAATTCTGGAACATTGAAAAGAAATTTAAAAAAAAAAAACTCTCCACAGTGTAGGGATAGAGGGAACATACCACATCATAAAAGCCATCTATGAAAAGCCCACAGTGATTATCATTCTCAATGGGGAAAAACTGAGAGCTTTTCCCCTAAGGTCAGGAATACGACAGAGATGCCCACTCTCACCACTGTTGTTCAACATAGCATCAGAAGTCTTAGTTTCAGAAGTCCTAGCTTCAGCAATCAGACAACAAAAAGAAATAAAAGGTATTCAAATTGGCAAAGAAGAAGTTAAACTCTCAGTCTTAACAAATGACATGATATGGGGAAAATCAAAAAAGACTCCATCCCAAAATTATTAAAACTAATACAGGATTTCAGAAACATGGCAGGATATAAAATCAATGCACAGAAAATCAGCTGCATTTCTATACACTAAAAATTAGGCAGAAGAAAGAGAAATTAAGGAACTGAACCCATTTACAATTGCACCAGAAACTAAAAGATACCTAGGAATAAACCTAACCAAAGAGGTAAAGGATCTGCACTCTAAAAACTACAAAACACTTATGACAGAAATTGAGGCAGACACAAAGAAATGGAAAAACATTCCATGCTCATGGGCTGGAAAAAATTAATAATGTTAAAATGTCTGTGCTACCCTAAGCAATCTATACATTCAATGCAATCCCTATCAAATATACCATCAACATTTTTTCACAGAGCTGGAACAAATAATCCTCAAATTTGTAAGGAACCAGAAAAGACCCCAAATAGCCAGGGGAGTGTTAAAAAAAAGAAAACCAAAGCTGGGGGTATCACAATGCCTGATGTCACATGATATTACAAAGCTGTAATCATCAAGACAATATGATACTGGCACAAAAAGAGACACACTGATCAATGGAAGAGCATAGGAAACCCAGAAATGGACTTTCAACTCTATTGTCAACTGATCTTCAACAAAGCAGAAAAGAATATCTAATGGAAAAAGGACAGTCTCTTCAACAAACAGTGTTGGGAAAATTGGACTTCAAAATAAAAAGCTTCTGCACAGCAAAGGAAACAGTCAACAAAACAAAAAGGCAACGCACAGAATGGGAGAAGATATTCGCAAGACACTACAAAGGGCTGATATCCAAGATCTATAAAGAACTCCTCAAACTCAACACACACAAAACAGATAATCACGTCAAAAAATGGGCAGAAGACAGGAACAGACACTTCTCCAAAGATGACATACAAATGGCTAATAGACACATGAAAAAATGTTCATCATCATTAGCCATCAGGGAGATTCAAATCAAAACCTCATTGAGATACCACCTTATACCTGTTAGAATGGCAAAGATTAACAAGGCAGGAAGCAACAAATGTTGGAGGGATGTGGAGAAAGGGGAACCCTCTTACACTGTTGGTGGGAATGCAAATTGGTACAGCTTTGGAAAACAGTGTGGAGATTCCTCAAAAAATAAAAAATAGAGCTACCCTATGACCCTGCAATTGCACTACTGGGTATTTACCACAAAGATACAGACATAATGAAAATAAGGGCCACCTGTACCCCAGTGTTCATAGCAGCAATGGCCACAATGGACAAACTGTGGAAAGAGTCAAGATGCCCTTCAACAGATGAATGGATAAAGAAGATATAGTCCGTATATACAATGGAATATTATGCTTCCATCAGGAAGGATGAATACCTATCTTTTTATCAACATGGGCGGGACTGGAGGAGATTATGCTGAGTGAAATAAATCAAGCAAAGAAAGTCAATTATCATATGGTTTCACTTACTTGTGGAACATAAGGAATAACACAGAGGACATTAGGAGAAGGAAAGGAAAAGTGAATTGGGGGAAATCAGAGGGGGAGATGAACCATGAAAGACTGTGGACTGAGAAACAAACTTGAGGGTTTTGGAGAGGAGGTGGGTGGGGGATGACTGAGCCTGGTGGTGGGTATTAAGGAGGGCACGTATTGCATGGAGCACTAGGTGTGATGCATAAACATGAATCTTGGAACCTTGAAAAAATAAAATTAAGTTAATTAAAAAAAAAAGAAAATTGGGACTGCGACATGCCAAATGAAACTGAACCATTCTCTTAAACCATACACAAAGATAAACTCAAAATGGATGAAAGACCTCAATGTGAGACAGGAATCCATCAGAATCCTAGAGGAGATCACAGGCAGCAGTCTCTTCCACTTTGGCCACAGCAACTTCTTGCAGGCACATCTCCAAAGGCAAGGGAAACAAAAGCAAAAATAAACTATTGGGACTTCATCAAGATAAAATGCTTCTGCACAGCAAAGAAAATAGTCAGCAAAACTAAAAGGTAACCTAAGGAAGGGGAGAAGATATTTGCAAATGTTTTATCAGATAAAGGGCTAGTATCAAGATCTATGAAGAAGTTATCAAACTCAACACCCAAAAAGTAAATAATCCAGTCAAGAAATGGGCAGAAGACATGAACAGACACTTCTCCAAAGATGACATACAAATGGCTAATAGACACATGAAAAAATGTTCATCATCATTAGCCATCAGGAAGATTCAAATCAAAACCTCATTGAGATACCACCTTATACCTGTTAGAATGGCAAAGATTAACAAGGCAGGAAGCAACAAATGTTGGAGGGATGTGGAGAAAGGGGAACCCTCTTACACTGTTGGTGGGAATGCAAATTGGTGCAGCTTTGGAAAACAGTGTGGAGATTCCTCAAAAAGTTAAAAATAGAGTTATCCTATGACCCCACAATTGCACTGCTGGGTATTTACCCCAAAGATACAGATGTAATGATCCAAAGAGGCACATGCATGCCAACGTTTATAGCACCAATGTCCAAAACAGTCAAACTGTGAAAAGAGCCAAGATTTCCATCAACAGGTGAATGGGATAAAGGAAATACGATACACACACAGATACACACAAATACATACACACTGGAATATTACTCAGCCACCAGAAAGGATGAATACCTATCATTTATGTCAATGTGGATGGAAGTGGAGGGTATTATGCTGAGCGAAATAAGTCAGAGAAAGATGATTATCACATGGTTTCACTCATGTGTGGAATATAAGAAACAGCTCAGAGGATCATAGAGGAAGGGAGGGAATGGAATGGGAAGAAATCAAGACAGGGTGACAAACCAAGAGAGACTCTTAACTCTAAGGAATAAACTTAGGGCCACTGGAGGGGAGGTGGGGGGGTAACTCTGTGGTGGGCATTAAAGAGGGCACCTGATGTGTTGAGCACTGGGTGTTATATGCAACTGATGAATTATCGAACTCTACATCTGAAACTAATGATGTACTCTATGTTGTCTAATTGAATTTAAATTAAAAAATTCCAGGTAGCAGTGCATATTATTCCTCAGGGGAATAATTTGTTAATATCTTATACATTCCAAGATGGCACCCTATAACCCAGCAATTCTACAATTCCTCTGTGTATATCCCACGGAATGTGCCTTACAGAAACTCTCATGGATGTGCACAAGGAAACCCAAGCAAGAATGCTCACATCTATCGTCAATGAGATGAGTCAATAAATTGTGGCATAATCACAGGCAACACTGTAGAGCAGTTAAAATAAATGAAAAGCATCCTATGAATAAACATAAGACATAATGGAAAGTAAGAAAAGCAAGACACAGAATGATCTGATTTCATTTCGGTAGAGTTTAAAAATAGGATATATTGCTTTGGGTTACATAACATTAAGCAAAATAATAAAAATCCCCATGGAAATATTTGTAGTAATCTCTGGAGCATATTGAGAGGATTAGAGTATAATAGACAAGGGGCCTCAACTGTCTACCGTACTTCATTTCTTACACTGGGGAAGGATACACTGGTGTACATTATACTACTTCTATTCTTGTCTGTGTTTGACACATTTCATTTAAAAAAATCACTAACAAAAAAGTGATTTTATTCTTGAATCCTCAAATTCATGAAAGACATTTTTCAGGAATAAGTCACCGTTTCGCCACAAATTCAGAGACAGCCAGTGGTATACACACTTGAACATCTTTCCTTCTGTGAGTTGGTCAAAGCAGTCAGTTGAACCATGGCAGAAAACAGAAACCATAAATGATGAAGGCATATGACACAGCAGCTGTATTTCCAGGAATTCCAGATCTGTGGTTCGCCTAAAGCCAATTTTGTTTCTTCTTCCCCCTACAGCTGTTCCAGTGGTATCTCTTGCCTATGGAAAACCACTTGCATCTTTCTCCTTCAGAACACACTTTTGGAGCCTAATGCCTTTGCTTGTCACACTGGGACACACTCATTTGGAGTCACGTCAAGTAACCAGGCTGGACTCAAGTTCCGAGAGTGGGGTAGCCCTATAGGAATGCTCAAGTGTCAGGGTATATGTCCCACTATGGGAAATGCTCCTGGATCATCCAGCCAACACCTGCCTAGACACTGGATCCACTGGGAGGGTAAGTCAGCACCTTGGAGAACAAAGTACCTCAGATTGGAGGTCTTAAACAACAGAACTTGATTCTCTCAAATCTGATATCAGTGTGTTAGCAGAATGAATAGTTCCTTCTAAGGCTGTGAGGTAGAATCTGTTCCTGGTCTCTTTCACAGCTTCTGGGGTTTTGCTGGCTATCTTCGGTGTTTTCAGGATTGTAACATTTCCCCAGTCTCTGACTTCATCCTCACATGGTGTTCTCCCTGTGTGCATGTCTGTGTCCAAATTTCCCTTTTTTATAAAGGCACCAGTCATATGGGATTAGAGCCCACCCTGATGATCCCATTGTAAGCTTAATCTGTAAAGACGCTATCCCCACATAAGGTCACATTCTGAGGTCTTGGAAATCAGGACTTCAGCACAGGAACTTCAAGAGGACACAATTAACACATCACTGAAGGCTTCCCTGACTTGTCCAACAAAACCAGAGCCCTGCCTTGGGAGTTCACACAGCATGGGGGCCTCAGCTGCATCCCAGCACTATCAGTCCATATTAACAAGGGACTATTTCTTGTTTACCAGTGAGTCCCCAAAGCCCAGTTCAGAGCCTGGATTTGGTAGAAAACACGTAACTTATTTGTCAGATAAATGAATTGATTTTTTAAAAATGCCTTTGCATTCAATGATTTTTTTGTGCATGTTCCTTTTGCCTTTGCTGGTCAACAGAACATCTTTACATGCCCTCTCCTCCTCCGCACTTTGGACCAAGCACATTCCCTTCCACCCAAGAGAAGTACTAGCTAACAATGACAACTAACATGTTTCCATCTCTCTGTACTAGGGACTCTGCTATGAGTTTTGCAAGGAATGGATCGTCTCTCATGACAACCTCACAAGTTAAATACAATTATCTACATTCTACAGATGAGGAAACTGAGTTACAGTGTTTAAGGTAGCTTGCCCAGGGTTACAGTGATATGAGATGATTGTATTGGGAAAGGACAGGCATATGTCTGCCCTATCTACCCCCTCCCTCTAGGCTTAGAATAGAGCCTGGCACAGAGCAGGCACACTAGCATTAACACGACCGTGTACTTTTTAGGGTTAGAACCAGAACACTTGTGATAATAAGAGAGGACACTAAATTGAGGGGAAACTGGAAAAACAGTGCAGTTCTGGGCATGCTGGATTTACGGTTACTTTATCAATAAATATATGTCAAATGAATGAACTCAGGCCTGTCCTGCTTAAGAGCCCAGATTTTAGTCACCACATAACACTTAGCAAGATGTATTTGCAAAACCAAATTGTACTTACATGGGGCATTTGCTAAAAAAGCATGCTCCTGGATGTAAATCTACAGCAATTCACATCAGATAGGAATTTCTGTTGCAATTTTATCATTGCACAGACTGTTATTCAGCTCCAGAGGGTGGAAATGCAAATTAAAGAAATGCTTTGTATTTAAAAAAAAAAAACAAAACTCTTTCAGAAGGCTAAGTCATTATGATCCATAATTGGGGTACAAGATGGGATAAAATTTTTATTCTATCAGAGATGATGATAAAGGAGTCATTTCTATCGCTCCATTCTTGAAAAATATAATGGTGTTTCCAATGAACTTTCATATCAATAATGGTCTTAATTATCCATTCCTTCTTGTAAGCCAAATGCCTTTTCTTTTGGCAAAAACAAAGAAGTAATTTTAGTTTTTCTTTCTTCTCTCTCCTCCTTCTTTCCTCCTTCCTTTCCTCCTTCCCCACCCTCCACCTTTCAGAGAAACAATGTGAGTATATAAGCTTCTGAATCAGTGCACATCTTATGCTGTGGAATAGTACAGACCCTCCTGCGAAGCTACATGGGATGTGCCCCCAAAACTTCCTGGAATGACAGCATCCTGGGATGGAAAGAAATCTTTTCCTCTCACACCAATGTTCCTATAAGGCCATCCCTCTGATGGCCATCTACTCATGGCTTGAACACCTGTGGCCCATGCTAGTTGCCCACCCATCTTTCCAGGGGATGCTTATGATGGTCATGTAATTTGGATCATAGTATTAAGAACTCAGGGACCACTGACTATGCCGGACTTGTCACTTCCCAACTGTGTGGCCTCGAGCAAGTAACTCAACCTCTGTACCTCACATCAGAGGATACACATGGAAGCCCTCTGATTTCTATTTGGAATATTCGGTGTTTTTGTTTTTTAAAAAAACTGAATTAGGCAATAAATTTATTTTTTAAAATTTTTTATTTTTTTAATTTATTTTCAGTGTACCAGAATTTTATTTTTTTTAATGTTTTATTGAACAGTTTATTCATTTGGTTTATAACTTGAAAATATTTGTACATATAGCTCCTGGGCCTCCAAGTATCCTTTTGCCAGGGGGATTCTGGTACACATGAGGAACAGGTTTGGTCTCATTCCTTTGATCTGAGACCTCCGTTTAGAGTCTTAAATATGTTTTAAAAAATATGTTAAAAAGGTTGTGGGTATTAAGGAGGGCACGTATTGCATGGAGCACTGAGAGTGGTACATAAACAATGAATCTTGGAAAAAACAAAATAAAATTTTTTTTAAAAACTCCAAAAACAATAAATAAAATCCAAACTTTTCACAAAGAAATCCGGATTTTTTGACTTCCTCAGAAAAGCAATAATCTGGCCACCCTTGACACAGTTTCCTTCAAGGCAACTATTTGCTGGAGCTGGTTGGTGGCTGCCCACTCTGGCTGGGACAGACCCCACCTGAAAACACAGGCGCCAACCAGTAGCAAGGAGGCTCCTCTCATTCCTGTGAGTGCTGTCCCCTGAGGGCAGCTGAGCTGCGGACCACGACATACACACCCCCAACACAGCACTCATTCTGTTGGCAGTAACTGGGTTTGTGGACCAATCCCTTTGTCTAGGATGTTCTTCCAAACAAATTTATCCTTATCCATCCTTAAAGGCCAGTTCATAGACCACTTTCTCCACACAGCCTTTCTCTAATCCCCAATATCCAACTCTGAGGCACTCTACCTCTTCTCACTGCCTCTAATTCTAGACTCGACCCTGCCATGTCACTTTTCACATCCTCCTTTGTATTCCACTTAGCTGTGAATACACACATACACACACACACACCAATGCACTTCTTGACAGTAGAGGCCCTTATTCATTTGTGTTCCCCAATTTAACACAGTCTCTTTATGGTGGGCAGAATAATGGCTCCCCCAAGATGCCCACATCCTAATTCCCAGAACCTGTGAACATTACATTACAGGGCAAAGAGTAATTAATAAAACAGATGGAACTGAGCTTGCTAATCATCTGACCTGTAAGTAGGGATATTTTTCTGGATTATCCAGGTGGGCCCAATGTAATCGCAAGGATCCTAAAATGCAGAGGGCAAAGCAGAGAAGTCACAGTGATGGAATGTAAGAGGTCTCAATGAGCCATTGCTGGCTTTGAAAACGAATGAATGAAGTCACCAAATCAGGAATGTGGGCAACCCACAGAAGCTAAAAAAGGCAAGAACAGATTCTCCCCTAGAGCCTCCAGAAGAAAGCATCCCTGTTAACACCTTAATATTAGCCCAGTGAAACCCATTTCAGTCTTCTGATGACCAGAACTATATGAAAATAAATTTGTGTTGTTTTAACCAGTGGTGATGGTAATCTGTTAGAGCAGAATAGGAACTTAATATACTCACTTTCCTCACAGCAGGTGCTCAATGTCTGCCTATGGATGGTGAATCTGACAGCACCTTCTTTCCGTGGGTCCCAGAAACACATAAGGACAAGGATTCATTGGCTCTCTTACCACACTGTTGAGTCACAAGGGCACACAACTGAACCTCTAATGAGAACCCTGCCTAGAACAGAGAAAGCAGCTAGAAAACAGGAAAAGTACAGGGAATGTGGCTTCAGAAGATGGGGGCTAGGATCCTGACCACGACCTCATACCTATGGTAACCTCAAGTGAATTTCTTCACCAATGAGTCTCAGTCTCCTCACCTATAAGATGGTGGTAGCCTCATTCCCTACAGAATTACTGTGATGAGTAACCAGTGTACCCATGCCATTTATTTCATGTTTGGCACAAACATACACATACACACCACATACTCATTATAAAGCCCTTCAAGGGCATTTCAATCCACTCTCTGCTGCTGATGGTGGGTTTTATAACCAGGGCAAGAGCTCTGTTTCTCAACCAAGAGGC
This sequence comes from Lontra canadensis, assembly GCF_010015895.1. NCBI lineage: Eukaryota > Metazoa > Chordata > Mammalia > Carnivora > Mustelidae > Lontra > Lontra canadensis. The sequence continues at coordinate 61,970,110 of NW_022630995.1, read as the reverse complement.
ACTGGAGTGTACTTGTTCCATGGATCTTTCTGTCACATGAATAATACCTGTAGATCTTAACAGCCCTGTCTCCTCTCCCACACTACTGTGAAGAAGAAAACTCTCTGCTCTAAGTCACTGATTTTAACACTCATTTTTACCCATCACCATACACACCCTTTGCACTGCAAATTTTGCCTCCCCCCATAAGAGATGGAACCTATTTCCCCACCCCTTGCATCTGAGCTGGCTTAGAGATTTGATTTAGCCAATGAAATGTGGTGATAGTAATGGTGTGTCCATTACAAGCCTAGGCTTCAAGAGGCCTCACACAGTCTCTCATGGTTCATCTCCCCCTCCGATTTCCCCCAACTCCCTTCTCCTCTCCTTCACTCAATGTCTTCCATGTTATTCCTTATGCTGCACAAGTAAATGAAAGCATATGATAATTGACTCTTTCTGCTCGACTTATTTCACTCAGCATAATCTCCTCCAGTCCCATCCATGTTGATACAAAAGTTGGGTATTCATCCTTTCTGATGGAGGCATAATACTCCATAGTGTATATGGACCACATCTTCCTTATCCATTTGTCCGTTGAAGGGCATCTTGGTTCTTTCCAGTCTGGCGACCGTGGCCATTGTTGCTATAAACATTGGGGTACAGATGGCCCTTCTTTTCACTACATCTGTATCTTTGGGGTAAATACCCAGTAGTACAATTGCAGGGTCATAGGGAAGCTCTATTTTTAATTTCTTGAGGAATCTCCACACTGTTCTCCAAAGTGGCTGCACCAACTTGCATTCCCACCAACAGTGTAAGAGGGTTCCCCTTTCTCCACATCCCCTCCAACACATGTTGTTTCCTGTCTTGCTAATTTTGGCCATTCTAACTGGTGTAAGGTGGTACCTCAATGTGGTTTTAATTTGAATCTCCCTGATGGCTAGTGATGATGAACATTTTTTCATGTGTCTGATAGATATCATCCTCAATGGGAAAAAGCTTGCAGCCTTCCCATTGAGATGGAACATGACAAGGATGCCCACTCTCACCACTCTTGTTCAACATAGTATTAGAAGTCCTAGCAACAGCAATCAGACAACGAAGAGAAATAAAAGGTATCTAAATTGGCAATGATGAAGTTAAACTCTCTCTCTTCGCAGATGACATGATACTTTATATGGAAAACCCAAAAGACTCTGTCTGCTATATTTTCATCAGTCTTTCCCTATACTTTCCAAGATTTTAACAGAAATGTGGGGAACTAGACTATGGGGTGTTACTTATATTTTAATTGAAACATTTACTTGTTTCATTCCTAATAATCTGAATTGATTTGAGACCCTATGAACTCATTCTACTTGTTAAAAATGTTTTCGATATTATTGACCAGAAGCCTACAGTTAAAAATAAATGTTTTCCCTTTTAAAAAAGAAAAAAAAAAGAATTCAGAATAGAAAGTCGTGGATCCTCCTTCCACACATAAACACACTGATTCAGCAATGATTCATGGCAAATTGTCTTTCTGATAAATCCAGAAACTAACTGAAAGGCTATTGCACCCCAGGAGGCAGCAAAACCAGAGTCACTGAAACTGATAGGGAAACTTGAGACATCCTTTCACCAGAATGCCTGCCATGCCCCACCCCATGGCAAACAGTGCCATATGATCAGGGAGAACACCCAGCTCTCAATTTCACCCATGGGAGACTTGATTCACATATCCAGTACCCCAACTTTTTCAAGGGTGCTCTCTGGCGAATTGGTTTTTGTCTTACCCATCTTGGAGCTATGACGAGTCTTGCAAGCCACCCAACGGGAAAAGATAATGGTTTGGTTAGATACCAAAGATCTGGTATCTGCGGAAGATACCATAGATCTGCCCCTGTGCTCAGCACAGAGTAAGCAAACAAAACATCCCATCTCTCAGCTTCCTCCTGAGGAGGGAAATAGTTGGTGTGTCCACTAAATACACCAACTTCTCCAGGGGATCCCCAAATAACAGGCATCTAACTCTCCAGTTTTGAAATCCTGACATATCTGGTACAGTGTAGTTACCTATGAATAGAGATGGTGGTTTGAACTGGTAAATACCATAGGTCCCTATCCCCTGGCTCAACAAAGACCAAGTGGACAAAAACCGCAGCTGTAAGCTTCTTCCTGTGGAGAGAAAGAATTGGTAAAAGCCCCCAGATTATCTGACTAGACTGACTGGTAAAGTTTTTTTCTGCTGTATGATGCCAGTTGGTAAATACTGGGAGAGTTGTCTCTTTGTAATGCATAGACACCAGCAGACAGTCAAGGAAAAGAAAGCCTTAGGCAAAGATACTCCATGTAAAGGAAAAAGATAAACCTCCAGAATCTAACCATAATGCAGAATTATATGATTTATCTGACATGAAATTCAGAATAATTTTCATAAGATATTTACCAAGGTCAAGATAACAAGACCTGCATAATGTGAGAATTCTGACCTAGAGACAGATAATATTTTCTAAAATACCAAACAAATCACGGAGCTGAAGTAACTAAAAAATTCATTAGAGGGGTGTAACTGTATAGAACCAAAGAAAGGATCTGTGAACTCAAAAACAGGCTATTAGAAATAATTCAAGGAGCAAAACGTATGAATAAAGTTTTAGGTGCTTATAAAGATACCCCCAAGATGACTGATCTACACATTATGGGAATTCTAGAAGGAAGAGAGAAAAGGCCAGAAAAACAATTCAAAGAAATAGTGGCTGAAAACTCCCCAAAATTTCTCTCTGGGCAAAGAAATGTGCATCCAGATCTAAGAAACCCAAATGATACAACCAAATAAGAGGAACCCAAAGAAATCTACACTGAAATACATTATAATCCAATTGTCAAAAGTCAAAGAAAAAGAGGCCATTTTTGTTTCATTTTTGAGAAATGTCTGTTCATGTATTCTGCCTATTTCTTGACTGGATTATTTGGGTACATGATGTAATGAGCCCTGGGTGTTATACACAACTGACAAATTATTACACTACATCTGAAACTGATGATGCACTGTATGTTGGCTAACATACAGCAAAAAAGATAAAAAGACCATTCTGAAAGAAACAAGAGTAGTGACTTGTCACATACAGAGGAATTCCCATAAAATAGTCAGCAGATTTTTTGGCAAAAACCTTGCAGATCAGAAGGGAGTAGGATGATATATTAAATGTGCCAAAAGGAAAAAAAAAAAAAAACCACAAAAAATTCACCAACCAAAAATACTGTAAAATGTCCTTCAAAAATTAAGGAAAGATAAATACTCTCCCCCCAAAACCAGAAGCTAAGAGGGTTCATCACCACTAGAACTACCTTATAAGAAATACTAATGGTTGTCCATACATACAAAACAAAGGGACACCTAAGAATACACCATGGCATGAGAAAATACAAAACTTGTTGGTAAAGGTAAATACATATAGGTAAATACAGATTAGTGAACTACTATAGCAGTGGCAAGTAAATCACTTTTAGTTCTAGTACAAGAGTTAAAAGACAAAAAAGTATTAAAAGTAACTATAAACTAAAAAATATCTTAAAAGATAAACAATATGAATAGATATAAATTGTGACAAAATTAATATAAAGAGTGAAGACAGATAAGTTAAAGTATAGCAGTTCTGTGTGCACTTGAACTTATGTTGTTAACTTAAAACACAATGTTACAACTATAAAATAATTTATCGGGGCCCCAGGGTAACTGCAAACACACAAATACCTACAGAATTTAAACAACAGATAAGGAGAATCAAAATACATCAATGTAAAAAAATCAACAAAACACAAAGGAAGACAGAGAGGAAAAGACAGATGAAAGAATTGCAAGACTGACAGAAAACTAAGAAAATGTCAATAAAAAATCCTTGCCTATCAATAATTAAGTATAAATAAAGACATACAATTGCTGAATAATTTTTTAAAAAAATTATATGCCACCTACAAGGAACTCACTTTACACTGATACATTTAGGTTGTATCCTAAATGGATACATATAGGTTAAAAGTGAAGGGATGGATAAATATATTCCAGGTAAATGATAACCAAAAGAAATCAACAGTGGCTATATCAGACAAAATAAACGTTAAGTCCAAGACTGTCACAAGAGATAAAGATTGAACACTATATCATGATAAAACAATCCACCCATAAGGAAGATATAACAATTATAAACATATATACACCAAATATCAGAGCACCTAAATACAGAAAGCAAACAGTGGCAGAATTGGAGGAAGAAACAGACAGTAATCTAATAATTGTAGAAGGCTTCAACACTCCACTTTCAATAATAGACAGAAAATCAAGACAAAAGAGCAATAAGGAAATAGAAGATCTGAATAACACTATCAACAAATGGACCTACCAGATATACACAAAACATTCTATCCAACAGTAACAGAACAAAAATTCTTTTCAAAAATACAGAGATCTTTTTTTAGGATAGATCACATTAGGTCACAAAACAAATCCTAACAAATTTAAGAAGATTGTAAGCATACTAAGTATTTTTTTTCTGACAACAATGGAAAATGGAAATCAATAGCAGAAGGAAAACTGGAAAATTCACAAATAAGCAGATATTAAACAATTATGTTTGTGAACAATCATTGGTTCAAAGGAGAAATCAAAAAGGAAATCAGAAAATACCTCAAGACAAATAAAAATGAAAACACAATATACCAAAACTTGTGGTATTCAGCAAAAGTAGTACTAAGAGTGAACTTCACAGTGATAAATACCTACATTAAAAAGGAAGAAATCTCAAATAAAAATCTAACTTTACACCTCATGAAAGAAGACAAAGAAGAACAAACTAAGCCCAAATTTAACAGCAGGAAGGAAATAATAAATATAGCACTAGGTATTATATGCAACTGATGCATTACTGAATTCTACATCTGAAACTAATGATGTACTCTATGTTAGCTAATTGAATTTAAATTAAAAAAAAATTGACTGGAAAAAATAAATAAACAAAACTAAACAGATAAAAAAGGAAAAAACAATGAAACTAAAGTTTGTCTTTTGAAAAGATAAAATTGGCAAACCCTTATCCAGACTAATTATGAAAAAAGAAAGAAGACTCAGATTAAAAAATCATAAATGAAAGAAGAGATATTACAATTTATGTCACAGAAATAAGAGAGATCATAAGAGATTAACAGGAAAAATTATACACCAACAAACTGGATAACTTAGAAGAAATGGACAAATTTCTGGAAACATATAACCTACCAAGACTAAGTTATGAAGAAATAGAAAATCTACACAGACCTACAACTAATATGGAGATAGCATCAATAATAAAAACCTCCAAAGAAAAGCCCAGGACCAGCTGATTTCAGCTGGTGATTTCAGCTGTTAATTCTACCAAACATTTAAAGAATGATTAAAACCAATACTTCTCGGGGTGCCTGGATGGCTCAGTGGGTTAAAGCCTCTGCCTTCGGCTCAGGTCATGATCCCAGGGTCCTGGAATCCAGCCCCACATCAGGCTCTCTGCTCAGTGGGGAGTCTGCTTCCTTTCCTCTCTCTCTGCCTGCCTCTCTGCCTACTTGTGATCTCTGTCTGTCAAATAAATAAATAAAATCTTTAAAAAAAAATACTTCTCAAAATCTGAAAAAAAAATTGACATAGAAGTTGCTGTGGGCAATGTCACAGAGGTTACTGCCAATGTTTTCCTCTAGGATTTTGATGGATTTCTATCTCATGTTGAGGTCGTTCATCCATTTTGAGTTTTTCTTTGTGTATGGTGAAAGAGAATGGTTGAATTTCATTCTTCTATCCATAGCCATCCAACTTTCCCAGTAAACAATCAATGAAACAAAGAGAATGGGAGAAGATATTTACAAATGACATTACAAAGGGCTGATATCCAAGATCTTTAAAGAACTCTTCACACTCAACACCCAAAAAAAGATAAACATGTCAAAAAATCGGCAGAAGACATGAACAGACACTTCTCCAAAGAAGACATACAAATGGCTAACAGACACATGAAAAAATGTTCATCATTAGCCATTAGGAAAATTCAAATCAAAACCACACTGAGATACCAGCTTACACCAGTTAGAATGGCCAAAATTAACAAGACAGTAAATAACAAGTGTTGGAGAGGATGTGAACAAAAGGGAACCCTCCTACACTGTTGGTGGGAATGCAAGTTGGTGCAGCCACTTTAAAAAACAGTGTGGAGATTCCTTAAGAAATTAAAAATAGAAATATCTATGACCCTGCAATTGCATTCCTGGGTATTTACCCCCAAAGATACAGATGTAATGAAAAGAAGGGCCATATGTATCCCAATGTTCATAGCAGCAATGGCCACAATCAACAAACTGTGGAAAGAGCCAAGATGCCCTTCAACGATGAATGGATAAAGAAGATATGGTCCATACATACAATAGAATATTATGCCTCCACCAGAAAGGACGAATACCCAACTCCTGCATTAACATGGACGGGACTGAAGGAGATTATGCTGAGTGAAATAAGTCAAGCAAAGAAAGTCAATTATCATATGGTTTCACTTACTTGTGGAGCATAAAGAATAACATGGAGGACATTAGGAGAAGGAAAGGAAAAGTGAATTGGGGGAAATCAGAGAGGGAGACAAACCATGAGAGACTGTGGACTCTGAGAAACAAACTGAGGGTTTTGGAAGGGAGGGGGTGGGGGGATGGGTGACCCTGGTGGTAGGTATTAAGGAGGACACGTATTGCATGGAGCACTGGATGTGGTGCATAAACAATAAATCTTGGAACACTGAAAAAATAAAATAAAATTTTAAAAAATTGACATAGAAGACTTCTTCCAAACACGTTTTATGAGTCATGCATTACACTGATACCACAGCCAGACAGACACCACAAGAAAACTATAGGCCAATATCCCTGATGAGTATGGATACAAAAATCCTCAAGAAAATACTAGAAATCAAATCCAATAGCACATTAAAGGCATAATACACCATGACCAAATGGTTTTATTCCTGAGATGTAAGGCTTAACATAAACAAATCAATTAATATGACACTTCAAATTAACAAAAGGGTGGATAAAAATCACATGATTATCTCAATAGTTGTGAAAAATCACTTGACAAAATTCAACACCTTTTCATAAAAAAACATTCTCAACAAACTAGGAACAGAAGTAAATTACCTCAATGTAATATAAGTCATATATGACAAGCCTACATCTAACACAATACTCATCATAATATTCAGTAGGTATTATGCTAAGTGAAATAAGTCATACAGAGAAAGACAAATACCATATTGTCTCACTTATATGTGGAATCTAAAAAACAAAACAAATGAAAGAAGAAACAAACCCATAAATACAGGGAACTGGTTGCCAGAGATGGGTGATAAGCAAAAAGGGGCAAAGCTTCCAGTTATGGAATGAATAATTCATGGGGATGAAAGTCACAGCATAGAGGATATAGCCAATGGTATTATAATAGCATTGTATGGTGACAGATGGCAACTACACTTGTAAGCATAGCATAACATACACAGTTGTCAAATCATTATGTTAAAAAACTAAAACATTGTGTGTCAGCTATACTTCAGTAAAAGATAAATGTCTAATACATACATACATACATACATAAAAGGGGAAAAACTGAAAGCTTTCCCTCTAACATTAGGACCAAAAAAAGGATGCCCCATCTCACCACTTGTATTCACACAGTAGTGGAGATTCTAGACAAAGCAATTAGGTAAGAAAAAGAAAAAAAACATCCAAACTGAAAAGAAAGAAATAAAACTGTCCCTTTTTGCTGATGACATGCTATTAAATTTAAAAAAATCAAAGTGTTATAGTGTTGAGTTTTGCATGACTATAGTTTTATGGTTATAGAGTTAAAAATAACTACTAGAACTAATAAATTCAGTACAATTACAGAATACAAAACCAATCTACATAAATCAGTTGTTTCCATATACTAATAATGAACTATCTAAAAAAGAAATTCAAGAAACAATCCCATTTACAATAGCAGCAAAAAGAATAACACCCATGGGGATAAAGTTAACTAAGGAGGTCAAAGACTTGTATAGAAAACTACAGAACAATTCACAATACACAAACAAATGGAAAGGGATCTGTTTCGTGTTTTGGTAGACATTATTATCAAAATGTCCGTACTATCCTAAGCAATCTACAGAGTCCATAAAGCCCTATCAAAATCCCATTGGCATTTCTTACAGAAATTTTTTAAAAATTCTAATATTCATATGGAACCACAAAAGACCACAAACAGTCAAATCAATCTTAAGAAGGAAGAACAAAGCTGGATTTTACTGGCATAAAAATAGGTATATAGACATGGAATAGAATAGAGAACCCAGAAATAAATCCACACATATGGTCCACTGATCTTTGACAAGGGAACCAAGAACACACAATTGGAATAGGATAGTCTCTTCAAAAAATGATGTTAGGAAAACTGGATATCTACATGGAAAGGAATGGAACTGAACCTTCATCTTATACCATATACAAAAATCAACTCAAAAGAGAGATTAAAGACATAAACATAAAAATTCTAGAAGAAAACATAGGGGGAAAGTTTCATGACACCCATCTTTAAGATGATTTTGTGGATATGACACCATAAGCACAAGCAACAAAAATAAGAATAAACAAGTAAGAGTACAAAAAATGAAAAGCTTCTGCACAGCAAAGGAAATAATCAACAGAGTGAAAAGGCAACTTACAGAATAGGAGAAAATATCAAAAGCTATATATCTGATAAGGGGTTCATCTTCAAAATATATAAGGAACTTCTGCAGCTCAATAGTTAAAAAAAAAAAACCTAATAACTCAATTTTAAAATGGGGTAAAGACTTGAAGAGACATTATTCTAGAACACATATAAATGCCCAACAGATAGATGATAAAATACTCAACATCACTAAACATAACATAAATGTAAACCCAAACTACAATGAGATATCACCTCACAACTCTTAGGATGGCCATTATCACAAAAACAAATGTTGGCAATAATATGGAGAACTTTCAACCCTTGCATACTGTCAGTAGGAATATAGAACAGTACAGTTGCGATGGAAAACAGTATGGAGGTTCCTCAAAAGGTTGCAAATAGAATTACCAAATTACCATAAGAATACAGCAAAAGCACCTCTGGGCCTTTACCCAAAAGAACTGAAATAAGAATCTCAGAGATATTAACACTTGTCTATTTACTGTAGTATTATTCACAATAGCCAGGATGTGGTAACAGCATAAATGTCCATCAAGAGATGAATGAAAAAAATAAAATGTAGTATATAGGTACAATGGAATACTATTCAGCCTTTTATTTTTTTATCTAAATGTTTACTTAAATTCCAGTTAGTTGACATACACTGTAATATTAGTTTCAGATGTACAATATAGCCATCTGGATGTCTTCTTTGGAAAAACGCCAATACATGTCTTCTGCCCATTTTTGACTAGATTATTTGTTTTTTGGGTGTTGAGTTTTATAAGTTCTTTATATGTTTTGGATACTAACCTTTCTTTATAAAGTAAATTCTGCAATATGTGACAGCTTGGATAAATTTTGAGGACATTATGCTAAGTGAATTATGCCAGTCATAAAAAGATAGATACTGATTGATTTTACTTTAAAGTATCTAAAACTGTCAAATTCACAGACTCAAAGGGTAGAATGAATGGTAGTTGCCAGGGGATGAAAGAATGGGAGAAATGAGGAATTGTAATCAAGGGCCATTAAGTTTCAGTTATACAAGATGAATAAGCTCATGAGTTATTTGTACAACATTGCACCAATAGTCAACAGTTGTGTATTATACACTTAAAAATTTGTTTAAAAGGTACCTCTCATGTTAAGTGTTTCACAACAAAATTACATGCATGCATACAGACATACATACATAAAAGTATAAGAAGTAGTAGTGTTTGTACCATGTTTGAGGCTTATGCTTTTGAAGTATATCATTCATTAATTCATTCATTCAACAGACATTGATAGAGTGTGACCACATCCAATTTAGACAAAAATCAGGCAGGCTTCCCTAGTTAGTGAAGTAACAGTTTCCATATTTCACTTTCTATCCCACAATAAACATATCATGGGTAAGAAAGCTAATTTGATTAAATGAGACTTTATATACATAAAGCAACAGGAGGATAAGAAGAACAACAGGGTTTTTAGAATTGAAATGGTGGAGGTTCAAATCTCAGCTCTGCCACTTATGGGCTGGATAAATTCCTTATTTTTCAGCTTCAATCTCAACTTCTGTAAAGTGGGAATAAAAACATCTTGTAGGGCCACTGTTGATGGTTGAATGAGCTTCCACATGCAACGTGCCCAGCACTTAGCAGGAACTCAGTAAATGCTAGTCCCTCCCTTTTTACAAAAGACTAACATCGTGGAAGTCATTTCAGGTGCTATGAGTGCTAATATTTGCTATTTTTCTGCCCATGGGCAGTCACCCAGGCATTTTATGCAGGAGCACAGAAGAGCCCATCTGCAAAGGGAGTCAGAGTCTTGCCTATGGGTTGATACATGTGTCCTCCACCCTCCCTCTTCCCACACTCTCAGGTAAACCTCAGGGTGCTCTCAGCAGGCTTCAGTAAGTGCCAAAGACTTCAAGTATCTAAAAGCTACCACACAATAAAACACCACTCAGGCATATAGCTTGATTAGGGGGGAAAAAAAGGCACTTCTTAAATTCAAAATGAAAATCTAAAAATAAAGCAGCCCCTTCCACAGATCCAGGGTGAGATGAGGGAGTCTAATTGAGCAGGATGTGTGCTGTGACTGTGTGAATGTTTTATCTTTGTTGTAAAAGCGTCATCTGGAGTGAAGGAAACCTGCAGATCAATTTTCTTGAATAACATGGTCACTCTCAACAGTGGGTTTGCAGAAATGCTGATCACCCGCTGGTTCCTCCAGCACCACAAACATCTAACCATGCTGAGAAGGGAGAGGATGTTTTATTATTATTTTTACAGGAAAGGGCCAAAATTCTGAAGTGCAAAGACTGTACTCTCTTTATCCTTCATACCAGGTATCTGAAAATTCTAAAAGATCCTGCTTTGTCGAAGATTATTTGAGAGTTGAGGGTTATTATAGAGTTGAGGGTCCATATCTGGGCTCTCTACTCTGTTCCACTGGTCTATGTGTCTGTTTTTTCGCCAGTACCATGCTGTCTTGGTGATCATAGCTTTGTAGTAAAGCTGCAATGAGGCAATGTGATGCCTCCAGTTTTGTTTTCCTTTTTCAACATTTCCTTAACAATTTGGGGTCTCTTCTGGTTCCATACAAATTTTATGATTGTTCCAGCTCTTTGAAAAATGCTGGTGGAATTTTGATTGGGATGGCATTGAAAGTATAGATGGCTCTAGACAGTATAGACATTTTGACCATGTTTATTCTTCTGATCCATGAGCATGGAATGCTCTTCCATCTTTCTGTGTCTTCTTCAGTTTCTTTCTTAAGTGTTCTGTAGTTCAAGTACAGATCCTTCACCTCTTTGGTTAGGTTTATTCTCAGGTATCTTGTGGTTCTTGGTGCTATAGTAGATGGAATCGATTCTCTAATTTCCCTTTCTGTATTTTCATTGTTAGTGTATAACAAAGCAACTGATTTCTGTACATTGATTTTGTATCCTGCCACATTTCTGAATTGCTGTATGAGTTCTAGTAGTTTGGGGGTGGAGTTTTCTGGGTTTTCTATATAAAGTATCATGTCATCTGAGAAGAGAAAGAGTTTGACTTCTTCATTGCCAATTTGAGTACCTTTTATTTCTCTTTGTTATCTGATTGCTGTTGCTAGGACTTCTAGTACTATGTTGAACAACAGTGGCAAGAGTGGTCATCCTTGTCGTGTTCCTGATCTCAAAGGGAAGGCTGTCAGCTTCTCCCCATTGAAGATGATATTCTCTGTGGGTTTTTCATAGATAGATTTTATGAAGTTGAGGAATGTTCCCTCTATCCCTATACTTTGAATTGTTTTAATCAGGAATGGATGCTGTATCTTGTCAAATGCTTTTTCTGCATCAATTGAGAGGACCATGTGGTTCTTCTCTCTTCTCTTATTGATTTGTTCTATTATGTTGATTGATTTGCAAATGTTGAACCACCCTTGCATCCCATGGATAAATCCCACCTCGTCATGGTGGACAATCTTTTTAATGTACTGTTGGATCCTATTAGCTAAGATCTTGTTGAGAATCTTGGCATCCATATTCATCAGGGATATTGGTCTGAAATTCTCCTTTTTGGTGGGATCTTTGCCTGGTTTGAGGATCAGAGTAATGCTGGTTTCATAAAAAGAGTCTGGAAGTTTTCCTTCTGTTTCTATCTTTTGAAACAGCTTCAGGAGAATAGGTATTATTTCTTCTTTGAATGTTTGGTAGAATTCTCCAGGGAATATGTCAGGTCCTGGACTCTTGTTTTTTGGGAGGTTTTTGATCACTGTTTCAATCTCATTACTAGATATTGGTCTATTCAGGTTGTGAATTTCTTCCTGATTCAGTTTTGGAAGTTTATAGGTTTCCAGGAATGCATCCATTTCGTCTAGGTTGCTTAACTTATTGGCATATAACTGTTGATAATAATTTCTGAAGACTGTTTCTATTTCATTGGTGTTAGTCATGACCTCTCCCTTTTCATTCATAATTTTATTAATTTGGGTCCTCTCTCTTTTCTTTTGGATTAATTTGGCCAATGATAAAAGATTGTTCGAGTATAGATGCAAAGGTTTAGCTTGCTTAGAAGAATTCTAAGGTGAGTTAACCAACATGTTACTGTACATGTTGCAGAAACTATTTTCTTACTGAGAGAATTGTAGAAAAGTGCAGAAAGGACAATGAACATCATTTCTAACTCCGCCAACAAATGAAATAACTGCTATAATTCTCAGCAGTAATTTCTTTTTTAGTGCGTATTTGCAACCTGCTTTGTCACTTAAATCTTAAATATCTCCCATCAAAATTACCAACAAACATCACTTTGAATGATTAATAGCATTTCATCATAATATGTCCCCTAATTATGTAAGCATTCTAGTTAAGAAGGGATACCGAAACATATACATGTTCCCCCATTATAAATCATGCTGTCATCAAAAAGGATGCCTTTTACTGGCCAGCATTTACCCAAACCAAGTCCAGGGCCTAGAATAATACATATTATTTTAATGAACATCCTGTTATGTTTTTAGAATGCAATGTCTATTAATGTTCTTAAGGCCTTATCACCTTAAGCTCAGTATTAAAATCACAGTTCAAACCCCCAATGTGGTATCTGAGGTCAGGATGACATTTTCCTAGTGTACCCTCAGCCACTTATGCATGTACCTCAACCACACCATTCATATGCCTTCAGACTCTCCTCTCCTGGTAAAAATGTCCCTACCCCTCATTCCCAAAGCCCTCCTCACCCAAGCAAAGCTGGTTGCTGCCAATAGGAGTACCTGCCCTTCGTACATTAGACCCACTTTGTGTCTGTCTCACCTGCCAAACAGTGAGCTCTTCAAAGGGGAACCTGGGTCTCATTCCCCTCTGCACTAGAGGGGCTAGCAGCTTGGGGGTATGCAGTAAATGCAAGTTGGATGAACTAATTGATTGCAAGGACCTGCCCTAAGACTGCACTATTGATTCAGAAATAATGGGGAGCAGAAAATAAATATATGGTTTCTGCTGATTTTTTTGTTGTTGTTGTTCTGGCAGTGTTAATCAGGATCTCCAAAAAAAAAAAAAAAAAAAAAAAAAAAGAGAGAGAGAGAATCTATGGGATCTAAATCCATATCAATATAAACTTTAATATAGAGCATTAGTTCACATACTTATGAAGTCTGAGCCATCTCACAATCTGCTCTCTATCAGCTGGAGACCCAGAAATGGGGATAATATAGTTGGAGGGCCTGAGAGCCACTGAGTCAATGGCATAGATTCCAGTCCATGTCTGAAGGCCTGAACACCTGCAACACCCGCACGTTGATGTCTGCTCTAGCAGCCAAGCAGAGAGGGAAATCCTCCCTACCTCCACCTTCCTGTTCTCCTCAGACCCTCAATTGACTGGATGTTGCCCGCCCATTTTGGGTAGAGCGAAGTACTTTACTCAATCTACTGATTCAAAAGTTAATAATCTCTTCTTGAAATAACCTCACAGACACACCCATAAATAAATGTTAAACCAGATATCCAGGCATCACACAACCAGCCAAGCTGACACATAAAATTAACTATCATGCTTGTTTTATGATCTTTTACAGTACTTTTATTGAGACACAGTTCACACAACACAAACTCATCATGTTAAGGTGTATAGTTCATGGATCTGAGTATACTCACTCACAATGTTGTATAACCACACTTCTAAATCCAGAGAATTTCAACATCCCAGGAAGAAGCCCCGTACCTGTCACCAGTCACTCCTGATTCCCCATCACCTACACGACCTTTTCTCCACCCCAGGCAAACACTCATGTACTTTCTTACTCTATGGATTTGCTTTTTCCAGTTTAAATTAATGGAATCATACATGATGGGGCCTTTTGTGACTGATTTGTTTCACTTAGTACAATGTTTTCAAAGTTTGTCTATGTTGTGGCATGTATCAGTACTTCATTCTTTTTTAAGATTTATTTATTTCAAAGAGAGAGAGCGCACAAGCGGGGTGAGAGCAGAGGGAGAGGGAGAACTTCAAGCAGACTCTCCACTGAGCATGGAGCTTAATGCGGGGCTTGTTCTCAGGACCCTGAGGTCATGACTGAGCTGAAATCAAGAGTTGGCTGCTTAACGATCTGAGCCACTCAGATGCTTCAGTGTTTCCTTCTTTCCATGGCTGGAATAAATATTCCATTGTATGCAAAAACCACATTTGGTTTATCCATTCATCAGCTGATGAACATTTGGCTGGTCTCCACCTTTTGGCTATTAAAAACAATGCTATCATAATACCCACATTTTTGTGTGAACATGTGTTTTCAGTTCTCCTTGGTATATACCTAGGAGTAGATCTGCAGGGTCATACTGTAAATTTAAGTTCTTCAGGAACTGCTGAACTGTCTTTGATAGCACCTGCACCATTTTACATCCCACCAGCAATGTATGAGGGCTGCAATTCTCTGTGGTTTTGCCAATGTTTTTTACTTTACATTAAAAAAAAAATGAATGTAGTGGGGAGGGCAAAATGGGTGAAAAAGAGTGGGAGATACAGGCTTTCAGGTATAGAATGAGTAAGTCACAGTAATAAAAGGCACAGACAGTATAGGGAATATATAGTCAATGATATTAAAATAGTACTGTGAGATGACGGGGGTAGCTACACTTGTGGTGAGTACAGCATATTGTATAATCTTGTCAAATCACTAAGCTGCACATCTGAAACTAATATAACATTATGCGTCAACTATATTCAAATTTTTAAAAATTAATAATTTAAAAATCAATGTTATATCCATCATAGTAGGTATAAAATAGTGTCTTATTGTGGTTTTGGTTGGTATTCCCCTAATGATTAATGATCTTGAACATCTCTTTCTGTGCTTATTGACCATTTGTACATCTTCTTTATTCATTCATTCATTCATTCATTCATTTACTTGACACAGAGAGAGAGAGCACATGCACGCACAAGCAGGAGGAGCAGTAGAGGGAAAGGGAGAAGCAGACTCTCTGCTGTGCAGGGAGCCCAATGTGGGGCTTGATCCCAGGACTGCCTGAGCCAAAGGCAGACGCTTAACCAACTGAGCCACCTAGGCGCCCCTGTACATCTCCACATTAGAGAAATATCTATTCAATTCCTTTACCCATTTTTAAATTGAGTGGTCTTTAATTTTGAATTTTAAGAGTTCTTTATATATTCTGTGTACTAGATCCATGTCAAATACATGATCTCCAAGTATTTTCTCCATGTTTGTGGGTCATCTTTACACTTTTTTCATAGTGTACTTTGATGCACAAAAAAAGTATTTAATTTGGATGAAGTCTGACTTACTTATTTTTAATTTGGTTGCTTATGCTTTGAGAGTTATATATAACTCTTATGAGGACTGATACCTATGGCTCCAAGAGTTTTGAAGTTTTAGCTTTTATATTTAGGTCCCTGAACCAATTGAGTTCATTTTTGCATATGCTGCTAGATAGGAGCCTAAATTCACTCTTTTGCATGTGCATATCCAGTGGTCCTAGCACCATTTACTGAAAAGACAGTTATTTTTCTCATTGAATGATCTTGGCACCCTTGCCAAAAATCAGTTTGTCACTGATGTATGGGGTTATTTCTGGATTCTCAATTCTATTGGTCTATATGTCCATCCTAAGCCAGTACTAAGCATTCTTGATTACTGTAGCTCTGTGTTAGGTTTTAAAATGATCAAGTACAAGTCCTCCAGTTTTGTCCCTTTTCAAGATTTTTTTGGCTATTCCAGTCCCTTCCACTGGCACATATGTTCTAAGATCAGTTTCTCCATTTCTGCCAAAGAGGAAGTTGGATTTTTGTATAGGGGATGCATTTAACCTATAGATCAATTTGGGAACTACTGCCATCTTAACAATATTGTATTCCGATCCATGAACATAGAACGCCTTTCTACTTATTTAGGTATACTGTAATTTTCTTCAACAATATTTTGTAGTGTTCAGTATGCAAGTCTTATCCTTCTTTGATTAAATTTATTCCTAATTGTTTTTATATTTTTGATGCTATTATAAATGGAATTTTTTAAAATTCATTTTCAGAATGTTCATTGCTAGTGTATAAAACTTTTTAATATGGATCATATTGTATCATACAACTTGTAACACACAACTATGCTAACCTTTTTTATTAGCTCTAAGAGCTGTACTGAAGATTCTTTGCAGGTTTCTATATATAAGATCATGTCATCTACAAATAGAGATAAGTTTACATCTTCCTTTCCAATTGAGATGTCATTCATTTACTTACTTGCTTATTTATTTTTGGATCCCCAATTTCCCTGGCTACAATCTCCAAAAAATGCTGAATAGAAGTGGTAAGAGCAGGGGCACCTGGTTGTCTCAGTCAGTAGAGCATGTGACTCTTGATCTTGGGGTTGTAAGTTTGAGCCCAACATTGGGTGTAGAAATAACTAAAAATAAAATCTGAAAAAAAGAAGTGGCAAGAGTAGATATCCTTTTCTGTTTCTAATCTTAGGAGGAAAACATCCAATCTTTCACCATTAAGTATAATGTTAGCTTTAGGTTTTTTTATATATACCTCTTACCAGATTGAGGAAGTTGCTTTCTACTTTTAGTCTGCTGATTTTTTTTTTTTTTATAATGAGCAGCTATGGGTTTTGTCAGATGATATTTCTGTATCTACTGAAATGACTGTGTGGTATTTTTCTTTATTCTATTAATATGGCATATTACATTAACTGATTTTCTTGCACTGAACCAAACTTGTATTCTTTGGGGAAATCCCACTTGATTATACTGCATAATCCTTTTTATATGGATTCAGCTTTTAGAATTTTGTTAAGGACTTCTGCATCTACATTCATTAAGAGAAAATGGTCTGGAAAAAAAAAATATTGGTCTGTATTTTGCTCTTCTGGTGGTATCTTTGTCTAGCTCTAGTATTAGGATAATACTGCCCCAAAGAATAAGTTAGGAAGTATTCCCTCTTTTTACATTTTTCAAAGAGTTCAAGAAGGATTGTGTAAATTCTTCTTTAAAGGTTTGGTAGATTCATCAGTGACATCATCTGGTCCTG
Source organism: Lontra canadensis (assembly GCF_010015895.1). Classification (NCBI taxonomy): domain Eukaryota; kingdom Metazoa; phylum Chordata; class Mammalia; order Carnivora; family Mustelidae; genus Lontra; species Lontra canadensis. Next base: position 61,952,383 of record NW_022630995.1, on the reverse strand, counting down.
GATTTTTCTTTGTTAAATGATTTTGATTTTTGATTACTACCAAATGTTCTTTGCTTGTTATAAGTCTGTCTGGGTTTTCTATTTGTTCTTAAGTTGGTTTTATATTTTGCATGTTTCCCAGAGTTTGTCCATCTCACCAAAATTTTCTAATTTGGTGGCAAACAATTGTTCATAGTATTGCTCCATAATCCTTTTGTTTCTGGTAGGTCAATAATAATGCCACCACTTTCATTCCTAATTCTAGTCATTTGAGTCTGCTCTCTTTTCCTCTTGGTCATTCTAACTAAAGTCTTGACAACCTTATTGATCAGTGTTGCTTTGGTTATTCAGGATCTCTTGTGGTTTCATACAAATTTCAGGATTGTTTGCTCTAGTTCTATGAAAACTGATGTTGATATTTTGATAGAGATTACATTAAATTTATAGATTGCTTTGGAAAGTACAGAAATTTTAACAATGTTTGTTCTTCCAATCCATGAGCATGGAATATTTTTCCTTTCTTTTTGTCTTCTACAATTTCCTTCCTAAGTGTTCCATAGTTTTCAGAGTACAGATCTTTCACCTCTTTGGTTAGGTTTATTCCCAGGTATCTTACAGCTTTTGGTACAATGGTGAATGGGATCAATTCCATGATTTCTTTTTCTGCTGCTTTGTAACTGGTGTATAGAAATGCAACAGATTTCTGTATGTTGATTTTTATATCTTGTGTATTTACAGAATTCATATACTTTAAAGCAGTTTTCTTAGTGGCTTCCCTGGGTATTATAATCAAAATCTTAATTTATAACAGGCTAGTTTAAATGAATACTATTTTAATTTCAAATATACAAAAATTTTGCTCAAATATATATCCATTCACCCTTTTATGCTGTTATTGTCACAAATTATTTCTTTAGACACTTTCTGTTGACCAAAAGAGACTTATAATTGTTTTATGCAGTTGTATTTTAGCATGGATAAAATAAAGGGATATAAACAAAATATATTTATGCTATCTTTTCATTTCCCTATATGTTACCTCTGCTAGTGTTCTCTATTTCTTCATGCAGATTGGAGTTATTGTTTAGTGTCTTTTCATTTCACCTTGAATGACTACTTTTAGCGTTTCTTGCAAGGAAGATCTGCTGGCAACAAACTCAATTTTTGCTTTCCTGGGACTATTTTGATTTTTCCCCTCACTCTTTAAGGATAGTTTTGCTGGATACAGAATATTTGGTTGACAGTATGATTTTTCAGCACTTTGAATATTTCATCTCACTGCCTTTTATTCTCCATGTCTTGTGATCTTAAATCATCTGTTAATATTATTGTGGACTCCTGGGGTGCCTGGGTGGCTCAGTGGGTGAAAGCCTCTGCCTTCAGCTCAGGTCATGATCCCAGGGTCCTGGCATCGAAACCCACATTGGGCTCTCTGCTCGGCAGAGAGCAGAGGCCTGCTTCCCCCCCCCCCCGCCCCCCCGGCCTACTTGTGATCTCTGTCTGTCAAATAAATAAATAAAATCTTTAAAAAAAGAGAAAAGTGACTGATCATATATATCATCTTGATATATATTGACTTGAACCTTTGAACCTTTGACACGTTGATTAATTTATCCTATTTGAATTTATCCTATTTGGAGTTTTTTTGAGTTTCTTCTATGTGTAGATTAGCATTTTCACCAAATTTGGAAGGTTGTTGACCATTAGATCTTCAAATATTCTTTCTGCCATTTTCTCTCCCTTGTCTCCTTCTGGGGCTCTCATTATATGAGTATGTTGATACATTTGATGGTACCCCACAGGTCTCTGAGGGTCTGTTCATTTTTCTTCATTTTTTTCTCCTCCTGTTCCTCCAACTGGATCATATTAACTCACTTACCTTCAAGTTCATGGTTTTTTATACCTATTCAAATCCAACGTTGAATCCCTTTAGTGAATTTTTCATTCTAGTTATTATACTTTACAACTCCATAATTTGTATTTGGTTCATTTTTATAATTTCTATCTCTTTAGTCATATGTTCCTTGATGAAATATAATTCTGTTTGGTGTTAATCATACTTTCCTTTAATTCTTTAGGTTTGGTTTTCTTTAGCTCTCTGAACATATTTTAAATGTTTGATTTAAAGTCTTTACCTAGATTTTCCAATGCCTTAACTCCCTAGGGGGAAGTTCCTATTGATTGCTTTTTTTTTTTTCTTGTGTATTGGTTATACATCCTTGTTTCTTCACAATCCTTACAAATTTTTGTTGACAACTGGACACTGAATATAATATTGTGGAAACTCTGGAAATCAGATTCTTTCCAATTTCTCAAGGTTGGTTTTTGTTACTGTTTGTTATATTGTTTGTTTCATGACTTTTCTGAAGGAATTCTGTAAAGTCTGTATTCCTCACCATGTGTGGCCATGAGATCTCTGTCCCATTAGCTTAGCGGTCACCTAGTGATTAGAAAAAGATTTCTTTATGCTCTTGGACTGAAAAAAATAAACAAAAACTTCATTCTTTGCAGAAAGGCTTTGTGTGTATGTTGAAGCACATCTTCAACACCCGGCCATGCAGTTGACAGTGTTGCCTTAGCCTTCACCTCCTGCTGGTACAAACTCTCAAGATCAGCCACAGGTGAGAGTTTCAGGGCTTTCTCAGGTCTTTCTTGAGCGTGTGCACAGCTCTGGAAGTGCACGTGACCTTCTAGATTCTTGGGAATAGGTAGGAGCTTTCCAAAGCCCTTATTCCCCCAAACATTCCATTCTCCAGCATTTCCACCCAAGGCTTTTGGTTTATCTATTATTCCCGCCATTATCTATTGCCTCATGCAGCAATGACTAACGCGCTTGCCTGCAAATGATTTTGATCACACCCCAGGCAGCAGTAGCATGTTCCAAGTCAAGTGAAATAAAGATAAGGCATTCCAGCCAATCCTCTTCTAGGGAGAGAGATTAAATAACAATTCTTTCTGAATGAGGTCTGGACTGCTCCCTCTAGCAGTAGGAAAAAGGACTGGTATTTTCATGTTATTGCTGAGGTAGGAAGTGGGAAATGGGGCTACAGAAAGTTAAAACACCACAAAGCTTGCTATTCTTACTAAGATTCAACTGTTTTTTTTTTTTTAATATGTCCCATAGGTTCTACAAATCTTTAATTCCCAGACTTCCAAAAAGTTGATCCTGATAGTTTTTGCCAGTTTTGTTTTGGTTCTGGTTTGGTTTGGTTTTTGTCTTAGAATTTCAGAGTCCCTTACTCTGCCACTTTTTTTTAATTTAAACTATTTTGCTTTTTCAGTGTTCCAAGATTCATTGTTTATGCATCACACCCAGTGTTCTGCCACTTTCACCAATGACATGTTGGTGCTTGTTTTGAACATGGCTAAGGCTACATTTGGATATTACAATTTATTCCCTCAGAATTATCCTGAGCTATGCTTCAAATGTATGTTCCCCGTAACACCAGCTCCATGGGAGGAAAACTATTGCCACATTCTGTGGACATACTGCTTAAATATGTTTCCTTACCACAGGATTTCTCAGAGTCCATAACATTCTATCCTAAAGATGCTGCACAAATAAGAGAACAGAGTATTAAAAAAAATAATAATAACAGCAGTCAATTTGAGGGCCAGGAACAGTGCTAGACACTCCTACTTATTTTATCATTTGAATCACAACACCATATATATTATTCCCATTTTACAGTCAAGGAGACTGAGGCATAGGAGCTTAAGTAAATTATTCCAGGTAGTAATTGCCAGAGTTGACAATTTAATCAAAGTAGCTTCCAGCATGTGCCCTAAGTCAGTATACCATACTGAAGGATTTCTCTAATTGGGCCACAGAAACATCTGTTCAGAGAGATTCTTGGAGAACTAATATGTCTCACAATACATTCTGGAAAATGCTGAGCTAAAGCAAACTTAGTAAATGAAGAATCAGTTTGTGCTTTTTTCTCGACACTTTCGTTGTCATAAATCACGCCATAGACCCTTGCTAGAACATTAAATATTGATTGAAGAACGGAACATGCAATCCTTCAGCCCATGGATTATCAATACATAGGAGCTTCTGAATTTTACTGTCTCCTCTAGCATAGGCATTAAAGGCTACCTTAACAAAAAGCAAAGCAAAAACAAAACCAGAAGATTCTACCCTGAAGCAGGGTTTAACAATATAATTTTAATTTATGAAATTGTAGAGGAATTAAGTGAACTGAATCCATCTTAAAGACTGGTTTTCTTCAATTTTTTTACAAGTTATTTTTCCAAGAAAATAATTTGTTCTCAACACAGAAAATTTTAAAAAGAAAATAAAGCTATATAAAGGAATAGGAAATAAAAAATCTTAATTCCTTCTACTCAGAGGTAATTTTTGTCAGCATAGCTCTTTCCAGCATTTTGAGTACTTACTTTCTTTACATCCTTGGAATCCTGCCATGAATATAATTTTTATTATTATAATTTTTATACCATTAAAAGTTTTCATAAATATCACTTTTGCATGATTTCAACATATTTCATTACAGGCAAGTATCATGATTTACCAAATCCTCCCACTCAGGTTGACTATTTAGGTTTTTACCGGTCTTTCACTGTTTTACATAATGTTGTGACAAGCATCTCAGAATGATACAACGTGCTGGTCCAGGCAGCAATCACACAGTCAAACACACACAGACACACAGTAATGCCAGCTGACAAGGCGACAGGTGACAGCCATGTCTCCAGCCACAGTGAAGTGAAGAAAGGACAAATGTGATACAGGGAGAGACTTGTGGAAATATTTAAAGAATCCACAAGTTCAGCAAAGAGAATTATATCTAGTACATGAAAGACCCACTAACACCACAAGGATTTAAAAGCAGAGGTTGGTGAGGTGGCTATTACTGAAAAGTATCATCTTTTGGAGAAACAGACAAACAAACCTCAACAAATCAGGTAACAGATGAGGAGCTGTCAACATTCAAGGAAGCAAAACAGTTGCTATCCTTCTATCCCTTCTTTTTGTTATTAAAATACATGTGCATAAATAGTGTTCCAATTATTACTTCTTTTTTTTTAATTTAAATTCAAGTAGCCCAACATATTTTGCCTGAAACATCATGAGTTTCAGACCCAGTATTCAATAATTCATCAGTTGCATGTAACACCCACTGCTCAACACATCAGGTACCCTCCTTAATGCCCATCACACATTTGCCCCATTCCTCCCACTCACCTCCCCTTCCGCAACCCTCAGTTTGACTCCCAAAGTCAAGAGTATCTCATGGTTTGTCTCCTTCTCTGATTTCTTCCCATTCAGCTTTCCCTCCCTTCCCCTATGATCCTCTGCACTATTTCTTATATTCCACATATGAATGAAACCATATTACAGTTGTCTTCCTCTGACTGATTTATTTCACTTAAGCATAATAGCCTCCAGTTCCATCCACATCAATGTAAATGGAACGTATTCATCCTTTCTGATGGCTGCATAATATTCCATAGTATCTATAAACCACATCATCTTTATCCATTCATCTGCTGAAGGATTTTATCTTGGCTCCTTTCACAGTTTGGCCAAGTATTATTTCTGTGCGTGGGGAACACCAGGACTAAATCTAGTCTTTACCAGTGCAAACCAAAGTAGTGGTGCCCATATCCACTTATTGAGCATGTGCCATATGCCAGCCTCTGTGCAAGATGATGTATGTAACTCTCACCACAAAGCAGATTTAATTAATACACAATTGACTAATGCAGAAAATGAGACTCAAAAATTGAGTAATGTGCCCAGAGTCTTTCAGCAACAAGTGAGGGAGTCCATGTTGAAAACATATCTCAGGCATGGGGTGGGTATTAAGGAGGCACATATTACATGGAGCACTGGGTGTGGTGCATAAACAATGAATTCTGGAACACTGAAAAGAAATAAAATAAAATAAAATGAAATGAAAAAAAAAAAAAAAACCTTCCCCTTATAGGGAATGATAATTTGTTTGAAACTCTTAATTAACTATTCAATGATTAGAATTGAAGAATGCACATTTTAAAAAATCATACATTCTGTAAGTATTCACTGTATCCCAGACCCTGCATTGCCTAAGGAATGTAAACACAAAATTCATAAATATTTAAGATTATTTGGAGATTTTCTTCAGTTCCTTTTCTCTAAGCTTAACTATCACCTGGAATTATATTTAAGAACATAGTACCACTTTTGGATGGACAGTAGGTTATTGAAATTCTTCAATACTTACATGAACATGTAAATTACTAATGTGTCCAATATTTTATTTGACTACTAAACATTCTAGTTTAGAATATTAAAAAAAAAGACATCTCAAGCCAGAGCCCCTTATATTCCACAATACCAAGTGGCCTCTCTTTGATAAACTCCATAAAAAGAAATGAACTCATCTCAAAAGGCACTTGAAGCAAACAGAATACAGATTTCTAAATATATTTTGAGAGGAAACTATTAATTGAATCTGAGTTTTACTCATCTCCAGAACTCCCTAAGGGAAGTCTGAAAGCTGACAAATGTTAGAGCCTTGAAACTTCATAACCTCTTTCTACTTTGGAAAGTCTAGTCCAAGAAAATGATCTGAAAGACAGAAAAAGTGATACACACTGGGATGTTCATCCCAGCATTATTTATAATAGCAAACAAAATGGAAATAACACCAATAGCCAACAATAAAAACTAAAGAAGATAAAGTTGTTTATTCAATGTGGTATTTTGAATCTCTAAAAATTTTGTTAAAATTGTTGCCATTATGTGGAAAATACATACCAGCCATAATGGGAGTGGAAAATTTGAGTGTGAAACTATACTGTACAATGAATGCATTTAAAAAATAAGCAGAAAAAAATCTTTCCAGGAAACAAAGTAAAACTCAACACTGGTTTTCTCTCCAAGTTATAAAGAACTTCTCAAAATCAACACTCAAAAAATGAGTAGAATCACAACAGTAATTTCTTTCCCTGTGAATCTTGGACTTACCCTAATTTTTTTTAATCATTAACATGTATTAACATGTGTTAACATGTATTAATTTTAATTTAATTTAATGTAATTATAGAAAATAATTTTAATGGGGAGCTCAAAAGAATCTGCATAGACAATGCACTGGGAAGGAAATACACATGTATTCATACAAATACTTAAATTCCCAGCAGCCATGAGAGGCTAGGGATACAGGGGTGTATCAGAAAAAAATAAAAAATCCTTATCTTGCTGTAATTTAATTTTAGTGGGGGTGCAAACAAGGATTAATATAAATAAGCAAGCCCTACACCAGTTAGTGATTAGGATGAGGTGGATGTCAGGAGGGATGGAGAGTTTTAGAAAGAAGGCCAGAGAAGGCTCATTGAGAAAATGACATTTCAGAAAAGACTTAAAGGAAGCAAGGAAGCCAGTCATGCAGGTGTCTGGGGTCAGAGCATGTCAGGCAAGTGCAAGAGCAAGTACAAAGGTCCTGAAGTTGTGTTGGTATCTAAAGAATATCAAGAAAATGAATGCTGCAGAAGCAGACAGTAGGAGCAAAGGCCCTGAGGTAGGTATGACTTTGGTATATTCAAGGGCCATCAAGATAGTGATGGGAAAGTAGAAGACAGTGGTATCTGAGAGGTGGCAGAAAGTCTGATTGAGAAGGGCCTTACCGAATTTGAACCTCTGACTTTTTCACTGACTGCAATGGGGAGCCATGGAGGGCTCTGTGCCCTGGAGAAACGTTAGCTGAGTTACACTGTAACAGGATGACCCTGGCTGTAGGGCAATCAGGAGGCTGCTGCAGTGATACAGAGAAGAAAGGATGGTCCTGGTCCAGGTGGGAGCAGAGGGGTTGGGGCAATAGGATTTGCCACAGACTGGTGAGGGTGGGCTAGGGTCTAGGACAGTAACAAAAATGTCAAGGATCACAGCAGCATTTTGACCCAAGCATCTGGAAGAGTGAAGTAGCAGATAGGAGTTGTTTAGGGGTGAAGATCAAAATTTAATTTTAGATACATAACTAATAACCATGTGTAAAAATATTCTAGCTCACTAAGGAATAACAATCCCATTTAAAACAATGAGATTAAATTTTTGCTCTTTTAATTAGCAAAGATGTAAAATATAATTTTCTTTACTGGCTAAAATGAGGTAAACCAAGCACTGGCTTAAATTTTCTGAAAAACAGTTTGGGGATAAAATTTAAGACTCTTAACAACATTCATAAATTTCACCTTGCTAATTTTTCTTTAAGTAATCTATTCTAGGAAAACAATAAAAAGTGCACAGATTTATGTACCCAGTTCATACATTATTATTTCTAAAAATAAAAACTGGAAAGAGCCCAAATGTCCAACAATAGAGATATAGTTAAACATATTATTGTGCCCACCCACACAATAGAATATTGTACAGCCATTAAAAATTTGTATAAAGAGTTCAAAAAATAGTTATGAAAGGAAATGGCAATATAAAATACAATACAGCATGGCTATAGTGTTAAAAAAAAATGTTTAAGAGACCGGTTAAAAAATGTTTGGCAAAAAATGACTAAGGCATCGCAGTTGTCTCTGGGTGATGAGAATATGTTTTTTTCCTTCTAATTGCAGTCTTTTCAATATTTTAATTTCAGGAAGAAAAACAATTTCATTTTGAATAGAAACCGTTATTCTAATCTCAGAAGGTGTTGTGTTGTAAAACAAATTACACTAAAACCTATGGTAACACCCACTCCCGTGCTTCTTTCCTGGTGCTGGCCCTCATCTCAAAGGCAGATGGAGCCTGATCCTCTGGGAGAAATGGGTGGTCTGGAGATCTGGAGGGAAGGCTGGGGCCAGAAAGTGAATGCTGGTGTCTCTGACTTGGAACTGGGAGGTAGAATGTGGTTCCCCACCTCCCCAGTATTGTCCCTCAAGCTGACAAGAGGAAGCGCCCCAGGTGACATGTAAGCCAGAGCAGACAAAAGCCACCAGGAAGGCCAAATGGAATCTGGAGCTTGGAAAGAGTCAGACACACCTCCCCCCCCCAAAATTTTAGACCCCCAGAACTTCACACTAGATAGCTAATGGGAAACTTCACAGTAATGTGGTCTTACATTTGACTCAGTTGAATTTTTAGCCTCCACTCTTCACATCAGAAGAAGTAGAACAGTATTTTTTAGACTGTGGCAGACATAAGAGTTTGTCTACCCTAAAACCAATCTATCTCCAACCTGGCCGAAAGTTCCAGCTTCTTCAGCCAGCCCTAGGGAGTGAACTCTTGTTCATCCAGGACCAATATGGCAGTACAGCACATTTGGGCCAGTGATTGGTCAAGGGTATGGACATGCGACCTAGTTATGACCAATAAGCTACAAGAAGTGTGCTGGTAGCTTCTGGGATATGTTGTCCTCCCTAATAAGAGGCAAAAGGAGAAAACCCCCCTTTCTCCCTTCATTCTCTTCTGCTTTAGACACTGTCACCTGGGGATATGTCCTGTGTGGATATGCTGTGTGGGGATACGTGGCAGCTGCTATCCTGAGACCTGGAGGGTTGAGCTTGATAAAGAGCCAAGAGTTGGAGCACAGTGGAGCAGGACAGAAGGAACCAGGATCTTCAATGATGTCACTGCATCATGGAGCACATACTTCTGGAATTCTTCCTCCTGACATGGGAGAGATGTCTTTGCAGTTCCAGTTACTATTCGTGGAATATTCCTTACTCAACAAAGCAGCCTACTGGACAAAGATTCTCTCTTTGACCAAACTACCCAGGCTCCTCCAATCTTTTTACCTAGACCTGACTTTTGAGCCTTCGTGTTCACCTCTGTATTATATTGTCCAATTTTAGCAAGAATCCTCTACACTGGTTTAGTTAGAATCCCCCATCCTCCACAACTGATTACCCTCAACATCTTCTTGGGTTCTTCACTCACCACCATCCTCCAGGTGATGTCTGATCACCTTGGCCTGCCTTCAGCAAGAATCCTGTTAGCTTAGTTTAGTGAGAACCCCCCATCAGCCTTCACATTTTCTCTCAGTAGTCTTCTATCCACTGATCCCCACTCTGCTCCTTGGCTGTAAGGAAATACATGATACAGACACATAATCTGTAAATGCAGATTATGTAATTTCCCACTAGCCCATACTATATTTAGAGTTGAGTCCCATCTCTCCCCACTGCAAGACCCCATTGCAGTGGCACCTTCACTTATCACAGTGCCCATCCCCCGCTTGAATATGGTCTTCCTTACTGTGTTCAACAAGTGTCACTGAATATTTTTTTTTCTTTAGCAATAGGAGCTCCTACTAGTCCGCTCTAAAGTAAGCTTCAGACTGTTACAATTGGGTGGGTCCTCCAGGGCCCTGGGACACCTGATGTTAGAAAAGGACCCATTTCCTGTTGTCCATGTAGCCTCCTTGCTAAGAATCACATGAACTTGGGTTATTATACAAAGCTGCCTGATGTCTTAGGCAAAGACACAGGTAAGACATATTTTGAACATTTAACCATGAGTAGAAGAGAAAAGAGAGGAAGTCTTTTGAAGACAGTTGAGAGGTGCACCCATCAGAAGGCTGAATAATGGGTCAACCAGGAAGAGGTTTTCAGTGCCTTCTCTGGTCACTGGGCAGAATCTACTTAGAGTTGCGTTGGGGAGGATTCTGAAGCTGATCTGGGTTCAGTGAGAGTGGTGCCATAACTAACTAGTGGTGTTTGCCCTCACAGCTGCTGGGGAAGTTGGCGCACATCAGTGATATTTTTCAGTGGTTAGGGTGAGATTGAGAAGTACGGTAGGACTAACAAGAGGGTTGGGCTGTAAAAGTCAGTGCCTGTGTACAGCAGGGAGATGGACAGGGTAGTGACACCTTATCATATTTTTGCTGGGGTTCTGCTTATTCTCATTGTCATGTCTCATATCCATGACATTCTCTTGTCATTGGTACACTGACATGGGCAATGTCACACTAAATATAATGAACACTAGGAGGCTCATCTACTCTTTCAATGAATATTATATGGGGAATACTGTGTAGAGTGCCATGCAGTGTTCTAGTTGCTGGGTGTAGAGTGAAACATGGTGAGCAAGACCCCTTCTCAGGTGGAGCTGAGAGTCCGGGGATGCAGCCTTGAAATATGGGAGTCCTCCAGCATGACAGAGCAGCCCATCCTGAGCGTATCACCACAGATGGTGAGACCTGAGCAAGTAAGCACCCCTTTCTCTCTTTTCCTTGCCCTTGTTCCCCCAGTGACCTAGCCTTCCCATATGATTCAAAGAAAGAAAAATCACTGCCCAGTAAAATTTTACAGTGAAAAATAAGATTTCCCTTCTGACCCAGACTTAGTTATCAAAAAGGTCCACGAAGCCTATGATATCAACATCTCTTCCCATAAATGTGGCCACTGTAACCATGGCAAAGATTTACATACACATTCAGAGTTTATCATCATTATCATCTAGCAACCTGTAATTACTGTGTACACAGTTCACCAGCTTAAAATTTAACATCTTTTTAGCATATTTTCCCACAGCATTAGCTAAAAGATGCAAAATGCAGATTATGTCAATAGAGATCAGCCTTGTGAATATGCAAGTAAATTTCATTTACTAATCAATGAAAAAACAATCCACAGGAAAAATGCTTGTCAGCAACACAGAATAAAAAATTATGACTCAGAAGACATTAATAATACCCCTATGCTTTGATCCAGTAATTTGACTCCAGGGAATTACAACTGTAAGAATATAGTGCTGAATGCAAGGGAAAAACTTATTTAAAAGATGGCCAATTTGGCATCATTTATGAGAAAGAGAACTAGGAATAAGCTAAATACCTAAAAATAAGAGACAATTTAAGAAAATTACAGTATATCCATATGGTAGGATGATATACAATGGTTAAAACATAACATTTATCTCTCGTTGTTATAAATTGGATTATCGGTCCCAATTTTTCACTCCCTATAGTCACACTATACATATACCTGGGAGCTATGGCTTCATGGTTAGCAGAGTGTATCCTTACCACTTCACTCGGGTTCACTTGGTCATGCAATTTTCTTCAGCGAGCAGATGGTAACAGATGCCACCCCAGCAGAAGTATGAAATGTACTTGCATAGTTGGGCTTGACCTCTTGTACTTCTGCCATTGCCATGAGGACTTGACCCATATTGCTTCTGCATCTCCAGCCTTGGCTTCAGAAACATGAACAAAAGTTCTGAATGCTTACTGCTGTATGAATTTGAACGATGGGTGGAAATGTTATGCAGCAAAAACTGATAAAATTAAGCAAACTTGTAGCTACATGGAACCTTGCACTAAGCAACATAGAGGCACAGTAAATATTTATTAGAGGATTAGAAAAATGCTTATGTGACATTGTTAAGTGAAAAGTGAAATAAAAATGGCATTTTCAGTCTGAGAGGAGAGAATAGGGGTCCCTGCGCTAAGAAAGAACACACTAGGAAATCCATCAAAAAAAGACTATTGATATATACACTAGGGAGTATTGTGCCTCCATCAGAAAGGATGAATACCCAACTTTTGTATCAACATGGACAGGACTGGAAGAGATTATGTTGAGTGAAATAAGTCAAGCAGAGAGAGTCAATTATCATATGGTTTCATTTATTTGTAGCATAAGAAATAACACGGAGGACATGGGGAGATGGAGAGGAGAAGGGAGTTGAAGGAAATTGGAGGGGGAGATGAACCATGCGAGACTACGGACTCTGAAAAACAATATGAGGATTTTGAAGGGGTGGGGAGTGGGAGGTTGGGTGAGCTTGCTGATGGGTATTATGAAGGGCATGTATTACATGGAGCACTGGGTGTGGTGCATAAACAATGAATTCTGTTACACTGAAAAGAAATCAAATTTTAAAAAATGTAAAAAATTAAAAAAATTTTTAAAAGATCATTGACAATTTTTTCAAGTATTCTAAATTTTTAAAATATTTTTATAATGAGCATGTATTAACTGTAAAATGAATTAAAATAGTGCACCAGAAAATTGGGTTAATATTCAATTTATCCAATGATAAACTAATATTATCAGGAGAAGAGAGAAAAATTGAACAAAAGGTTAATAGCTAAATGAATTAAGAGCCTATTCAAATATTTTTTAATAAAAAAATAACAACAGAAAAAGTGGGCAAACAAAAAGGCGATTTTCACAGAGGACATATAAATAGTGAATAAAGACATGAAAAAGGGGTTCATTCTTCTCAGGAATCAATATCATAGACATTAATGAAATTCTCAAGTCCCATATCAAATCTACTACATTAAGAAAACAAATTTAACAATACTTACACTTTTTGGAGAGAAAGTCTGGTAGAACTTCTATACTTATGCTGTGCTGCTGGCAATAAAACTTAAGAGAAATGTTCTGAAATGTCAATATCTTACAAGTTATAAATCTAAAGACATTCTTTATTTCAATAATCACACTTGGAGTTTATACTAAAGAAATAACTCAAGAGGGCACAATTAATTGTAATGTCCCAAAATGTGCCTACAAATTCTGCTTAGAGTCCTTGGCTGACTCCCAACATGAACAGGAGTGGAGTGGGAGTCCAAGGACCCCAGTGAAACAATAGGTGAAAAACTGGGAGAGATTAACAGACATTTCAGAAACTTTCCAGAGTTGGGGACACAAAGTTTGGAGTTCAAGGTAAGTCCAGTAAGAGTAAGTACCAAGTGCCAGAAGCAAAGGCTATATATACTCTAGAATTAAAAGTAAAACCTAAAGGATATCCATCCTAACACAACCTAAAATCAAAACTCTGAAGATCAAAATGAACTGTCATCAATTTATTGTCCTGATGGAAGAAAACACACACCGTTCCAAGGAAGAAAGTAACCAAGTGAAAATTCTAGAATTGAAAAATAAATGTAAAAAATTGAAATAAAAATTAAGATGAATAAAATGGTGTAGTATTCATAGAACATTCTAAAATAACAATGCTAGCTAATATTTATTGCACCTCAGATGTGTTTAGTGCTTTACATGTATCATTTTCTACAATGTACCATCTATAATGCCTAGCATATAAAGAAAATTACTAGGTATGTAAAAAAACAAAAGAATGGGTCCGCTGGTCTAAAATGCCGTGCCCATAGAAATGGACGCACACAAATGAAATGTTGAAATTGAAAGAATTGTTAAAAAAAAATTGTAAGGAAAAAAAAATGAATATAGTAGACAAACACATGGGAAATTTCAGGAGAAAGATGGAAAATTTGGGCAAGTCAATGAAGATCCTAGAACTGAAAAATACAATATTTTAAATTTTAAAATTCACTTAACAGGAAGAGTAGACTGTACAATGCAGAAGAGTCTGAAAACTTGAAGACAGAACAATGGAAAAATTTCCAAACTGAAACAAAGTGAGAAAATATATTAATATACACACAGGGAAAAAATTTAACAAAGTCCCCAATAATCTGTGGAATGCTACCAAGTAGTATGGCATGCATGTTATTTGAGTGCTAGAAAAGAGAAAGAAAGAAAGAAAGAAAGAAAGAAAGAAAGAGAGAAAGAAAGAAAAGTAGAAATCAATCAATCCACAATCCAACAGGTTCTGTGAACCCTAAGCAGAATAAATACCAAGAAAATTACATCTTGGTACATCATAAGTAAACTATGAAAGTCAAAAATAAAGAAAAATTGTCGAAGCAACCAGAGATAAAAAAGCAAATTACATACAGAACAATGATTTGAATGATGCCTGACTTCTCACCAGAAACAATAATCAAGAAGATAATGGAATGATAACTTTAAAGTACTAAGAAACGGTCAACTTAGAATTATGTGCCTAATAAAAATACCTCTCAAAGATGAAGGTGAAACAGAGATAGTTTAGTCAAATGAAAGTAAAAATTAATTGTTGTTAGCAGACATGAATTACCAGAGGGGTAAAGGCAAATTTTTAAGCATAAAAGAAATGATATAAGCTAAGACTCTGAATCTACAAGGGATAATCAAGAACACTGAAAACAGTATACACATGGGCAAACATAAAACATTTTTTCTTTTCTTAAAGACAACTGATATTTAAAGAAAAATAATAACCATGCACCATGGATTTTATATCATATATAGAAACAAAAACATATGATAAAACAGGACAAAACTGGGAAAAAGTAATTATACCATTGTAAGATTCTAACATGAAGTGATGTAATATTAATTCAAATTAGGCTGTGATAAGTTAAGAATACATATTGTAATCTCTATTGAAACTACTTAAAAAACAGAGAGTTTTAGCTGAAAAGCCAATATTCAAAACAGAATGCAATATTAAAACAACACTAGATGAACAAAAAAGGCAAAAGGAAAAAAAGATCAAAACACAGGGGGAAAAAATTAGCAGCAAGGTGACTGAATTAAACCCAACCTCATCAAAAATTATATTAAACACGGACAAACTAAATACTCCAACTAAAAGACAGAGATTTTCAGAGAAAACAAAAGGAAAATTCAACCGTAAACTGTTTAAATTGATGCTTATATTCAAAGATACAGAAAACAAATTGAAAATGAAAGGATGGAAAAAAGATTTATGAGACACAAACTAAGCATTAAAAAGTTGGTGTAACTATATTAATTACAACCATGTAGAATTCAGAACAAGCAGAGATAAAGACTATTTCATATGGTAAATGCATCATCTGATCAAAACAAAATAATCCTCAATGTGACTCTATTAACATATTTAAAAAGTCATGCACACTGATAAAAACTGCAGAGAACAGAAAAATTCACAATCATATATACTCCTCTCTCGGTAATCTTTTTTTTTTTTTAAAGCAGCAACACTCATTAAAGATATAAGAGATCTGAACATCCCTGACACATAGAACAGAACACTGCAGCAAGCACTATAGAATACATATCCTCTTCAAGAGTATTTGGCAAGTTTACCAAGGTATGTCAAATGCCGAGACATAATAAGTAAGTCTCAATAAATCCCTAAAGACTGAAAGTTAACAAAATTGGGAGTGGGAGACTCCAGCAAATGAAACAGGTGAGTCTCTGTGGACTCCTGCTCTATCTAGATTTCTAAGCATTTTGGTGTTGAAATGGTAGGCATGGAAGATGGAAATACAAGCACAGGAACAGGAGGCCTATAGTCAGGGGGCAGGTGTGTCATGCAATTAAAAGAAAGTTCAAGGATGACTCTAATGTCTTGGCCTGACCAACTGGAAGAATGGAACTATTATTTTCTGAAGTTGGGAAGACAGGAAGGATTAGATTTGGGGATGGGGCAGAGAAGCAAGAGCTCAACTGAGAAGCTCTAAGAGTAAGGGTCTTGTTAGATATTCATGTACAAATTTTGAGTTGGGCTGGCAGTTGAAAATTTAAGTCTGCACGGTATAGGCTGAGCTTAGGGGGGAAAATGAGGTAGTTATCAGCAGATAATATACTGGTATTTTAAATAGTATTTCTTCCACCTGACCCCAAACAACTTCATATTTGAGGCCCTCTGCCCTATTGACCTCAACCAGAAATCTATATCAAAATCTAACACAAAGTGTGGTGCATAAACAATGAATTCTGTTACCCTGAAAAGAAATCAATCAATTAATTAATTTTTTAAAAAGTGAATGTAAACCAGAAAAAATAAAAAGTATACCTGAAACTAATAGAACACTGTATGTTAATTATGCTGGAATTAAAATAAAGTAAAATAAAATAGGAAAAAAAATCTAACACAAAAATGTTCCCATTACTTACAAAGACACAAATGCATCTAGCAAGATGAGGAGTAGGGGCACCCCCACAGGGGCAACTCAGGGTAAGCCAAAAACAACCAAATTGCCAAAATGCATACCAGAGCCCAATCTTGTGTCCTATTTGCTGGCTAAGAAAGAAAAATAATCTAGGGTACCTGGGTGGCTCAGTCAGTTGGGCAACCGACTCTTGATTTTGGCTTGGGTCAGGGTCATGATCTCAGGGTCATAGGATCAAGCCTCATGTCAGGCTCTATATCCAGCAGAGTCGGCTTGAGTTTCTCTCCCTCTGCCCCTCCCCACCCCACTCATGCTCTTTCTCTCTCTCTCTCTCTCTCTCTCTCTCAATAAATAAAATCTTAACTTCCCACTCACCACACCACAGAAATTAAAGGGACTGGCAAATAATAGCTCTGAAAGATTTATAACCTCAGTTTAAGACCATGATACTTGGGAAAGAACAGAAACATTTGTTATTTTCTGGAAGAAATAAAATGCCAATGCAAATTACTTTCAAATGTAAATCCAAAGCAAGCATAATTCTGGTTTAACGCATGAAAGGTGTGTTCCACTAAGCTCCCTTTGATTCTCCAGGAAGATTGATGGAGTAATTATACTCTGGAGAGGAGGGTTAAGAAACTGTGTTGGAACTTAATAAATACGACATGCAGCAACTTTTCAGTTTTGTTTAAAAAGTGTGCTTAAAAATAATTACATTTTAAATGGAATTCATAAATTTCTTATATCACTTACTCGAACTGCAGAAAATCCTGCCGCACCATGATTTTGCTGAATTTGATAAGCCGTATCACCTACAAGTAGAAAACTCACGGGCATTTTCCACAGGATGATGGGACTGGAAGATCTGTAGAGCATCTTTAGTTGTGGTTTTGTTTAAGTGTACATCAATACATAGTGATTTAAGTAACTCCATTTATGCAAATATATTCCGTTGTGGACATTTACAACCCTCCTCCTCTTCTTGTGGATTATATAATGCTCATAGCCACTAGTTTCTCCCCCTGCTAACCGATTCTGCATTCTGTAAGTATCATGATCATTCTAAAATTAAAACCTGGTCACATCAACCCGCAGATTAAGCTTTGGTGTCTCTTGATCTTCTAACAACAGGGCCCGCTTCATGGAAGTGAACCTGAGCTGTCATACAGAGCTCTGTGCTCAGAAGGTCCCTGTACTTGGTTTAACACCCAGGGGTTACTTTTATCCATGAAATGTTGCTCCCTGAGGGATTACACTGACACATGTGCATAAGCAGAGGCTGTGCATCCAAGGTGTATGCCCCCCCCATTCATTTGCAATGCTCCACGAGCACAGAATTCTGGTAGAAACACAATGTGTACAGGCTTGGCAAGACCCAGGTAGATGAGTTTTGTCTACACCTGAGTTATGAAGGGCAGTGACATTCCAAGGAGCATGAGGGACCAAGGAACCCCATGATACCCTCTACCCTGAGTTATGTGTGAGCTGATCACTGACGCTGAACTGAAGACACAGAAGGGAAGGAAAAGATGGGACAACCAAAACTCTTTTTCTTCCCACTGTCTCCTTACTCATTAGTAAGCTGAAGGTAGAGAGCACTGGCACAATGTGCACATATCAAGGAGAGAAATTAAAACAGCTGAGTTCATCTTGAATAGCATTTCCTCTGTTCTGGTAAGAACAAAATACGTCTGCATGCGTGTGCTTTGCAATATGAATAGTGTGATTCTGGCAATTCCGCACATGAGTTAAGTACTCTTGTATTTGCATTTAAAACCGGCACTGCACAATATTCTTTCCATGATAATTTAAAATTTTAAATACTGTTTGCCTAGAATGCTATTAAATAGCAAATTAAAAAAAAGAAAAAACCACGACAAACCAAGGGAGAGGGAGACCATGGAAGAAAAGAAAAAGCTTTATAATTTTGTACCTTTAATGGCAGTTTTGTGATTCTTACACAAGGGAACCCCGTTTTTCTTTCACACTAAGTCCCACAAATTAAGTAGCCCGCCCTGCCAACTAAGAGTAGAAGTCAAATTCCTCAGTGTTACCGACCTGTGTATATTGTGTCTCCCCAAAATTTATATACTGGAACCCTGACCCTCAATGGAGTGGTATTTGGAGGTGGGACCTTTGGAGATTATCAGGGGGAGATGAGGTTATGAACATGGGGTTCCCTAGCATGGGATCAGTGTCTTTAGAACAGGAAGAAATAAGAGCTTCCCCCCCATCTCCACAAGGTGAAGATATACCAAGAAAACAGCTGTGTGCAAACCTGAAGGGAACTCTCATCGACACCTTGATCTTGGACTTGCCACCTCCAGAAGTGTGAGACATAAATGTCTGTTGTTTAAGCCCCCACTGTGGGGTGTTTGCTGCAACAGCCCGAGCTGAAAAACATAGTATGACATTCTAGGCTCTTGAAAACCTGGTACTAGCCTTAGTGGAGCTGGCTTAGACCCCATCTCTAAGGTTGCCTCTCTTCTCCACCATCACACCTGCTCCCCATTAACTCTGGGATACTGAACACCTTCCAGTTCTCTCTGCCCACCTTGCCTCTATATGTGCAGTCCCCTCTGCCTGGAAGGGCCTTTTCCTGCACAATCTTCCCAGTTTCTTTCCTCCCTACATTATCTTCCCTTGGCTGCTACCTGTTTCCCTCCTTCAGGACGGGTCTCAGAAGTTGCTTTTTCTGGAAACAATTCCCAGACCTGGCTTGGGGCCTCATCTGAAATGACGCACTGAGTTACGATGCAATGGTAAAATTAGGTGTGCTCATTTCCCAGAACTGCCATGATAGGTATCACGGTTGTGGGGAGCTCAAAACAACAGAAATTTATCCCCTCACAGTTCTGGAGGCTGCAAGTCTAAGATCGAGGTGCCAGCAGGGCTGGTTTCTTGTGTGGCTGTGAAGAAGCATCTGCTCTTTTCCTCTCTCCTAGCTTCCAGGGGATTGCCTGCGATTTTGGTGTTCCTTGGCTTGTAGGTGCATTACCAAACATCCCAATCTCTGTCTTCATGTTCACATGGTATTCTCCTCATGTGCATGTCTGCCTTTGTGCCCCATTTCCCACCCCCTTTTTTTTAAAGATTTTATTTATTTATTTGACAGACAGAGATCACAGGTAGGCAGAGAAGCAGGCAAAGAGAGGAGGAATCAGGCTCCCCACTGAGCAGAGAGCCTGATGCAGGGCTCGATCCCAGGACCCGGGGATCATGACCTGAGCTTAAGGCAGAGGCATTAACCCACTGAGCCACCCAGGCGCCCCTAACAATTTCCCCTTTTTATAAGAATACTAGTTCTACTGGAGGAGGGCCCATGCTAGCGGCCTCATCTTAACCTCACTGCATCTCGGTCTCTAAATAAGCTTACATTCTAAAGTACTGGGAGTTAGGTTTCACCTTACTTATTTTGGGGGACTCAATTCAATCCACAACATGAGGCATCCAGAAATCTTTTTCTTCTTTCCTCTCAAATGCCTAAGAGGATGGACATTTTCTAAAAGACAGGGGCCCAATATCTAATCCTCCCTAAAACCCCACTCCAGCCCCCAGGGCCTCCGTAGGGATTGAGCAAACAGAAGACTCAAAAGGTGGCTTGATCCACGTCAATGACAATGACCACCAGCAAAAGGACACCTGCTCCCTGGTCACTGTTCCACATGACTTGGCCAGAGTCAGGCACCGAAACACAGGGCTTGCCCTTCCTGAAAGATGAAATAAGGACCCAGGCAAGGAAGCTTTGAAGGCAGAATCTATCAGAAGGTCCTGTTTCCTAGGAGAATGAGAATGGGAAGGACCCTCCTGACAGCAGGGCCTGGGAAGAAGTCAGAACACCTTCTTCAGGCTCAGGGAACAGCAGCTCTCACCCAACGTCCTTCTCACCCAACATACCTTACACTACTGGGTGCTGACATCGCCTCACTCCATTCCCATGGCAACCATACAGTTGTATCCCCATTCTAAGGTTTAAGGAGGTTAAAAAAAAAAAAAGTGGCCCACAGTTACACACAGACAACACACAGAAAAATTAGGATCTCGCCCTATGTAACCCTCAAATCTCTGCTTTTAACTTCTATGCACTGACCTCCCTTGGTCACAAAAGGTAACCTTATTTAATGAAGTTTACACAGCATTTACTTTATTATGTGCCAGGCTATGTATGTAGTAAGCATGTCACATAGAGTAAGTCACTTACTCTTCCAAACGATTGAGGAAATAAGGCCCATTTCATCTCCATTTTACAGGAGGAAACCAGAAGTCATGGAGGAAAAGAAGCTTACTGGAGGGCACTCTGCAAGTAGGTGGCAGAGCCAGCATGGGGCTCCAGGCGGTCTGACCCTGGGTCTGTGCTTTTAAATAGTATGCCAGCTAAGGGGCCTCCCCGTTAGAAGACTCCATGTTGAAGCCAGGCTGGGGGCCTGGTGCATCCCAGAGACACACAGGCCCAGAGGCCCACACCCCATCTGTAAGGGGAACTGAGTGGAAGAGCACGGGACTGCACTCCAGTGTATGTCCTCGGGGGTCTGCTGTGACCTTCCCAGTTCCTGAGCCTGGCAGGCCCTGCAGCCACACAACTGCCATCCACTGTTCATCCACTGTAAATCCATTCCAAAAACATGCACTGAGCAAGTCATAAGCGAAGGGTCTACAAAAGGCGCCCACGGCCACACCAGGCCTCACAGTTTTGCATCTACCTTACTTTATCTTGCTTCCTATTTGTGGAAGTCTTAATCCATTGCCAAATGAAGGTAGAAACATGAAGTTCCTACTTGGTAGAAGGTTCTGTTAAAGTAAAACCAGGCAAGATAGAAAAAAGTATTAAATAAATAACCATAGGGGTATATAGGGCTGGGGTAAAAACTAATTCCCCCGGTGGGATGCCAGTGAGGGAGCTGGGGAAAGACTGATAGGAGGGAAAGAGCTTTCCAGCTACCCAGAAAGAAGTGGGACCAGCACCGCAAGGTTACCACCTATGACACCAAGTGTACCTCTCTTAGCCACTGTATCCCCCACTAACCATACCTCTCTCCCACAGCACTATTCTTCAGACATCGGGAGGGACCCTGTTAACCTTTCGCAAGTTGCCAGTGATTTTTCTCTGTATTTTCTTTGAAAACTGCTCAAGGACAAGCAGCTACGAGGACAGACATTTTGCAAAGCAGTGGGACCTGGACTAAACACTGTAAGAGCCAGAGGCCCTATGCTCGTGGAGACTCCAGTCTCACAGGGGAGACAGACACTAATGAAGTATACTCATGGGAATAAATGTAGAATTAGCACTGTGATAATTGCTACAAAGGAGACTGAGGTAATGTGAGGGGGATCTTGACCCAGCCTGGGAATCAGATAAGGGACCTGGAGAAGGACGAGTGGGAGATGAACAAGCCAAGCCGGGTGGGGTGGGTGAGCATTTCAGACAGAGGCAACAACACGTGGCAAGGCCCTGGGGCAGAAGTGGCATGAAACGTTCCAGAAACTAAAAGGATGTCCTGTGGTCCAAGAGTAGAAGCAACAGCACTGAGAACGAGCAGAAGGAAGGTCACTACTGCCTGGGACAGTAACTCAGTAACAGCAAGTCAAGGTTTGGGC
Source organism: Lontra canadensis (assembly GCF_010015895.1). Taxonomy (NCBI): domain Eukaryota; kingdom Metazoa; phylum Chordata; class Mammalia; order Carnivora; family Mustelidae; genus Lontra; species Lontra canadensis. Next base: position 61,930,133 of record NW_022630995.1, on the reverse strand, counting down.
TGTGAACCTGAAGCATGTGGAGTAATTTAACACATGCATTGAGGGAGAACATGGAAGTGGACAGGTTCCAGCCCCCACAGGGTCCTGAGGACTGTATCACAGTCTGAATCTTTAGTCCAAGAGCAATGGAAGCCACTCACGAGCACTGAGCACAGGACTGCCATCATTGCTATGACTTCAGTCATGAGTCTGGGTGGGAAGTTGCCTGGGCGGGTCCCCTGAGGGGTGATGCTTGAGTGGAGGTGGCAGCACTGTGGATGGAAAGACTGGGCAGATTTGGGAGAGACTTGGGAGGTAAAATCAACATAGCCAGGTGCCTAACTGGACTTGTGGGAGGAAGGCAGAGGGAAGAGCTGAGGAAAACGAGGTATTTTGGCCTTACAACTGGATAGATGACGGTATTATACACTTAGCTAGGAGACTCTGGAAGCACATGGGTTTGACTGAGGTTACTCTGGGCTTTGGGTTTTGTTTGTTTGTTTGTTTACAGATTTTATTTTATTTATTAGAGAGAGAAAGAGAAAGATTGCCCTGGGGGAGATGCAAAGGGGGAGGAGGAGAGACAAGCAGACGCCCAGCTGAGCACAGAGCCCAACCTGGGGCTCTATCCATGACCCTGAGATCATGACCTAAGCTGAAATCGAGAGTCCAGTGCTTAACCAACTGAACCAGCCAGGTGCCCCAGGTTATTCTGAATTTGAGGTATTCTTTTGAGACATCCAAGCGGAATTACATATTGAAACACAGGTTTGGAGGCCAGAGGAGAAATACGAATGAAGGAAATGAATTACTGAGTCACTGCTAAAAGAAAGTAACAGGCACCAGTTATTAACATATTGTCCCTTAGCTCCAGACCCACTGTTCTGTGGCACTGGGGCAGGAATCCATGGACATTTCTGCATCACCAGCGGGCTTCCCGCCAGGCACTGCCAACAGAGGGCGCAAGAGAGGCCCTGCCAGACCAGCGTGGAAGAAACTTCCCTTCCTCCACTTGGTTGTCCACCTGTCACCCAGCAAGTGTGCAGGGGGGCTGGCGGCCCTCCCCTCAGTGGCCCTCATGGATGAGTTTCACCTTCCAGAAAGTTCCAGCCCTCCATAGGCTGCCTGTTCCTCTAGCCACCAGGCACTCTCCAAGGAGATCTGAAACGCAGCCTGACCAGACAGGGGGGGCCCTCTTCCAGGTCTTGAGTGCCTTCCTGGCTCCCTCACCCTCAGCGCTGCCAGGAGCAGCCGTACTGCTACAGCTGCTACCTTAGTACTCCTAGAGTCTTCCCCAACTCCTTTTCAGAGTTAGCCTTTTTACAAGATGAATTCTTTGTATGACATGTTCCCTTTCTGAAAACCAGCGTGGCTTGGGGCTCCTGACGGCACCCGGACTGATGTGGGGTGACTGGGCATGCGGGGGTGACAAGATCAGCAGGGAGATAGGACAGAGGGCTGAGCTAGAGGCCCAAGGGCTCAGTCTTGAGGAACTCTAAGATTTACCGCAAGGGAGAGGAGGCCTCATTGTTTCCTCTACTGGAATATTCATTCCACTGGGGTGCTGGGACCCTCGCCACTCTTTCTAGAAGTTTCTCCATCTCCATCTGCAATTGCTCTGGGCCCAGATTTTAGACAACTGAGTACTGCTAAGAATATTTTGTTCCTTCTAATTCTCTCAGGAAAATGCCTAAGCTCAGAGCTAGCTTATGCTGTTTGATCCTCCTAAAATACCGATCCTTTTTCTCTTAAGGCATTTAAACCTTTCCCTCAAGACTCAACATAAATCCTGTTTCCATCTTAACACCCTCTTCACTCCAGCTCATATCGTGGGAAAGCCATCATCCGTCTCTCTACCCTTCTGCTGTCCCATAAAACAGGAATTGGTCTTACCCAGAAAGGAACGAGAACCATCTCCGCCTTCTCTCTCAGTGGGAAGAGAAGTGATATCCCGCATCGTGATATGCAAGAGTCTGATCTCCACTAACTTTACAGGTTGACATTTGGGGAAATCTCTCAGGAGCTCTCTATGCATCATAACTGGGGCCCACCGAGCTGTTGGCAGAATAGAACTCACTCTGCAGACCCCTGTCTACCCAAGCAAGTCCCAAGGGTAAAATTGAGGGACAGTGTTGAAAGGTCATTCTGGACTCAAATCCAAGGAACCTTCTCCAAACCAACTTTTGTGGTGATAAGTGTGAACATTCTACATTTGTTTCTCAAAAGCCTCTGAACTGGGAGGAATGCAAGAAATCGACCCCACTAAGCGACTACTCTCATCTTTCATTCAACCAACAGCTGCTGTGTGCCTTCATGGGCCCTGTTCCAGGCCTTGCAGACACAAAGGTGAAAAAGAAATGCTTGCTGCTCTTCTGGAGGTCTCGGTCTAGTGCAGAAGATGGGCATGCAGTCAAACAACTGAAATGAGCCAAGTGTTCCAAACCATGTCTCAAGGAACACGAGAAGACAGGGACTGTGTGGATGCTTCTGTTTGCTTCACTTGCCCTTCTTCTCTTCATACCCCACTACTCCTTGGAAAAATCCTTCCCAGACTTTCTTAGTCCACATGCCTCAAGGGGTGCCAACCCCATCCCCAGGATCAGAGGGTGGGCATGCGACCCAGCCTGGCCACGGAGAGCCTCATTTCTCCCCGGTCATGGTGATCAGTTCAAGAATGCTCAAGACTTAACCACAACTGATCAAAATGAACCCTGGGACTTTTTTTTTTTTTTTTCTGCAGCAACTATGAAAAACGAGGCTCCCTTTTCCATACTCAGAGCTATAAGGCTCTGAGCCTCAAGGTTGTAGGGTCCCCACAATGACAGAGCCCACTTGAAGCCTTGTGATCACACGGCGGGAGACAGACTATAACTAAGGGAGTAAGTAAAACAAATGATACGAGAGATGATGAGAATAGCTATGAAGCAAAGGAAGGCCAGGAAGGTGGGCTGGGCACGCCATCATAAGTAGGGTGGTCAGCAAAGGCCTCACAAGGAAGGTGGCATTTGTGTGAAGACAGAGCAGAGGTGAGGGAGCAGGTCCTGCGGGAGAAGCTCTGTGGGCACGGGTAGCAGGTGCTGGGCTATAGTATGAGGGTGTCCGTAAGTCTGAGGGGCAGGAAGGAGGCAGGTGGGCTGGAGAAAGGAAGGAGAAGGGGTCAAAGAGGCCGGGCTTGATGGGCATCTACGAGGACTTCTGTTTTTACATGTTGTTAAGGCAGAAGGAGTGGAGGTGGAGCAGGGACTGACATGCCCCCCGCCCACTTTTGGAGGATCACTCTGGTGCTGCATTGAGGTGATGCTGAGAAGAGAAAGAGCAAAAACAAGACCAGTTAGGGAGGCTACTGTAATAATCTAAGCCGGAGATGTGACCACGGCTTGGACCAGGTGGTAGTGGTGGAGGTGGTGAGAAGTGACCAGAACCAGGTAATTCCCTTCCAAAGACCTCACGTTGGTTAACTGAAGGAGGCTCACCTACCATCAGGTGCCACGTGGCACCTGATCTCAGCTACCCACATACTAAATGCACCATTGTTTTATATACCATTAAGAGGGAAAGGCTGCCGATGAATCTACGATGTGATTCTTTCCAGTCCCTTGAAAAAAGCTCTTTTAGACTTATTATAAACCACGATCATGTGAACAGCTATGACCACATGCAAATAATAAAACTACATCATAAATACCACATTGGCCAAACTGCATCCCCTGTTCAGAGATTTCAAACATGGCAAAATGAGTGCCTTAGACTCAATGAAGTACAGGAGTTTGTATACACCTGTCTGACTTCATAGAGCTGACTGACACATGCTTTAAGCTCAAAAACTTCATACCCATTTTCTATGAGTGTTCAAAGGTAGAGATGGATCTTACCATTCATTTCTACTAAACAATCTCATACTGATTTACGGCTATTTTCTTAACCCATCCAACTCCTAGCGTAGAAGACAAATCAAGATGCATTTTTCCATTGAGGTCTAGATCTTGAAATCGAAGGTTTACATCCTAGACTCCTGCATGAAATAGGCAGGTGCTTGATACAGCTGTGAAAAGCGAGCCCCTAAGCCCGCACCCCTTCCTTGGCACCTGTCCAGCCTCTACCTCTGTAGGGACTCTCATTATCTGAACAAAGTTTATTCCACGCAATTCGGAGCTTTCTCGGAATATTTTTGGCTTCTACCTTATGCCCAAGCCATAGCTGTTACATGTATGAAAACCAAGGTGTAACATGAATGAGTTTGCCCAAAGTATTAAAAAATTTGAAGCAAAGTCAGGAGTAAAGCCTGCAGCATAGACGCCAACCACTTTGTGAATCACAAATGACAGACACCTGTCTCCAGGTGAAGTATGAATACAATGTTTGGGGCAGGGGTTCTTTAATTGCCTTGGGTGTCTGAATATTTCCACAGGAAAGCAACTTTTGTTGCAGATTTGGTTAGACCAAGATGTTTTCATGATCTGAGCTGCATGTCAAGTTATCTAGACCAATAATAATGTAGAAATAACGCTTAAATGACCCTTTAATCTATGACATTCTAAAATGAGAATACCCAGAGCTTGTTAAATCAATATCCCCAAATCTGTGGGTGCCAGCCATAAATTTATAGAACACTGATTTAAAAAACCCTTTGGAAACTTAACTTACATGTTTCTAGAGTTCTAAAAAATATTCAGTCCCTTGGATCCAATAATCCCTCCCCTTACGCTTCATTTTAAGGTATTTATTTGAGAGAGAGAGAGAGAGCATACAGAAACACACACACACACACACACACACACACACACACACACACACACAAGAGGAGAGAGAGAATCTTAAGCAGGCTCCATGCCCAGCAGGGAGCCCGATGCCCAGCTTGATTTCACAACCCTGAGATCATGATCTGAGCTGAAATCAAGAGTCAGATGCTTAACTTGACTGCGCCACCCAGGTGCCCCATAAATTCCTCTAAGAGAAGGGGGAAAAATATACAAAATTTTCAAGCAACTTATTTATAAAGATGGAATAATGAAAGCAGCCTAAATGTCTAACAAGAAAATATTTAAGTACATTATAAGAGTCCCATTTGATGGAATACTACAGCCCATTAAACTGCATCTGAAGACATCGTTGCAACCTAAGCCACTTTAAATACAGTGCTGAGAAAAAGCAGAAACTTTATATCTGCCAGCGGGGGGGGGGGGGGGGGGGGGGGGGGGTTTTAAAAAAAAGTCCCAATATGGATAAGGACTGTGTTGGAGGAAAGCCACTTAAACACAATTTTGACATGAATTTGGAAGGGGAGAAGATTTTGTTTTCACTCCCAGAAGTTGTATTACGATGTGACTGCCCAACAAATGCTCTTTGAAGATGGCATGTGAGATGGTTATCATAAATGAGCAGGTGTTGTCAGAACGCACTGCTACCACCATCCTATCAAGGTCTGTGCAAAGAGTCCTGTGGCGTGGCGTGGCAGAGCCTGACCTGAGTTCCAGGCTCGCTGTGCACGGCCGTATCCATCTGTGAGAGTCACGTTTCCCCTAGGCCTCCAGCAGCGGCACAGAGAACACTATTAGGTGCCTACCTCTGGAGTTCAACAGACCTGGGTGTGAGTCTCAGCTCACCCACACACAGGCAACACAGGCCTTTCCTGGGGTCCCCGATTCAGTTACAGCTCTAATACGAAGCAGATTCTGAGACCTCCTCAGGCCAAGTTGTGATGATTCCAAATTAGGCATGAAAAGTAGCCCATACACTGTGTCAGGAAGTTAGTTGTTAATATTACCTGGATGCAAGTTAAACTTTTGCCATCTGAATGGAGATGGGCATGATACAGTTATGCAGTGCAAACTTTCAGCTACGGTTTAGTATTAAATTACTTACAAACCAGACTTGCTTTTGCCCAGGTAGGTGTTTACATCTTCAACCACCCAACAGCTCTGGTTTGGAAGGGCATGTGAGTTCACTGGACCATGTCATTCCCCTGCTTAAAATTCTTCAGTGACTCCAGATGTCTACACGGTCAAGCCCAACACATAGCCACTTGGCCCTTTAAGGGTGGTCCAGGACTTGGGGTTCATCTCCGTGCCTTCCAGCCTCACATCCCACACTGCAGGAGTACTAACCACACCCAATAATGTCCCCAATGAGTCCTGCTTACCCTTTACCATCTGGCTTTGCACATTCTGTTCCCTCCTTCTAACACACCCTTCCCCATCTCTACCAACCCCTCCTTACTGGTAATGCCTGCCCTGTGCACAAGACTCAACACTAAGGGGAAGTCTTCTCTGTCCCTCCTCCCTGCCTCAGGGTTAGGGACCCTCCTCTATGTTACCTAGAGGTTCTCTGAGCTCCCTGCATTGTCCTGGGTATTTATTTGCTCTGGAAACCCCCTGAGGGTTAGGATATTTGCCTTCATCTTCTCCATATTCCTGGTAGGCACAGGGATTGGTGCAAAAAAAAAAAAAAAAAAAAAAGATCATCAGCCAATGCCTACAGAATAAATGAATTAATTGGTGGCAAATAACAGAGCTTTACTTGCACAGGAAAATATACAAGAGATACGCTGGCAAAATCAAACAAGTTAATGTTTCACTGGGCTGGAAGCTGGCAAAATGAGGTGAGTCCTAACCTTGTACTTCAGGAGCCCTGAAACAGGCAGTTAACCTTGGGTCCAATCTGCTTTTGGAATGAGGAACAGCAGCAGGAAAATCAAAAATCTGGTTACACCAGATATAACTATTTTGCCAATCAATATTTTGAAGCATGTTTTCTGGGATAAAAGAGAAAGACAGATGTCCATATAAGGGAGGCAAATTTCCTCTGCAAATAAAAGAAAGACAAATGCTTTGAAAATTACCAAAAATACAACCTTTGATCCAGTCTGGAAGCATGAACCCCTATAATTATTGGAGTTGATATGTACATTTGTGCTTTCATCTATGAAGGGAGTCCATGGTTTTCACAAATGCTCCACTTATTGGCTCAGGGGTTGTCCCCTCCAAACTTCACGGAGAAGTTGTAACCTCCATTATGACTACCTTTGGAGATAGGGCCTTTATGGAGATAGATGTTAAGTAAGGTCATAAGGGTGGGGCCTTAATCTGATAAGACTGGTATTCATGTAAGAAAAGGAAGAAACACCAGACAGTTCTCTCCAGCTCCTCAAGCACACGGAGGAAAGCAGGAAGGGAGCTCTCACCGGAAACCAGCCCTGACAGCACCGTGATCTTGGACTTCTGGCCTCTAGAACAGTGAGAGAACATCTCTGTCTTTGAGGCCACCAACAACAACAAATTCCGTCGTTTAAGCATCAGTGGTATTGTCTTATGACAGTCTGAGCAGACTAATACAGATCCCTTCACTAAAATAGACAGAGTTTTGACTTCTTGCAAATAGAAGGTTTTTGATGCAAGTTATGTTCCCCACCTGTCAATGAGTATATATCTTCTCATGGGACCTGAACAGCCTTGATTGTAATCTCAAAGGACAAAAGTGCTTCAAAGAGGGGACAAGCCTGTCCCAGAGCCACCACAAGGAGGCTGTCCCATAACAGAGCACACCTACAAACGCTGATTTCAAGAGCCCTTTAACTTCCATGGAGAAGTTAGGGCTTGTGTAAACTTGGCCAGGATCAAGTTCAACAGCATGTGTCCCGACTCTTCTGGGACGCCCAAAGGCCTCCACCACCTCCCTGCCTATGTCTCCTCTATCCCTGCCTGCCTCCCCACCTGCCTGTGCCCCAGACTAAAGAACGAGGAAAGCCTCTGGTCTCCTTGGGTGCCCAGGGGCCTTCACTGGCCCCACTCACCACCCTTATCACCACGGATGGTCATGGCTTATTCTATTTGGTGCCATTAGACAGGAACTCCTTTAGGAAAGCACCATATAGGGCCAACCCACTTAAATTATGTTAACTATCTTCCCGTAGCCTTTTGAGAGGGGCTGTCTGGGCCAGCATGTGACTACCACCCACAGCCTCGGCCATTCCAGAAACCATGATCTGTGTCCACAAGCCTCTGCCTGGGTGGTGATAAGCACCGTGTCTGGGGAAAGGCTGTTCAACCCCCAAGCCAGCTCTGCTCCTTAGGAGCTATGACTGGGCCCCATTGCTTTCTTCAATTGCAAAACGAACAACAAAAGTACCTACCTCATCTTGTTGCTGTGAGGATGGAGAGAACACATACAAAGCCCTAATACAGTGCCTAGCACATAGTATGTGCTCAGTACATCCTACTCTTGCATGGGGCCAGGTGAACACCGGAGAAACCAAAGCATTAGGAAACCAAGCTTTTAAAGGCAGAGTTAACAGATAACCAGCAATACTGTACTGATTACAGTTATAAGGCACTCCTCACATGGATAACCAGTGGTTAAGTTTCAAACAATCCCTTGTTCTAGGGTAGTAGGTGGTATCGTAATACTCATTTCATGGGTGAAGCAACAAAGGTTTCAGAGAGGTTAAGCAAGTTGCCCAGGACACACAGCGCTGGAAATGGCGTTTGGCCAGTTCAAGTACAGAGCTCTAGGGACCTGAGCCACAGGGAGGCCCAGCCCTGGAGTTCAGCTGAGGCTGGGCATCCTACACCACCGGCTCCGCCAGGGAGGCTGCCACAAGCGGGACGCCTTCTTGGAGTCACAGAGTTTAAACAAGAAAAGTTTCCCTAGGCCGTCCTGGGCCAAGAAGGAGAGCAGGCTGGAACCTTCCTGTGCAGGAAACCAAACGCATCGTGGACACACACACACACGCACACGCACCGGCCACCTCCCTGAGCCTCCGGCTCTGAAGGAGACCGGGGCTTGGGGAGCTGGAGCCGAGCAGCACCCGGACTTGCGTCCCAGGCAGCTCCTCCTTCCGCTCTCCAAGTGAAGGCTGGTCTGTACCCCCTGTCCGATTCTGCGCGCCCGCCCGGAGGGGCAGCGGCACAGAGGAGGAACCTCGGCAGGACCAGCGCGCCGCGCAGGGGGAAGGAGGGGTGCGCCCCTCGCCTCTTACCTTCCTCATTCTCGTCAAACACGGGGGGCTTGTGGGAGTGGTTCCCGCCCATATTCCGCCGCGGCGCCTGACCACCGCTACATGCCCGGCCACGGGGAGCCAGCAGCGAGCTGCGAGCGGCGGGCGGCGGGCGGCGTGGAGAGGGGAGCCGGGAGCCGGGAGCCGGACGCGGGAGCCGGACGCGGGAGCCGGACGCGGGACGCGCTGCGAGCGCCCAGCCCAGGCGGCAGCCGCGCGCCAGCCGGAGGGGGCCGAGCGCCGCGCAGGGGCGGAACCGCGACCGCCGCGCCCCCTCCTCCCGGCGCCCCCTGCTGCGCTCGCACGCCCGCCGCACCCCCTCCTGCGGGCGCCCCCGCCGCCCCGCCCGGAAACCCGGAGCTCCCCGCGCCTCCGGCCACTGGCCACCTTGCAGCGCTCCTCGCCGGCTGCAGCGGGCGGGGGACGGGAGGCTGCACGGCGGGCGGAGGAGGAGGAGGAGGAAGGGAAGGAGGAAAGGGGCGGGGGGCGAGCGCAGCCAGGGCCGGGGGGTGGGGGGACGCCCGGAAGAGGGGGCGCGGCGGGCCCCGGCGGGTGGAGCGCGGCCGGGCGGAGTGCAGGGCGGGCCCAAAGGAATCGCGATTCCGGAGTAGGGGCACTCCCGACGCGCAGTAAGCAATTGTGAGCACCTATTAAGTGCCAGGCCCAGCCTAAGCGCCTTACAAACACCGTTCTCCGTCACCTCTTAACAACCCAACCGTTTGAAAAATCATTGTTCCCCGTTTTAGAGTCAGGTACCCTGAGGTTTGGAGGGAAAGGAGCTCTCAGTCCGTCCTGGCTGCCAAGGGAGCCCCCCAGGAAGCCCCACTGGAATTTATTTGCCATTCGGGCTGGCACCCGGGCAGTGGTGCGTCTACTAGTTCTCCAAAAGACGCCTTTCCTCTTCATGTTTTTCTAAATATTTAATGAATGGAAGGGAAGTCTAGACCTTTTAGAGCCCCCTTTGTTCTACATGGGGAAACTGAGGCCCCAAATGAGTGTAGTTTGCCTCAAACCATTGTCCCTAGGACAGAAGTGCCGGGACAAGCACCTCGGGATTCCCCAGAATTGTGTGGCCTCCTAGTTTGATGAATGGGTGGGTTCGAATTTGGGTGCGTGGGTCCCTGGCAGCGGGAGCTGGGAAACCCTGATCCAGAGAGGAGTGGAGCCCGGGCCCAGGGTGCCAAGTGCTGGGTGCGATGGGTGCACCCCTAGGCTAGGGGGACGAGCACAGACCCTGGGAGACCCTTCCTAAGGGACGCGCAGGTTACCCCGCTAGGTGCAGTCCCACCCAAACAGCCCGATTGGCTTTGGGGGATCTTTGGCCACATCCTGCCATCTGCTGGGCACCTTAAGCCACTGTCTGTGATTTGATAGAAAATATGTGTTCTTTTTGAGTGGAAGTCCCCAACTTCTTTCCCCCTTCCCCATCCTTCTATCATCCCTGCCCCTTCTTGCAGGCATGTAGGGGGTGGCGGGATATCTCTCTTGTCTAGTACAGGAAAAAAACAACAACAACAACAACAACCCTGCCAGAGGCAACGTGGAAAAGCTGAAAAGATGGAGTCAGCCCCATCCAGCACAATACAGCTAGATTTAAGATTGGCCCAAACTGCCAGGCCTTGGGATGGGACAAGTCTCATTTTCACCTTGGAGTCCTTATCTGTGAAATGGGGAGATGGATTGCTGTGAGGATTATGTCAGAAACCATTTAGAACCAGAAGAAACCAGAAGCAGGTAAGAGTACCTAGCATGTAATAAATGCTTAGTAAATATTTCTTGCTTTTCATTCCACCGACAAGCCCTCACTGAGTGGCTGGTCTACACCAGGTAACAGACTGAATGCAGAATAAAGAGACACAACCTGTACGTACCTCAAGAGGCAAGGGGAGGAAATGATCACAGGCCAGGGTTCCAAGCCCTGCTCTGCTCAGGGTTTATCCTGCTTTTGCTACTCTCTAGCAGGTTAACTTGGGTAAATTACTTAACTTCTTCTGACTTCAGTTTGTTCATCTGTAAAATGGGGGTAATCACAGTTCTTCCCCCTTTTAGGGTTAATATGGGGAATAAATGAATTGATGTTGGTGTCTGAATGTAAAAGGCACAACAGGAGTTAGCTATAATCTCCAGTATTGAGCTCTTGTGTAAACTGTACTACCCGCTCACAATTCTTCCTTCTCTTCCTATCCTTTCCTACTTCTCTCACACTGCCCATGGGGGTTTTGCCATAGAACTTGGTTGGCCAGTGGGGTATGGGAGGAAGAGAGAGTGCACCGGGTCTGAGTGTGTGAAGGCCTTAAGAGATAGAGCAGGTTTTGGCTCTCTTGTGCTGTTGCTGTCCACCGTGAGAAGAGCTGGCCCTGGGATCCTCTGACCCCAGAATGAAAGACCCAAGGAATAGACCTGAACCCCACATGTATCCTAAAGTGGAGCATGGGCTCACAATGAAGAAAAATATGTGTTTTTGTAAGCCACAGAGATTCAAGTGTGAGGGATGTTTGTTTCACAGAATTATCACAGAAAGATTTGACTAATACATATACTAACAGTCACACATGCAAAGACTACGACTGGGGGTTTGTGTTGTGGTGGAAGGAAGCCCAGAAGGCCATGAGAACACAGCAGACACTGGTTCTAACCCTGAGAGCCAGGGAAGGCAGAAGGCCCCTCAAAGAGGAGTCCGAGCATCATTCCCTCCCCTTCCTCCTTTGTCAAGTAAGCGTTTTCTGGACAGTTCTTATGAGCCAAGCCCTGGGTAGGTGCTGGAGACAGACCCAGCCATGAGTGAGAGAGAGTCTGCTTTCCTGGAGCTGAAGTTTGGAAGTCTAGTGTGGGAGAAGAACAAGTGCAGAGAGGGTCATACTTTTGACGAGAGGGAACGTGGAGGTTATAAAAGCATAGCCTGTGAGGGCAGAGGGGAGGCCCCGGAACCATACTCCGGGCCAAAGAAGGCATCCCAAGAGAAATGGTGCATGAGCTGAGTCCAGAAGGGCAACGAGAAATCAGCCATAGCGGGAGAAGACAGTCAGCCTCTGCAAAGTCCCTGAGGCCAAGAGAGAAGGGCATCCTGCAGAAGTTGAGAGCAGTTGGACGTCACCAGAACACAGATGAGCACACAGAATGGCCACGATAGCAACAACAGGGCCCATGTATGGAGCACCGTCTGCACACCAGGCTCTGGGCCACCACCTTAAGGATGCTTGGCCCTGCAGGCAACCCCTTCCCTTCTCCTCTCCTCACTTACCAAGAAAGTACCAGGCCCTGTTATTTCAAGTACTTTGTGGATTACCCTTTGCAGTCCTCACTACAAACCTGGCAGGTGGATGTTATCATAGCCCCTGTAATAAAGGACCCACAGGCTATGCCAAGACCCACTGGTTGAGAAGTGGTGCCTGAAAGCTTAAATCCAGAAATTAAATATGTCATCAAAACCGAGAGAAAGGACATATGAATAGTGGCCATTTCTGGAGTTGGAAAGTTCAGATTATTTTTATTGTTCAAGTGCTTTTGTACGACTGTATAATTGCTTTTATAAAGAAGTATTTTATAATCACATTATTTTAAATAATCAGGAAAAAAACAAAACTCATTTTGGAAAAAAAAGAAAAGAACAAGAGCTCGTGGACACTAAATTCTCCCTGACTTTGCAAGGTATGTTTCACAGCCCATCACTGCCCTTACTGTCTGATGGGAGGAAGTGCGACCATCAGCCCCACCTTCCAGATGGAGGAAAGGGGGCTCAGAGGATTCCAGTGGCTTGTCCTCCATGCCACAGCTCTGGCATTCATTCCCCCACAGCTGCTGCAACCCGTTACCACAAACTTGCTGGCTTCAATAAGCAAAAATAGTTTCTTTCACTGCTCTGGAGGCCAGAAATCCAGCATGAAGTTGTCAGCAGGATGGGTTCCCTCTGAAAGCTTTTAGGGGGGCTCAGTTCCAGGCATTCTTTGCCTTGGGCCCGCAGAACCCCACAGGCAGCTGAGAGTGGGAGCTTTCTGAAACCCTCATCATGATTCTCCCATCGTGAAGGGATGGGTCACGTACTACCTACACAATCTGGCTGAATTATTTTGGAGTAAGCACATTTCTTCTCCACCTCCTAGTCAATGTCAAGTGCTGGCCAGTCTCCTCAAGAGAGAATGGCTAAATTTGGTTTCAGCTGTGTTCCAGATGAAGCCAATTCCAGGTCTTGCCCTCTTGCCCAGCTCACATCCTGATAAGGCTCAGTATGGTCTTCTAACTCTTTGCAAAAATAAATAAGCAAAATAGAAGCCATCTGCTTCTCTGCGCCAAGCCTATCTGGCTCTCTCGGAAGGCCAACTTTGGAAAGATCGTGATAGTTATGGTCTACGGGATTCTCCTAGGGACTGAGCGCGTGAGTCTGCATTACTTCTTGAACCTCAAATATAAGCACAGAAGCAAGAACTGGGACTCTTTTCCTGCCTTAAACTTTCATGAGTCAATTCCTGGGGCTGCTATTCTTCTCACTGAGAACATGATTAAGCATTCATGCTTGGATCCAGCGGCTGTAACCTTTAATTTTATGTAACACGATCGTGCCATAGAGGCTAATGTGATTCCCCAGGGCAGGGTGTCTTGTGTGCCAAGCCATTTCTTCGAGTCTGCTAGATCAGATTTTGTTATCATTGCTGTTAAGCCTATTTTATTTAAAACTTGATTCTGGTTCACTTACAGTAAATACCGTCTGCTTACATTCGGTTTCAATATGTTCTGTTTGGCAGCATTATACATTATAAACAAAAAAAAAATGATAAAGGCTGTTTTGTGGCATACCAAGATAAGGCACAGTCTGCACATCCAGTTCTGTGGTTGGAAATCATCTCACTGAGATAGCAAATTATCCCTAATGATTAAAAAAAAATAGTAATTTCAAGGGTAACCTTTTTATTGTTAAGAGTCTTTCTGTGTGTGTATGTGTGTGTGCTTGCACACAATATGAGTCCATAAATCCCTACTAATGTGGTGTGTCTGCATTTCTTGGCATCATAAAACTTCCCTGGAGGCATTTTCATAGTTTGGAACTTGGTAGACCAGCAAGTCTGAGCTTCTCCTTCTCACATTAAGACGATTTGCATAGTAGCTCCATGGTGACCTCAAATTAAGTGTTTGCAGAGAATTCTAGCTGTAACGTGAACCAGGCTGGATCAGAAGGAAGGCTCTGTAGCTGCCAGATGCAGCATCCGTGGGGTGCGTTTCTTTGTGTTCCCACATGGGTTTATAGGGATTCTTATAAACCCTTATAAGGAGTCATCATGAGTATTCTAAAACTGTCCTTGTATGTGTGTGTGTGCGCGCATGCACACACATTTGAGTATTTTTATGGGAGACAGTTAAAATCTTCAATAGTTACCTCCCCACCAAAAAAACGATCTAGGACCACCCTATAGCGTAATTTATATCACAGAGAGTACATTCTTCTCCTGGAAAGCAGAAGCCATACGCTGCAGGAATAATAAGGATTTACTAAAAGATGCGTAGCCTTAATAATTGTACTGCCACTGCCTTACTGTGGAACCTCAGGTAAGCGACTTGCTCTCCCTGGGCCTCAGTTTTCTCATGTGTAAACTGAAAGAATGAAGGAGTTGGCTATATGGCAAAGACTGTAACTTTGTCCTTTCTTTTTCAAAAATACAACACGCATAGCCAATTTAAGCTGAGCATAGGCTAGAGACTACATCTCCCAGCTTCCTTGGCAGGTAGGAACGGCCATGTGACTAAGTTCCAGCCAATAAGATATGAGAAGTGATGCGTGTAACCACCCTCCCTTCCCCCTCTTGTAGCAGTGATGCTGCCATGACAGCCTGAGCAAGCTTCAGCCCTGCCAGAGAGGACCACACCCTGGGAAGTAAGAGAAGGAACAGAAGGAGCCTGGGTCCCTGGTAATCTCTTGCGGCAAAATTCCCTACCTACAAAATGGCCTGCCTTCTTCTGGACGGTTAAGAGATAGTACACTATCACAGTAAAACTGATTTGAGGATTTCTTTTGGTTCAACCCATTACTTAATGCAGACAGGATGAATGCCAAGGTCATCGTTGTCATTATCATCGTCTTCCCTGACATCCCAAACAACATGGACAAATAACAGACATCCCCGCAAACACAAAGAATTGAATGAACAAATGAACCACGGAATGGGTTTAATGGGCTGTCAGAAATGTTACAGGATGATTCACAAACCAGATAGAATATGGATGAAGTCATGTCTAAGTGTCCTTCCAATACTAGGATTTTGTTATGTTGCTTCTCAGAACTGCAATGACTTGGAAACCCAGCAGTGACTGGCATTGTCTGGGCCACGCATCTCCCAAACAAAGGACAGGGCGGAGGGAGGCTGTAAAAGAGATTAAAGAGGGTGCCTGGGTGGCTCAGTCGGTTAAGCGTCTGCCTTCACCTGATCCCAAGGTCCTGGGATTGAGTCCCATGTCAGGCTCCCTGTTCAGTGGGCAGTCTGCTTCTTCCTCTCCCTCTGCCCCTCCTCCCTGCTTCTGCTCTCTATCTCAAATAAATGAATAAAAATCTTAAAAAAATAAAGTAAAAAAAAAAAGAGAGATCAAAGAGATGTCACATACACTCTTCTCCCTTACTATCTGTGCTGCTCCTTTCATTCACTCAACAAACATGCACTGATTACCTGTCCAGCACCAGCAGGTACAGAAAGAAACAGGTCCCTATGCCAACCCTCATGAAGCAATGAACAGTGCCATGGCAAATAAAGGCAGTGCTGTGACCACGTAGATGCTGGACCAGGTTGAAACAGGAAGACATTTTTAGCTTTGAGTCTTCAGAGTCTCCCCAGAGCTGGTCCAGAGAAAAGAACCATCCTTATATTCCCCAACTTTAACTTGGCCAGGAGTTCTTGGTTTGCTTTGGGGAAGTTCGCCTGTAGGACCTCATTCTCAGAGTCTTCAGCGCATCTTCAGTCTGGGGCCTCTGCTTCTGTCTGCCTGCATGGTTCATCTGTAAGCAGATGGTGTAGTGGTGTAGTCAGGGTTCCAGCTGGGAAGAGGAAGACCCACCTCTGGCCGTTGGTCTACTCACTCGTTATTCAGTCACTCAGCGGGAACAAGTCATATCCTTTCAGCTTCCTCATTTGTAAAACGGTGAGGATTTTCCCCATCTTGTGAAGTTATTGTGAACTCAAATCCAAACCCCCAGCACAGTGCCTGTTGCCTACCAAGGCACAATACATATAAATGCTCCTGGTTTGGTAGTTTAGTAGCATTAGAAGTATTGCTCTGGCCTGGCAGCTCTCAGCAGGGGTGGTCTCCCACCAGGAGTCAGATCTCCCACATCTGTCAACCTCTGGAGACATTTTTGATGATTCTGACTGAGTAGGAGGAAATAGTGTTACTGACTTCTAGTGAGAGACACCAGGGATGCTGCCAGAGCAGGACGCCCCACCACCACCGCCACCACTGGGCAACTCTGCTGTAGTCCATCGAAATACCAGTTTCAACATGATACATTCAGACTCTTGCTAGAGATCACTAGTGCACAATTGAAAATGCCACCCTCACCTTGGTATTTAATGTATAATCATAAAACAGTATTTCTGTGACTGTCACCTGGAATTTTGGAAGATTTTCCCTCAAAATGCCAGCAGCAGGCTTCAGTTCCTTCTGTCCATAAATGGCTGGTTGCTGGCGGAACCTGATCCTCCTCACTCAGGCCCACTTGATTCCTCATCAAGAAACATCACCGTCTTCCAGTCTGGCCTATAATTGTGGAGTTTATTTTCTGACTTTGGAGACACCTGGACGCAATTCACATAATCAGAACCATAAGGGGACTGCTGTGTGGAGAAGGAGTGGGGTGGGGGAGGGAGGTATTTAGGTTGATGATTACCAGTGTGAGTTGTGATGATTATAGCATTTTCTTCAGCCAGTATTCCTGGAGCATCTACTACATTCCAGGCACTATGCTAAGGGCTAGGCTTTTGATGGAGAATAAAATGAACACAGTCCTTGTGGTTTTTGTACCTAGCTGCTTTCAGGTGGCTTTAACATGTATTATTATAATTATTCAAACTTTCGAGATAGTCAGGAAGGATATTTGTCATGGGTGAAATCGTTACACTTATGGACAAACAAGAAGAAAAAGAGAAAAAAGAGGAGGGGAGGGGAGAGGAGAAGGATGGGGAGGGGAAAAGAGAGATGGATTTAATTTTATCCTTTTCCATATAGATAACCAATTTTCCAAAATCAGCCCCCTTTCCCCTAAGGACACTATCCCATACTATTGAATTTCTACCTACATGTGGTTGTTCTGGGCTTTCCCTTCTGTTTCCTTAGTTATTTTGTCTATTCCTTCATAAATATCACATTATATCAATTCAATATGTTAAAAAAATTTTGACATTTGGGTGGGCCAGTTCTTCCACCTTGCACAACTTCTTCAAGTATGCCTTGGTCATACTCTGTCCATTGCTTTTCCATAGTTATTTTGGAATCCATTTGTTATGTTTCTTGAAAGAACTTTAACTCTATGGAATCTATGGACAAGTTTGGGGAACACTGGTATCTTTACAATATTGAGCCTTTCTATTTGTAAGTATAATACATCCCTCTACATATTTAGATTTTCCTTAGTATCTTTCAATAAAATTTTATAATTTCCTGCATATGGCATAAGGACCAGAAAAGAAGAGAATGAGCAGAATGAACCCTCAGTCCCATAAGCATAAAAGGAGAGTATTAATGGATATTCATTAGCTTACACAATCCCTGGGATGCCCAAGAATCAAATAAGACATGATGCAGCCAGGAGGCATGGTTATAACATGCCATTGAACAGGCTGCGCCCATGGTCCTATTGCTTCCAGCCACCAGCATTGGAGATGCCAAGCAGGAGGTACAAAGACTGCTACAAATTTCTTTCTTCTGAAGCCAACTCCCCTTTGGTTGCTTCTGATTGGTAGGGCCTATGTCACATACTTATGTCCTACCTGCAAGGGGAGCTGGGAAATTGAGTTCTGCTTCTCCATCAGAGACATAAGCAGGACTCATCAAGTGGAGATTTCCTTCCCCGATGCAAAAAAAGAAAAAAAAAGAAAAAGAAAAAAAAAGTCATTAAAAAAAGCCATTCTAAAGGTAAGGGGCAGGCACCACTATGACGTATGTCCAGTTGCAGGACAGCTGAAATGAAGAGCCCCCAGTCCTGTGATGAGCAAGTCAAAGGCTGTGAGGGGTTAAGTAGGCAGATGATAATGGTAGGTAGATAATGACCTCCAATTTGTTCATGTTTTTCTGCACTTCCCACCTCCACCAACCAAGAATTCTGTATCTAGCAAAATTATCCCTCAAAAGAAAAAGAGGCAGACTTTCCCAGACACACAAAAACCGAGGGAATTCATTACCAGCAGACTTCCCCTACAAAATATGTTAAAAGAAGATCTTCAGGGAGAAGGAAAAGATTATAGCTCAGAAGGAAAAGGTTATAGGAAAAGGTTGTAGCTCAGAGCTACATAAAGAAAGGAAGAAGATTGAAGAAGGAAGAAATGAAGATAAAATAAAATCTTTTCTTCTCCTTAATTGATTTGAGAAGGCACTGTTTTTGAAAGGAATAATGGGAAAATGTATTGGTGCTGGCCACATCAATACATAATATGGATATTATGTATTATGTATTATGGATAATAAGGATATTATATATTATGGATAATAATATGGATATTATGTAAAATGGATAATAAGATGGATGACATAGCACAGGCATGGGAGGGGAAGGAACAGGGCCCAGAGGTGCTACTAGCCCAAGAACACAAAACCACAGTAAACGGTTGCACAGAGATTCAAACCCTGACCCTTTGATCCCAGTTCTATGCCTTTTTCTCTCCACGAGAACCTCAGCTAAACCTCTAGGAATATATGGAAATGAGCTCCAGGTCTTCCCTTCTGGGCCCCATTTCCCAACTCACAGAAGGGAATCCCTGAGCTTTTTCATCATTGTTGGTGACAGTGCTGTCCTATATGAGTACGTGTCTGCCTGACAGTACCTGGCATGATAGCTCATTTATTGCAAAGCCTTAGAAAGATCTGGGACCATCTAGTAGACCCAGGGCTCTGGAGGCTCTGACTAATAATCTTCACTCACCAGTAATGCCAAACACCGTTGACCAAGTGCTTAATGTGTGCCAGGATCTGGGCTGAGCTTTTGATTCATATTTTAGCATTCAGTCCTCTTAATGGCCTCCTTTCATTCGTGTTTTACCAAACAGGAAAGGGAATCCAAAGAGGTTAGACAACTTGCCTGTTATAGGTTGAATTGTGCCTTCCAAAAGATACATTTAAGTCCTAGGACCTGGAACCTGTAAATGTAACTTTATCTGGAAATAGGGTCTTTGCCGTTGGAATTAAGTTAAATGAAGGCTGTACTGGATTGAGGCCTAACCCAATGACTGTTCTTGTAAGACAGAAATTTAGAGGCAAAGACACACAGGGAGAAGGCCATGTGGAGACAGAGGCAGAGACTGGAGTGATGAATCTATAAGCCAGGGAGCATGAAGGATTGCCGGCGGCCCCCAGAAGCTGGGCGAGAAGCGTGCAACAGATTCGCCTTCAGAAACCAACAAAAGGAGCCAACCCTGCTGACATTTTAATTTGGGGCTCATGTCTGGCATCCAGAACTGTGAGAAAATAAGTTTCTATACCAGGTTATGGTACTCTCATGGCAGCCACAGGAGAGGAATACATCAAGCCAAGGTCACACAGCTGGTAGGATGTGGAATCTGAACCTAAGCTTAATTTAAAAGCCCAGACTCTTAGCACGGCTGGGTCCCACCTGTCTTGAGCAGTAGGGAGTGCTATAGCAGGAAGTGCTTCAGAGGTCACACTCCCTGGCGTTCTCCAAACTGGATTTCTGGAACACAGCTCTGGGTGATGGCAATATCTTGGCTGTTACATCAATTCGGTGTTTAAGAAACCATAAGTCTTAAGCCAGTGCCCCCAGAAGCAAGCCTGAAAAGAGGACGTGAATGCAGTGTTTTATTGGGGAGATGACCCCAAAGAACCCTTACAGGGGAATAAGGGAGTGAACCCAGGAAAAGAAGGTATTCAGGTTGGAACACTCAGGTATCATCTCCTTGGGGAAGCCCTCTCAGGTTGACCTGGACAGAGTAAGGCCTTATCTCAAATTCAGTGCTTCCCCCCAAATTGTGCTCACCTCCGTATTACAGAGTGTATCATGCTGTCTAGAATGTGCAGTTTTACATACTTGCCCCCCATACCCTAAGTTATTAAAGAGCATTTTCTTCTTAAATCTTCAAGACAACAGAAAAGATCGGGGGGGGGACTTATGATGGACAGACTATTATACCCAGTAGATCCTGAAGGCTGTGCACCCAGCTTTGGGGCTAGTTCCACAAAGCCACATGTTGTGAGTGAAGGAACAGACTTTACTGGAGGAAGAGAAACTCCTAAGGCCAAGGTCAGCAGGAGGGGTGGCATCCTCAGAGAGCTATGCTGAACCAGGCTTCTTTGCTGGGCACCCAGACAGCGTCTACCCTTCAGCAGAGGGACCCTGACCTCCAGTGTTCTCTTGTGTGCAAGACAGACAAAATGGCAACTCTTCCAAAGCGGGGATAATTTAACCCTTTTGGCACCCAACCGGATTTTGATGCCAACTCTTACACTTGTCTGGGAATGCCCACTGGCTAGCACCTGGGTGCCTGTGAGTCACCCACTGGAAACAGAAGTCCCCCAGTCAGTGGGGAGGGGAGAAGCTGGCCCATGGGCTGAGTGAATGAATGAATGAAAGGCAGGCAGGGCTGGATTAGAGTCTGTTTCAGAATCCCTGGCTCATGCTCCATGCTATTCTGGGCTCTGTGTGGACTTCTGAGCAGCTGTTATACCCTGGCTGGTGGCGGGCCATCAAGACACCTTGGTTTATCTTTGCAGTCATTCGCTCTGTGTTCTTCAAGGTCTTACTCTGGGCTGTTCAAGGCAGGGAAGAAACAGAAAAAAAAAAAGTTTCCTTTCTTAGAGTTTACATTCTAAGGGAGAAGGTGGGCAATAAACTAGTCTTTTTTTTTCTGTCTTATAAAACCAAATATTTTAGGAACTGAGAACTACTGTAAAGGACCAAAAGCACCCTGATCAGCCCGTCAAGCTGAAATACACAGATCCCAGAATGCAATAACTAGTAGAAAAGCATGTATCCCCTTCGGCCAAGGCAAGAGGGGTTCCTGTGCTGGGCCTTCCCACTCTTCAGAGGGCCTGCAACTCAGAAACCCACTGGGGCCCTGTCCAGCACATCCCACCTTCCTAAATACAGTTCAGGAAACTGGGAACGCTTCTTGGCATCCCTGGCATGATCCCCTGGAAACCAAGTGTGGCTGCACCCGAATGCTTCCAATATTTGTACGTTTTGCTGCCAACTTGAGAGACAGACACTGCTGGGAAGTTTGAGGAGGATCTGAGCAGCCCAAGGATTTTGTTTCAAGAAAAGACAAATGAGTTAACAGGCAGGGGACGCTGTAGATTCTTGTATAACAAAGTAGCACTTTCCTGCAGAGTATCCTTGTCTTGTTTCCTTTGGGTTCTAATAAGTAGATCCAGAGGCACCCATGAACCGGCCAGGTACCGCCAACAATTGCAGGGATGGTTGGTCAACATTTTGCATTATTCAAATTCATCTTACACTTAGCTCTGGGTATGGTAAGTCTAGATAAAATTCATTTGGAGGATGATACAGATTCTTTATGTTGGCAACTAGGCAGACCTTGAACCCTTGATTCGCCAATTATTTTATTTTGTACAAATACTCCATGAGATTTCGTTACATTTTCAAAGAAATAAATCCATTTTGATTAATGAGATTTTTATTTGAAATTTTCATTCTTCCATTGGATGTACACTCTGCTTCTTAGTTTCAACAGATAATTTTGAATCTTATAGGAGAAAAGTAACTCTTGGAAAACATTCATGAAGAATAATTTTTAGGGTGTCTGGGTGGCTCAGTTGGTTAGGTGACGGCCTTCAGCTCAGGTCATGATCCTGGAGTCCAGGATCGAGTCCTGCATCAGGCTCCCTGCTCAGCGGGGAGTCTGCTTCTCCCTCTGATCCTCTTCCCTCTCATACTCTCTCTCTTTCTCTCATTCCCTCTCTCAAATATATAAATACAATCTTTTTAGAAAAAGAAAAAAGAAAGCTTTTAAAAAAGAATAATTTTTAAAAATTTAATTTGTGTTTCTAATGCAAATACATTATAATTTTCTACACTCTGAATACAAATATTTTCAAAGACACTTCAGCTCAGTGACTATGAGTCTAAGTCTCTGCTGGGAATGGCCAGCCTCTCCTCCCTGACCAGGGGACTCCAGAGAAGGTCACTGAGAAGAGTGACCACTGAGCTGAAGGTTGGCCCCTGAGCTGGACCGGGACACTCAGAGGCTCCTCAAACTCTCCCTTGTGGGTTCCACTTGCCTTCCCTGATCTGCTCCCAGAAGCTGATCTGAGGACATAGCTTTGTGCTAGTGATGTGGTGTTGAAAACATCTGCACGATATACAGAACTGAACCTAGTTAAGTCCTTTCTATATATAAACTTAAAATTTGATGGATGGGTGCCGGGATCCATTCATCTTGCATCTTGCCCGAGACAAGCCTCATATGGAAGTTCCCTTGCTTATTAAAACAGTCACCTACTACTCTGGAGTGGCCTGCCTCTCTTCCATCTCTCCCTGACCTCTGCATATTGGGGCAATTTCAGATCACACCTGGGAAGCTCTGGAGAAGGTTGCAAACCAATAGGGACCACTACCCAGCCCCCAACCCCACCCCCTCAGCCACCTTGCATCTGGAAATGTCCCCACTTTACTCTCCAACCCTAAAATAATGCAGACTTCCTCCTCTACCTGCCTGCATCCCCAGGACATCACATGGTCAGACACCATGGACACGGGGAGCATCATCCCCTTTTCCCCCATCTGCGTGACCTGCTGTCACTGCTCCAGTCCCTAAGAGCAACTGAAAACATTAGTCACCATTTTTCTATTCACTGAGCAATTACCGTGTGCCAAGTGTTATAAAAAGCTTGTTGCAAACATTCATTTAACCGTGTTAACCATTCTAGAGAGACCATCCCTCTCTAACACGTAAACGCTAAGGTTCAGGAACCAGCTCATCCACTCGCTTCTGTGGTGAACATGGGTAGAGACCTACCACGAAGTGGGCACTGCCGACTCCTGTAAATCAAATCAAGAAGGGAAGACGTGTGGTGCTTGTGATCTGCTGGTGGCAAGAGGAGCTCCATTCTAAAGTCCCAAAGCTGGTGAGCAATCAAGCCAAGGCTGTCAAGGTCCAAGTTCCAAGTGCTCAGCCGTGCACTAAAACATCTCCCCAGCGGCATCTGGAAATGGAGGCAGAAGTTTGGACCCCTCTGTTGAAGTGCTCCTGGGATTCTGGAACCAAATTCAAGCCTAACCACAAAAATGCATGTTTAGCATCAGTGAAGGGGTGCTGGTGATGGCCGGGGAGGGGAAAGCAGACACCAGCAGGAGAAAAAGATCACTACCTATGTCTCTTGCTACCAAGCCTACTGAAGCCTTCTGTGATGAGGCTGCAAAATGCGTCTACAACCAGAGTCTGATGATGGGGCCTGGACGAGAACCCCAAATGCCACTCAACCCACCGCCTGATCAGGGGCTGGGGCCAACTTAAGAATCAGCTGGATGAGTGTGAACATGAGAGGACAGCTTTATTTTGCTTCTTTACGAATGATGGTTCAAGCAGGAAAATGTACAGATTACTCTGCAAAACACCGGACATGGACACAGAGTTGTTTTTAAGTGGGATGACGCAGGTTTACAAGGCATCGGGTAAGACCTCAGTGGCATCAGTAGTGGAAATGAGAGCCATATCAGGAAGCCCTGTAGGAGCATGGTACTTATACAAGCTACCGATAAAATTGGTTCTGGTCTGCACTCTTCAGATATTTGGGAAGAAGGGAGCACATAGGATATTTCTGGAGTCAATCCCTGTGTTTGGGTGCTCAGAACCCAGCTGTGAGCAGCAAAGGAGGCCTAATACAGAACAGGACAGTAAGCAAAGGTCTGCGACTTGTGTTAAGACAGGTAAGTGCAGGTATCTAGGGGAGAACAAGCACAAGGCTCATTTGCTTGGAGTCAGAAAGTACTTTGTCAGGAAACAGACTATCCAGATGCCCAGTAATCTGAGCCTGATTGCAGTAGGACCTAGAGCAAGGAAGGGTTTTCCTGGCAGGGAACAGCATACCAGAAGCCTAGGTGTCAGAGAGAAAATGATATGTTTGAGATGCATGTTTTATAAACATATAAGAGGACATTATTACAGTGCACTCCCTAAGACTAATAACTTCCATACATTTACTGACTCATTTGTCAAAAGACTAATTCTGTAGTTGTAAGAGAAACAGCTGCTACAGAATAAATCTCTGCCAGACAAATGAATGAGCAACTAACTATGAGTCTAACTCCCCAACTAATTGAAATAGAATTAGGAAGATCTATGTAACAGCACGCTTCCTTGGTAGCCTGTCAGGAAGCATATTACACAATCTGCTCTTTTGCCTGTTTCCTTCTTTGTTCTGAAACCTTCCAGTGGTACAGTTTTACATGTTTATGGTCTCACATCCCCTGTGCCACAGTGACGTTTGCTCAACTCGCAGAATACCCCATGTCTTCGAAAAGTCAGTGACAAGAATATGCAGCCCATAGACAGAGCTCCCACACCATCAGCTCTGGGGTTCAGAAGACCCGGGCTCTGCATGACATGGAGACTCGGAGCTCAGAGTGTATACAGGGATACAGGGCTCATCTCTCAGGAAGGCTGTCAAGGGAGAAAGCCCTGGGAGAGGCAGCCACAAACGTGCAGGAAACGTGTCTCCCCTCTTACCTTCATTGTGCTACGGAAGGAGCAAAGCCCCGCTCTGGGAGCCCAGGGCCTCCTCCTGAAGAAGAAAGGGAACTATTTAAACGAAAGAGAGGGGGAAAAAAAAAAAAAGCAGGAGGGCAAGCTTGACCCGGCTCACCGTGCCAGCAACCGGGGACTGAAACGCTTTCCGCCCGAGGGTTAAGTTACTCGCGCCCGCTTCCTGCCCCGGGGTGTGTGTTGGCTCCGAGGCTTCCTGAAAGGAGAGAGGCCAAAGCACTCAGAGAGCTTCCCGAGGGAGGAAGCCCTGACTTCACAGAAGTTGGAGGACTCGGGAGCTGGAAGGCAGAGGGGATGCCGGTTCACAGGGGCGGTGGGCCCCGTGCTGACTCCAAGTGCGCCCAGGTCAGGGCGCAACAAAGGACATCACGTATTCGTTCAGCCCACCAACCTTCCCTCTCCCTTCACTAGGCCCACTTCCAGAGCCAGTTCATGGGGTGGGGACCAGTATGCCCCAGCCCCTGGCCCCAGCCCCTCGACATGCAGGATGGAGGGGTGTGCTGAGCGCGCCCTATGTTCCTGGAGCTGAAAGTCACATAAATCATACTAGCCAACCCACACGCTTTCTCTGCACTAGGCTAAGAATGCTACTTAAGTGACCTTTGAATCCTCGCTCAGCCCTGGCGGCCACCAGAACTGTCTCCATTCACAGGTGAGGAAACAGAGAGGTCAAGTCAGGTAGCTGGAGAGTGAAAGTGGCTCAGCACATGGAGCCCCATCTAGGAGCCAGAAATGCTGCTGACCCCCAGTTCTAGCCTGTGAGCCCTCCGCTGGGCTCTCCGGTTGGATTTCCAACCTCTAAATCAAGCTGGGCCTCTAAGAGAAAGCAGGATGGAGGGTGCCAAAAGATGGGGGTGAGGGGCCCCAGGGTGCTTGGTGTTCAAGAGCTTCACTCTGGGTGGACAGTGGTGACCCTCGTACAACAGTGAGAAAGGGCTTAATACCACTGGCCTGCTCACTTAGAAATGGTTAAAACGGTAAAAAAAAAATTATCTTACATAAGTTTTGCCAGTCAGAATTGTTTTTCGCAGGTACAGGGGAATAGAACAGAGCTCCAGAGATGCTCACTATATTGCACAAGAAATAGATCCTCTTTCATTAGAAAAGGAATCAGTAAAGATAGGAACGGAGATACAGATTTCCCAAAAATCAGGAGATGTAATCAGGTAGGGAGTCCCAGGTTCCAGATTTAAAGGAAGTCCGGTTGGCTATGTAGGACACTCTAACACAACCAGCTACCTGTTCAACTAAGTCAGTTCCGTTCACGTGATTAAAACAAACGGGTTGTGTGAATCATTCAGTGTCCTATAAACAAAACCAAGGGGGAAACCTGGGTCTCTGAACATGATCTCTAATTCAACATGCTCTCTGCTAGCAGCAGGGAATCTTCCCGGTGCTCTGGAGATGGGTTCTGGCGTCCCCCATTCTGCCTGAATCCTCACGACCGCCAGTCTGTGAGGGACCTGAGGACGCTGAGAACCCCGGGGGTCAAGCATCTTGCAAAGTGGGGGACAGGAGCTTGATCTGCCATAACAGCCAGCAGGCTCGGACTGCCTGGGGGGAGAGGTTTCAGTATTCCCATAACTGGCCCCTTACAAGCAATGAATCGCTGCATTTAGAACGGAGAAAAAATGTCAAAACATCACTTTAAATGAAATCGCCCCTCATGTTTCGAGGAATTTCAGGCTCCAAGATAGAGTAAGGAGCTGCCCTATGTCACACAGCTTGGTGGCCTCTTGGGAAATCATCTTCTTTCTTTTTGTCTTTTCTCTGTCACTTGGCAAATATTTAGTAAGATCCTTCTCTTAGGTGGCAGCATAGTGAGGGGGGTTAGAAACACAGATTTGAACCAGCCTGTCTGGTTTGAACCTGGGATCCACTATTGATGAATTATGTGACCTTGAGCAAGTCACTTAACTTCTTGCCCGCTAGTGTCCCGTCTATAACATAGGGATGTGATGATTCCAGAACCTACCAGTGGGGTTCTTACAAGGATAGCCTTGTGAGCACTCACGGTGCTCTAATAGGACCAGGCACTCGGCCAGCTGCAGTTCTCACTCCTGCATCCCCACAACAGGCACGATGGAATGTGGAAGCTGATGGAAGAGTTACATCAGCTTCGTGATTTTGGCCAAGTGTCGCCTTCACATCTTCAAGCCTCCTGTCCAGGCCTGTGCTCCCCACAGAGGACCAGCTCAGCTCCTGCCACCAGGAAGCCTGAGTCTGACAAAGACCTTGACAAATAAACCATCATAAGGCAATATGGGGAATATTACCTATGTGTTATTATGTGAAAAATTATAATCCTCAATGAACCACCTCAAATAATCATGTATTGCTCAGTGCATTCATTTCCTATTGCTGCATAATAAATTCCCACAGACTTGAAGGCTTAAAACAATACCCATTTATTAGCTCAGAGCTTAGGAGGGCAGATGTCTGTGTGGAATCAGTGGGGTTCTCCTGGCTGGGTCTCACAGACCAGGACTCCTATCTGGGGGCTCTGGGGAGCAATCCTACCCCAGGCTCACTCAGGGACAGAACCCAGTTCCTTAGGGCTGGGGGTCCGCTGTTCCCATTCTCTACAGGCTGCCACCCAGGGCCACCGCCATGTCTTGGTGGCCCCTGCACTCCTTGTCATGTTGTTTCTCTGCCTTCAAACCAGCAACGTCAGGTCAAATCCTTCCCACACTTGGAACCTCTCTGATTTCCCCATCTGCCCAGACCAGAGAAAACAACCTGCTTTTACAGGGTGTGTGTGATTGGACCAGGCCTACCTGGGCAATCTCCCTCTGGATGAACTCAAAGTTAACTGGTAGTAACCTCCAGGACAACCGCAAGCCCTGTTTCACAGTGTGGCTTACATAACCACAGGAGCAATGCCTGCACAGGCTCTGCCCACCCTCAAAGGGAGAGGCTCCCAGTGTTAGAGGTTACCTGGACACAGAGGTCATCAGGGTCAGGCTACCCAACAAGAAAACAGGGGGCTGGGACAGCTAAAACAAAACTGCACTAGCATCCTGTTTGACAGCTCAGATGAGACCACAGTAGCATCCTGTCTAGCAGCCTCTGCAGGACTAACTTGTTCAAGACATCTGAAATGGAACAGTTAACCATAGACATTGGTCGCTATCATAAGTTGAGGCAGTTACTCTCCAGATGTCAGCCCAAAAGACCAGCAGCATGTGAACAATAACCTGATGGGTAGATGGATGCATGAGCAAAGCCCTGATTGGCACATCTTAGTGGCCAGTCCACAGGGGCCCACTTGCAGGATGCTTAAGGTAGTTCCTCAAAAGAGCTTATAACAGCTCCTGGATCTGGACGCCAAAACGCCAACCCTTTCGGGTCCCCTTCCTCTCCTGGAACTTTATACTATTACCCAGTAAACTTTACTTTGCTGCCCACCACTCTTCGTCTGGTCTACCTCTTCATTCTTCAAAGTGGTGTGACCAAGAACCGCAGGCACTAAGGGAACAAAACTCCTGTAACACCAGGGATCACTGGAGGTCATCCTAGAATTCTGCCCACCACAGTCAGGATGGGCCAGGTGTTGCTGTGGTAACAAACAAGCCCTAGTCCACACCATGGTGGGCTGGGGTGTCACTCCAGGTCTTCTCCAGCTCAGGGTGAGGCACAGAGAACTGCCACCGTCTGTGACTCAGGTGGTCCCATGGCCAAGAGGAAGAGAGCGTGGCATGGCACTTAAAGCTTCTCCCCAGTAGTAAAGACCATCATGTCCTCCTATGTGTTGGTACACAAAATAACTCACAGGGCCATGCCTAACTTGAAGGGGACAGGAAGCTCCATCCCAGCATGGGGCCAGGAGAGAGGAGCCTGGCTGTCTTTGGTGAGCAGCACTAATGACTGCAATTAAGTAGGAAGTCATTGAAGAGAAATCAGTAAGTGTGAGCATCCACTCTGTGCTGGGACCTGGGACCAGATTAGTTAGGACTCTAATTTGCAAGAGAAAGAAGAAAGCTCACTGAAAGCAGCTCTAGGGAAACACCAATACTAAGTCTGCAGCCAGAAATGAGCCCAGGCAGCTGAAAGAGCCCACAGACGAATTGCAGGACTCTGCTTCTGGGACCAGAATCAGGGATGCTGCCCCATCCAGACTCTTCTTCCATCTGCTTCCCAGCTCTGCTCATGCAGAGACAGAACTGCTGGAGACCACAGTGGAACTTCAGTGGGATAAGAGAGCAGCTTTCTCCCTCTTCCCCTCTATTAATCCCAGGGAACGATACAGATCCGTCCAGCCTGGGCCCCATGCCCATCACCAGTGCCATAGCTGGGAGGTAAGACCTGGCCCAAGATGGAGTTAAAGAACAAGGTCTACAAGCAGGAAAAAAAAAAATGAAAAGAAAGAGAAGATAAAAGGAACACCACAGCTCCTACAGTCACCCCAGCTTCTTCGTGTTTATTTCATCTCCACAAAAACTCTGCAGTAAATGCTGTAAATCCCCCATTCAGAAGCTGATGAGGGATGACAAGATTTGCACACATAATAACCTTTGTTCACATCATAACAGAAATGAGATTTAAAGTCTATATTGCTCCAAGGCCTGTGCTTTTTCTGCGAAGCCGAGATTTTTCTCGAAAGACTTTTTCTGTGTCTTTTCTGCATAAACAGGGCCGGGGAAAAGGTTTGGGAGAACATGTCCTGTATGCAGTATCTCATTAAAATTTGAACCCATGTTTTGGAGGCTTAGAGAGGGGTCTGTATTCTAAAACGGGGGATTCTTTTTATAATCACTGCCCAAAAGCACAGTGCAGCCTCAGTGTTTGTCTTCATTCCTTCACTCTGGACCATGTGGGCCAACTTTCCTCTTGAGTCTGCCAAGAGCACAAGTAACACGCTCAAAAATACTTCATCTAAACAGGGGGAGATGTGTTGCTTTAATAAAAGGAACACTGATGTCAACAGGAACGCTGGAGGCAATGTTCTGGCTAGTGGCTCAACCTACCCTCAGCTCAAATACCTCCTGGCTGTCACCACTGAGTCCAAACGGTAGAGGCACTGCCGGCTCCTGGCATTCAACCTCAGAGCGCAGGCAGGAGTGCAGACACAGAGGTGGCTCTTTCACCAGAGAAATAGCCTCCAACACCAGCCTCCGACATTAGCCTCTGAAACTCTGTTTTATGCAGAACAGAAGCTGCCCCTGGGTGCTGCCTATTGTTGCCAAAGTCAGCTACTGGCCGGACATTAGGCAACAGAGATTTTAAATTGGCCATGGCCATATCAACCTTGGCTGTCACCATGAGCATGTTCTTAGGAAAGGAACATAGGGAACATTCGGGAAATGTGTGATTCTGTGTTAGAGCCAGGTAACAAGGGGTCAGGAAAAAAAGCAAGTCTGCTCAGGAATTTCCCATAACCCCCTGGGCCAGGAACAAAGAGTATTTCCCTAGTTACCTGTCTCTTATTGGAATATGTCAGTCTGAACAACGAGAAGGAAAAGATTAAACATTCTTTATCTAGAAATGCTAAAAAAGGGGTCCCAGACTATGAAAATGCTAGGTCACAAGACAAACAAGGGCAGGGTCTGCTACCAGCACGATGCTCAGGAATTTTTTTAGTGGTCATGGGGGAGACATTACATCTTTGGTCAGGGATGACATAGCATGTGTTGTAGATTCTATTGGTAGCCACTTTGTGACCACATGGGGACCTTGCTTTAGGATAGAGCTGATGGTATGTGTCTCAATGCAGCCTTAACCAAAGAAGCAGAACCAGAAACAAAGACAGAGTAAGGAGTTTACTATAAAGATTTGACTGACATAGTTGAAGAAACCAGACAAGAAATTCCAAAATAGTAGGGCAGGCTGTTGGGAAAGGCAAAGCAAAACTCACAGGATGGGCTGAAACTGCTCAATAGGCAAATTTTCTTCTCCAGGAAAGATCTTCTTCATCACTTCTACTCTTAATTTCTTTCTACTGATTGAGTTAGGCCCACCCAGAATATCTAGGATCATCTCCCTTCCTTAAAGTCCACTGATTATGGACTTTAATCCATCTATAAATATCTTCACAGTAACACCTGGAGCTGTGTTTGACTAAGTAACTGTGAAATGTAGCCTAAAAGAGTTGACACATCAAAAGACCATCACAGTATGGAATAGGGAGAGAGGAAAAGATGATTTCTTAATGACTTCATTGAATTCCTAGATCAAACCATGCCTGAAGTCCACTACCTCTGCACTATCCATAAATTCAGCCTTCGGCATATCAAGCTGTGTTTTCTGTAACTTGCAACCTGCAGTCCTATTGACACAAGAGGGACCCAAAACAAGGAGGTGACAGCCTCATTCTGACCAAACCTTCCAAGAAGGATTGTGCTCCAGTCTGAGTCCCAGATAGTGTAAAATACATTATCACACATCAGAGTGAATAAAGGAGTGGTCACCGCCACTCAGAAGATGTTTCCAGAATACATGCTCTGTGTTGGCCCTGACGTCTGGACACAAAGACACAGAGGGGGCACCTGCTCTACCCATGGCGGATGAGTAAGCAAGCAGACAGCAGCCAGAGTAGACAATGCCTGGCAGAGCAGAGGAGAGTGCAGGGTCTGTGGGAAGCTGCGCAGGCAGCAGGGACCCAATCCAGCCTCTGTGGGTCAAGGCAGGCTTCCTGGAGAAAGTGACATTGCTGCTCGGTCTGGTGGGATGAGAAGCAGCAAACCAGGGAAGCGAGGTGAGGGAAAGGTGCTCCAAGAAGGGAGAATGGTGTATTTGAAAGGGAAAGGCCACTTGGATATGGTGATGATGAGCCCTAGTGACTGCTTATACTGTGTGATTTGAAGCAAGTCACTTACCTTCTGTATGCCTTGGTACCTTCAAGGGATAATGACAGAATAAATGCATGAATATCTGCCCTGGCCTCGGAGCAGGCAGCACGTCCTAAGTTAGCGGTCATCATCACATCATCGTCATCACCAGGAAAGGACGGGTAGGGATGGCTGGAGACCTCAGACTGCCTTCCAGGCCTCGGGGAGCCAGGGAAGAACTTGAAACAGGGGCTGGCAAGAGTGGATTTCTGTTTTAAAGTTGGCTTCTGGGAGGAGAAAGAACTCCAGGCAGCGAGACATTAATCATGATGCAACTGTGGGAAAAGATCTTTAAGCCCCTTCCATGGAAAAGGGTCCAAAACATGGGGAGGTTTGCTCTGAAAGAGAGCCCAGTCTGTCTAGAGGATCAGCGATGAGTGCTTGGGGACACACTGAGGAATGAGGGTGGCCTTAGGATCCAAAGAGGCTGCTCTGTAAAAGAAGGTGTCCAAGTTTTAAGCTAAGGATGGTAGCACCAGGCAGCCATCACCACTCCCCTTCATCTTGGGAAGAATTTGCATTAGCCAGAGCCACCCAGAGACTGCAGCATGGCTCCAACAGGCAATGAGCTCCCCATCAAGGGAGGTATACAAGCAGACTATGGATGTGGGAGACAGGAGAGGAAGCTCAAGCACAGGGAAGGTTGATGGAGATCATTTCTAAGTTTTTCCAACCTTAATCTCTGTTATTCTGCAGAACCCCAGAAACATAGTATGGTAGATTTCCTATGGCTGATAGAAGAAATCACCACAAACTGCGTGGCTTAAAACAACACCATCTGTCTCAGAGTTCTGGAGGCCAGAAGTCCACCCTGGGTCTGACTAGGCTAAAATCAAGGTCTGGGCAAGGCTGCATTCCTTTCTGGAAGATCTAGGGGAGAAAGTTTTTCCTTGCCTTCTCCAGCCTCTGGAGGCTTCCTGTGTTCCTTGACCATGGACGCTTCCACGGTCTTCAAAGCCAGCAGAACAGGATCTTCCAGATTCTCTCTTGCTCAAGCACCATGCGCACCCCCACCTCCACCTCCACACCCATCCCACTTCCCCACAGCAACCCTCACATGGAGCCTCCTGAGGCCAGACCTGAAGTCTGCTGTCCCTCCCTCACCCCGTGCGCTGTGGTGAATTGATGCCCCTCTTTCTTCTGCACAAGGACAGCAACTCCATCTCTATCACTCACCGTGTGGTCCCTCCTGTCCATCTCAGGCCTGTACACCACAGACTCTCATTAAATGCTGTGTGTCCAGGGTGCCTGGGTGGCTCAGTGGGTGAAGCATGTGCCTTCGGCTCAGGTCATGATCCCAGAGTTCTGGGATCCAGTCCCACGTTGGGCTCCCTGGTCAGTGGAGAACCTGCTTCTTCCTCTGCTACTCCCCCTCCCCATGCTCTCTCTCTCTCTCTCTCCAAGATAAATAAATAATATCTTAAAAAAATACTATAAGTCCAGTGAATCAACAAAGAATCCATTCAAAGAAAATGACTGCTATCTGCTGAGGGTCACCTGCTCATTGCCTCTGGCTGTTTGGCTCTCCTGGCACAATGAGGTACAAAGATGGGGCTTATGCTTTAGACACTAAGGGGAGTGGAGAAACCTTTGCAGGAAGACAAAGACTTCAATCCCTTGGGGAATTCCCACCTGTATTTCTGACATTCACCTTCCGGATGGAGCAGACTGATGCTGAAGATGCTGTGGGAGGGGCTGGGGTGGGGGTGTACAGCAGGGAGTGGCAAAGGACTTGGGGAGCAGAGCACATATGTGGGGTCCCGAGGCCTGCCCGCACGCAGGGCAGGGGACTCTCAGGGGCAGCAGGGGTGAGGCTGACTCAGCTGTACTCTATGCCTTCATCCTGGGTTTGTGCCTGTCTCTGAGTAACAGAAAGAACAACCATCAGGTTAACCGGGCAAAACCTTCCTTGCACATGTACTCGGTCCCCCTGGCTGCTGACTGTGGAACAGAGGTGAGGAAGGAGTGGTAAGGGAGGGAGATGAGGTCCAGTCTGCTCAGTGTCTGGGGCTTAGGGGGCAGCGGAAGCTTCTGATTTGCTCAAGAAACTCCATCAACAGCCACACACGGTATCCCGCGTGAGATGGGTCCGGTCTCCCAGCAACATGTTTATCTCCACTTCAAACGCCCAGACAACTCCTGTTTTCTGGCAACATGCCCTCAGTCTGGACGGTCCGAGGACTTGTTTTGCTGCATGGGCTTGTTTTTCCTCCCCATCCTGGATTTGAACCCACCCAGAAGCCCCGAGCATTTCAAGGCCGGCCTGACATCCCTGGCCTGGCCGGCTTGTCCGCCAGGGAGACCCACGCCCTAGGCACCTCCGTGGAAAGTGTGAGAAGACTCCTTCATCCAGAAGAAAACACCTCTCTGTTGGCTGCTTGCCCCCCCTCCAAACACACAGAGTCCTGCCCTGTCCGGGAGGGTGTCCCGGAGACTGTCCCCGGGTCATATCGATAAAGGTGTTGAGAGAACACACTCTCAGCTGCCCAACAGGAGGGCCTGGCTGGGGTCCCCGCCCAGCTTGAACACCAGAAAGCTAAGGAAAGGAAACCTCAGGCCTGGAAGGGACCAAGGTGACGCTACTCTGTTTATGGACAGGAGCTGTGCAAGCCCCGGGTCAGGATGGGGTTTCTCAGGGCAGACAGAGCAGGAAGAGGCTGGGGCCAGACACCACACTCCTCTCTACCCTCCCTCGCTGCCAGAGAGACGTTGGAGACAAACAGACAAACAGACACAGGCCCAGATTTCTGTTCCTCATTTGCCTTGTGACCTCAACCAGTCCCACATCCCCTAAATGTTATGCCCAAGTTTTCACGTCCGAGAGACCACCAAGGAGCCAAGCACCAATGCAATCACACGAGGGTTTATTTGACAAGCTTAAGCTTAGGCCCAAGTATACCCAACACAGTGGAGTAGGGACTTGGACCCCGAGGTGACATGCTTAAGCTTGGGCCCAAGAATACCCGACGCAATGGAGTAAGGACTTGGACCCCGAGGCTAGTCAAGGCAGGGGTTTTTATGGGTCATTACAAGAGGCTTGGGGGGGCGGGGAGGAGAAGTTTCAGACTTTTCTGCAGTAAGCTGATTAGCTGTTGCCGGGGTGTTGCAGGGTGGGGTGCTTTCATGGAACTAGAGCAGGGTGGGGGTCCCTGGAACTAAAGTAAAGTAGGGGAAAGTTCAGCCCTTGGTCACAGGGGCCTGAGATGGCTGCCGAAGGTAAGATGGCTGTATTTATGCTAAGGCTAAACCTGAGATGGGATGGCCTTAATTTTCTCGGCCTCCACACTGAAACCTTCTGCTTCCTTGTCCAGGAAGTGGGAATAACCCAATGTGCATTCTGTAGGGCTCACGGCATGTGTGACAACCGCTGGGATGACTGTGACAGAAGTGGTGCCAAGGGATGTTCTTCCTCTCTCTGACGGCTCCTTGTCTTTGCTGGTTCCTTAAGTCTTGCTTGGGCAGCCCAGGGACCCCAACTCATCCTCTGACCACCAGGAGAAGGGTCTCGCTCCTCACTGGGGGATGGAGGGATGGATGAGGATGGGGCACAAAGTCCAGTCTGGACCCATCCACCTCCAGCTTTGTGACCTGGGACAAGTTGCTGGAACTCTCTGAGCCTCCATTTTCTCACCTGGAAAATGGGACTGTTTTCTGAGACAGCTGCTTCACAAGGACACTTGTGGGAATGGAGACTCTGACCTTAGCTCAGTGTGTTTTATTCCTTACCAGGGGCCTCGGAGCTAGGTGCTCTTATCATCCCCATGGCACATATAACGGGACGGAGGAAAGAGCCGAGAAACCTGCCCCAGGGCTTCACCAGAAGTGGGCAACCACGCACTGCCCTGAGCATCTAAAGAGAGAGCCCATCTTTTAATTGGTGGGCCATATGGAGCCCTGCCTGCAGAGCCTGTTCACCAAAAGAGCCTCACATTTGAGAACCATCCCTTCCTGAGCATCTGTTCTGTACTGAGGCCTGTGCCAGGGGCTTGAAGTGGCCTAGCTTCAGGAGGGAGGGGAGCCTCATACGTCCCTCCCCTCCACCTCCACCCAACCACAGGCACCAGAGTGAGCCCAGCTTCCAAAGGCAGAGACACAGTCGCTCAAAGGGAAAATGACGGCCCAAGCTCCTGCTGGGTGGTCAGTGGTTGGTAGACGCTGACACCGGGCTGCCCAACCCCAAGCCCTGGATCCCTGGTACTCAGTCCATCACTTCCAGCCCCTTTCCCTCCCCTGCTTCTGCTCTTGTTTACCACAGGATCCCCACTCATTCTAACTGCAGATCCTGACAGCCCATCCGTTATCCATCCTTGTCTTCCTCTCGTCTCCTGGCCCCTCATCACCCAGTCCTACCATTTCTGGAAAGCTCCTGCCCAGAGAGAAACTTCTATTAGAAGTATGGGAGCAGAGGGGCCTGGGTGTCTCTTCCAGGTGTCCCACATACCTCCCAGGCAGCCCCTCCTCTCACAGGGCAGGGGGCCTTCAGGTCTGAAAGGATCCAGTGTCCAGGGCCAGGTGGGCGTGCTGGATGGCCTTGGCTGGGCCCCACAGGAAGCGGAGGAGGCGTGGAGGACCACCCCCAAGCTGCTGCTTAAAGGGGCGCCCACCACGGGCCACCAGACACAGTGAGGCTGCCTCGGCACCATGAGGTCCAGGCTGCTCCTGGTGCTGCTGCTGCTCCTGGCTGGGCCCCCCGCCACGCAGCCAGCTCCCCCAACCTGCTACTCCAGGATGCTGAGCCTGAGCCGAGAGGTCACGGGTGACTTCCAAAGCCTGCAGGCTGTGGAGCCCTCGGTGAGTCCCCTCTAGCTGCCCTGCGTGGACCAGGAGGTTCAGTGCAGATCTAGGTCTCCAAAACATGCCTTTGAACTAGGAAAAAAAGAAAAAAAAAAAAACCCAGTTTTTCTTTCTGGTCAATGTTAATTTCAAGGGTTTGCATTTTATCCCCATCCTACTAAGTAGAAATGGCAGTGGTTTGCAACTTTTTTAAATACAAGGAAAATCTATCAGAGACACCACAATGCTTTGTCGTTGTTGGTAACTTGCCAGCAACAACCGGAGGCTCTGCTGTAAAATGTAAAAGAAGAAAAAATAAACCTCCCCAAGGAGCCTGGAAGTCCAGAGTTAAGGAGGAACACAGATCTGGTTATTCTCTTCAAGAGCTGGTGATTGTGAGTGAGCACTCAGGGGAGGACCCCCCAGGACGTGCCCACCCTTTACTGCTTACCTTGGGCAAACAGCTCAGCCCCTGAATCTCAGTGTCCTTGGCTGTGAAAGTGTTGATACAGGGCCCACCTCCCGCTTTGGGCTTCGCGAAGGTGAATAAGACATGCTGGGCACAGCGCTGGGCAGGGGACACCCCAGGAACGTGAGCACTCTTAACATGCTCTTTTCACAGGCAGACCCCGGGCGCAAGGGGGCAGGTTCCAGAGGGGCTGCCCAGAAGCACGACCCAGGCTCCCTGGCTGCTTATCCAGTATAGAAAAAAAATGAGTTAAACTTCATTAAAAGCTTTGAAACAATTCGGGGCCCTTGAGTGTGGGAGGCTCAGTCAGCTGAGTGTCTGACTCTTGATTTCAGCTCAGGTCATGATCTCAGGGTTGTGAGATGGAGTCCCGAATCCGAATCCGGCTCTGACCTCAGCAGGGAAACTGCTTAAGATTCTTTCTCTCCCTCTGCCCCTGCCCCTCCCCCACTTAAGAAAAAAAAAAAAAGCTTTGATAAAGTTTAAAAGTGTCTAAAAGTGTCTCTGCACCCCCTGTAGATGCTCCAAACAAAATGTAATGTTTCTCAGATGTGGGGTTATGATACCCTTACACTATTTATTTTCTTTTAAAACTTAAATAATGTGCATGTTTTTTCCTAATTATAAAAGGCATACATAGGGGGCTCCCCATATCTGTGGTTTCAGTGACCCGTGGTCCACAGCGACCAGAAAGCAGATGAGCTCCCTTCTGACGTATGGTCAGAAGGTTAGCGGGAGTCTAACCCTATGTCACATGCCCACACCGTTCATCTCATCACGTGGGCAATTTATCATCTCACATCATTACAAGAAGGGTGAGTAGAGTACAGGAAGAGATTTGGAGAGCGAGATCACATTCACAGAAATTTTATGACAGTTTGTTGTTAGAATCGTTCTATTTTATAGTAGTAATTGCTCTTCTTTTCTTACTGTGTCTAATTTATAAATTAAGCTTGATCTCGGTTTGTACGTATATATAGGAACAAATAAACTATATGTACGATCCAGTACGATTTATGGTTTCCTGCATCCACTGGGGCCTTGGACTCTGTCCCCCACGTATAAGAGAGAGATCACTATACTTTATAGGCTAGTTGGAAAACGCACAAAGGACAAAGAAGAAAATAAATATTACTTGCCATTCTACCACCTAGAGGTAACTGCTATTGTAAGATTCTGGGGGAGAGTATTTTGGCTTTCTGACTATGCATAGGTACTCAAATCCATATGCGTGAGTGTGCGCGTGTGTGCGTGTGTAAGCAAATCAGATCAAGGAAGGCCCTGGGGCTGTCTGGCTGTTGGATCGTGGTGGAGAGCCTTCCGTGAACGACTGAGGGTGCACCCCTGTGGGGGTCATCATGACCTGTCTTCCTTTCCACAGGAGCCGTGTGTGAGATACCTGCCCACGCTCTACCTGGATATACACGTAAGAGGGTGTTCCTGTCTGGGGAGGCAGGGGGGTGGGGAGGGAGCCCAGCTCCTGTCCCTCTGGCTATGGACTTCCCCCACGATGCCCTCCCTGCTGTCTTCTCCCAGAATTACTGTGTGCTGGCCAAGCTGCGGGACTTCGTGGCATCGCCCCAGTGTTGGAAGGTGACCCAGGTGGATGCCTTGAAGGACAAAGTGCGGAAACTGTACACCATCATGAACTCATTCTGCAGGAGAGTAAGGGACACCACTAAAAATACCTTTTCTGCTTGTGGTCAGCCAGGACACTCGGGGCTTTCAGAAGAGGAAGGCTGGGGGGAGGCGGTTGGGGTGGGGGGAGATGGGAGGGGGAAGAGGAACGTTTGTGATGTTTGCAGATCCTCAACCACTGTCATCCTTGATAAGTGATGGGCACTCAGGACAAGGTCCTCCTTTCCATGAGGTCATGCTGGTGTGGGGATAATACCCAGGACCACATGCTAACCATATAAGACAGACTCTACTAGGAACCAAATGGGGTAGGGGTTGGAGGGAGAGGGCCATGAACTCAGGGAGCTCCAGAGTGCTGGGGTCAGAGGAGACTTTCTAGAAGACGGGCTTCAGATGCTCTGTGATAGGACGCTTCTGGTAGAAGAGGAGAAGGAGACAGAAAAATGCAGAAAATCAGCACTACTGAAGAAAGCGTTGTCATGGGATCCCGGAGGGACAGGCTTCAGCATCAGGCAGACCTGAGCTCCCGTCGGTCTTCCTGCTTCCCAGATGGAAGCAACCCGTAACCGCTCTGAACCACAGTTCCCTCATTTGTGAACTGGAGACATAATTATGTCCACCTCATGCCATCATTAGAAGGATAATAATAAGTACACTCTGACCATGTGTGTGGGGTAGAGGAGTTGCACTAAGTCCCTTGATCCTAAGAACCCTCGCAGAGTGACCACACATAGAATTCCACACATAGAATACCAGCCCTGGCCCAGAGTAAGGATGAATGATTAGCTATTGAGTTTAATCTGTTTGTGCATGCATCAGAGTTTTCTTACAGATTTCCTCCCCACACCGATTGTCCTCCTCATTCCTCTCTCCCCTTGGTCTGCGGAGGGAAGACAGGAAGAAGATATAATTACAATACAGTATTATTTCTATTTAGGAAGCGGGATCACATTATGTTCTAAGGGAATGTGAAGATGGGGCCCGTTCTACTTGGGAGAGTAAGGGGTGGGAAGTTTTCCCACGAAAGGAAAGAACGGAACACTCTTGGAAGATAACCTCCTATAGCTGTGCTCAGGTTCTGGGGCCACATTCAGTAACATTCTTGCCTATTGCACATCTTTTTCAGGATTTGGTGTTCCTCTCCGATGACTGCAATGCATTGGAATACCCAATCCCAGTGACCAAGGTCCTGCCAGACGGTCAGCGATAGGGCAGTCCAAACTAGAGAGAGAGCCCAAGGGGACAACAGTTATGTCAGCTGCCCAGACAATGGGCTAAAGCCATACTCTCCTCCCCACCCACCAGGCCTCCCTGTTACTACTGCACCAGAAGCTGTCACATCTCTCCACCTTCTGGAGCACAGTTCTTATTCTCTTCTCCCAGAACCTACTTTGAAGACAGTAGGTTAGAAGCTTTGCTTTCATTTCCCCCTGGTTTTTGTCTTGCCAAGATGGTTAGATACACAAGGATGTTTCCTGGATCCCCAAGAAGAAAAAGCCAAACCCCCATCTCTTGTATGAATGTCTAGTTTGAGAAAAAGCAGAACAGTAGGCTTGTATTAGTGCTTTAACGGAGTCCTGGTAACATTTTTCTTTCTTGATAGGCATCTGCTTACACTTAGCCATGCTTCTATTTCATACGCTCTCCCACCACGAACTTTCCTGACAGTTAACTTCCATTTTTAAGGAAATTTCACTGCCAGATAAAGTGTATTTGCAAGTTTCATAATTATATAGTGCTGATGGGAACCACTCTTTCATTGAAAGGCGATAGAAGTCAAATAAAGACTATCTCCATGGTGAGAAACATGTGTTGTGCCGTGTTTGTCCAGACTGGATATGACAGTGTTGATTTCATGTGCATCTAGAAGTTGCTGCTCTCAACAAGAGGCATCTTTCTCCTTCTTTCTGAGGGACACGCAAGTGTTTTTCGGTCTGTTTCAATCCATCTCCATGAATGTCTGCCCTTAAAACACTGGGAGACGCTCCCATTTATATTTGGGGCCTGACTGCACCTTATGTCATACCCGCGGGCTGTGCCATGCCTGGCACTTCCCACAAACACCAGGTCACTGAGTCTTTGGTTGCTGTACAAGCAACGAAAGAAAAATAAACATGTGAGACTGAAGAGCTCTGCACCGCCCAGGAAACCATCAATGAAATGGAAGGCAATTATGGAATGGGGGAAGATATTTGCAAACTATATGTTGGATAAGGAGTTAATATTCAAAATACATGAGGAGCTTCTGTAACTCAATAGCAAAAAAAGAGGGGGGACAAACAAGTAATCCAATTTTTTAAAATGGCCAAAGGACCTGAATAGACAGTTTTCCAAAGAAGACATGCAAATGGCCAAAGGCGCCTGGAAATATCACTAGCCATCAGGGAAATTCAACTCAAAACCACAATGAGACATCACCTCAGACCTATGAGGATGGCTTTCATCAAAAAGACAACAGGCGAGTGTTGGTAAGGATGTAGAGAAAAGGGAACCCTTACACGCTTTTGGGGGGGAGTGTAAATTGGTATGGCCATTATGGAACACAGTATGGCTGTTCCTCAAAAAATTAAAAACAGACCTACCAGAGGACCCAGCAATCTCAGGATATATAGCTGAAAGTAACAAAATCAGCATCTTGAAGAGATACCTGTACCATTGTGTCTGTTACAGTTTAGTCACAAAAAGCGAAGATATGGAAATAATCTAAAAGTCCACCCATCGATAAATGTATAAAAATGTGATATATGTATGTGTGTATATATACAGTGTATATATGTATGCATGTATATGTACATATACACACACAATGAAATATTATTCAACACACATTGAAATATTATTCAATGAGAAAGAAGGAAATCTTTCCATTTGCAACAACATGGATAAATCTTGAGAGCAGCATGCTAAGAGAAATTAGCCAGACAGAGAAAATTAAATACTGTGTGACCTCACTTATATGTGAACTTTGGGGAGGGAGGAGGTTGAGTTCACAGAGACAGAGAGAGAGTATAATGGTGGTTACCAGGCACTGGGGTGCTGGGGGAGATGGAGAAATGTCCAGGGATACAAGATTTCACTTATAGGATGACTAAGCTCTGGGAATCTAATGGGCAGCATGGTGACTCTAGTTAATAATACTGTATCATATACTTGAAATTTGCTAAGAGTAGAACTTAAATGTCCTCATTACACACACACACACATACATGCATGTGCACACACACACACGTACAGTAAATTTGTAGGGTGATAGATGTGTTAATTAACTGGGCTGTGGTAAATATTTTACAAAGTATAACATGTCAAAACACCGTATTATATATTTTAAATGTGTATAATTTTATTTGTCAGTTATACCTCAATAAAGCTGAAGAAACAAAACAAAAGAAACAAAATCCATTCTTCTTCTAAGAACACCAATTATTGGATTAGGGACCACCCTAGTGGAGCAGAACTTCATCTTAACCTGATAACATCCGCTGAGACACTATTTCCAAATAAGGTCACAGTCACCCGTTCGAGGGGAAGGGGCTTCAAGGTATCTTTTTGAGAGATAAAATTTAACTCACAACAATCATTCTTTCAAGAGATAACCCCATCACAGAAGGAAATTATGCAACAAACTAACTCTCTGTCACCACCACCACCAGCTACCACTTCTGACAGATACTAAAAATGGAGGCATGGTACCAAACGCACAGCACGCACTCGCCCGCTGAACCTTCACAATGATGTTGTCCCTGGGTGTGCATTAACCACCTGGATTTACAGTGGAGAAAACACACTCAGGTCCAAAGGATAGGTGATTTCCCCAGACAGATGGTAAGTGGTGGTGGAGGGATTCCAGACAAAGAGCCAAGTGCTAGATGTCTTCATTCCATGGCTCTGCTAACGCTTTGCTATTTCTAGGTAGCAAAATAAGCCACTGAAGACAAGGACTAATTTACACATTTCAGACATTCGTTTGCTCATGGTCTTCAGTATTTACCGAGTGCTTATTATAAACCCGGCAAATATTGAGATGAAAAGTAAAGAATGCCTCCTCTTAGATTAGCAGAGTAGACATTTGCAAAATCTGGGAAGACAGCAGAGGAAGGAGCAAATAATTCTGCCTGAGATGGGGCAGAGAGGTTTCTGGGGGATTCAGAAAGTAAACAGGCTCTTGAAATATGACTGGGAGCTTGCGAAGCAGAAAGGAGACATAGCGCAGTCACAGGCACAAAGACCTCAGGTGGAGGTGGATGGTTTGAACCCAGTGTGCGGTTGGGGAAGACAAGAAGTAGAGCTGAAGATGGAGTGGGGTCAGAATATAAACACTCATCATGGTAAGTCCTGCCAGGGACACTTTGGCAGGGTGTCTATCCCACACCAATTGTATAACCAGGGTCACATAAGGAGAATCCCTTTTGAGGCAGAGAGACTGGAACCCAGTGGTTGGGGGTGGTCAGAGGGAGCTCTTGCTTTGGATTTCAAGTATCACAAATCAAGGACACTGTTCCACTCCTGTGTCCTAGCATCCCAGAGCCAGATGATAGGGCACCTCCCAGGATGCCGTCTCGGTGTTTCTGCACCACCTGCTGGTCAACCCTATCTTCTCTGTATCTCTTGATTCTCCATTTGTTCTTTACCACCTCAACATCAGCTCAGAACCTTCTCAAACTTGACGTGCAGCGTTGGTTCAAAAGTCAGACCTCTGACAGGTTTCACCCACCAGGGGCTCTTCTGTTCCCAGGTGAGAGTCTGGCTATCACTGGTCCTTTCCCCTGAGGCTGCCCCATCAGAAGGGATTTTTTTTTTTCTTCCTCATCGACTTGTTAATACTTCCAGCTGTGAAAGAAGATTCAGAATAGAGCAGGCATGGCTAAGAGAGTCACCAAAAGTAGAGTCTAGAGGATACTGAGAAAGCAGGGCCTAGGCGCCTCCCCTATTTCAATTCTCGGAACACCACAAACTCTTGTCAGTGGCAAACTCCGACCACGTCCTGGAATACATCCTTCTACTTTGGGTGCCTGTTAGCCACATAGCCAATGATGTATTAGATGGTCACTTCAAACTCTGCCAGCACTAATAATTCTTTCAAAACAGCTTATGTAACCTTGCGGATTTTGCCTTTAGAAACCTGCATCCCTCCTCCCATGCCAGCAAACTTTCAACGTCTATCCCCTCTGTCTCCTGGATTGCAATCCTAAACCCCAAATAAATGCTTCTGGTTGCGTTATAACCTCATTGTGTTCTTAGGTGACAGAGCCCGTGTTCTGTTTCTTCAATTGACTAAACTCACTGGGTGAAACAAAGCAGTGCCACTCACTTGTTAGCTGGGTGTCAGTGGGCAATTTACTTAGCCTCTTTGTGCCTCAGTTTTCCCATCTGTGAAATGGGATTGACAATAATAAAACCTCCATAGGCTTGTTTAGGGGATAATGCTTTCTACCTTGTTCTGATTAGCTCTAATAACATCAAGAACAAATTTCGTAGTTGCTAAAGAACTTAGGAACTTCTAAAAATGTTCAAAAATGAAACCATAGGAGACTCTCAACTATAGGAATATGAGGGTTGCTGGAGGGGACGTGGGTTGGGGGATGGGGTAACTGGGTAATGAGCATTAAGGAGGGCATGAGATGCGATGAGCACTGGGTGTTGTATGTAACTGATGAATCACTCTACCTCTGAAAATAATAATACATTATATGTTAATTAAATTGAATTTAAATTTTAAAAAATTAAATTTATGAAATTTGGTCATCAGAGTACTTGCAGTGCGAAAGTATTGAGTATTCCCTCTTCCAAGATACAAATCACAATTTCCCATAAACACTTCTTTCAACCTCCCTCCCGGACAATAGCAGCAGTGTCCTGACTTCCTCCTCCCTAGCTCCAAGTCCATCCACCATTAGCCA
Source organism: Lontra canadensis (assembly GCF_010015895.1). Taxonomy (NCBI): domain Eukaryota; kingdom Metazoa; phylum Chordata; class Mammalia; order Carnivora; family Mustelidae; genus Lontra; species Lontra canadensis. The sequence goes on along the minus strand of NW_022630995.1, from coordinate 61,885,635 downwards.
TAGGGAGGTTTACAAAGTGCAAAACTACTTTCATTATCCTGGAAGCTCACCAGTGGCTCCTTCATAAGGCTCTCCTGATCTGGTCCTGGTCCTCTCTGGCCTCACCCACTACATTTCCCGCCCCTCCCAATACATACACATACTCATTTCCTTAGACATTGCATCTCAGTGTTTCCTGAATGCTGCAAATCTTGTCAGATGCTGGGCTTTCCATCCCCCCTCCCTTGAAAATCTGTAGAATTCTTCCTTCCACTCAAGTGTAACTTCTGTGCCAAACCCATGTAAGAAGAACAAGACTCTTTTCTGGACAACCTCTCTCTCTCTCTTGCCACTCTTTTATGCTTTTGTATTCATTGCAATCATCAGACTCAAGCTGGTTGATCATTTCTTCCTTCTTGCTGCACCTGACTGAGCTGGAGCCTGGGGACCCCACCCTCAGGTTCTTTCCCACTCACTAGCCCCCTCTTTTGTCTCCTTTGGGGGTCCCCTCTTCTGTTTTCTTGGCAGCCGTGTGATCCAGGCTCAGCCCTGGGTCCTTCCCTCCCCTTTGTCTGCACTCCCTGTCCTGGTGACCACGCAGGCATCATGACTTTGGACACCATGTCAGGACCAAGAAGCCTGGGGTCAAATTTGATCTTTCTCTTTCTCACATAATCTATTTCAAATGCATTATCAAAAATCCTGCTCTTGGGGTGCCTGGGTGGCTCAACTGGTCAAGCGGCTGCCTTCGGCTCAGGTCATGATCCCAGGGTCCTGAGATCAAGCCCCACATCGGGCTCCCTGCTCAGCGGGGAGCCTGTTTCTCCCTCTACCTCTGCCTGCTGCTCTGCCTACTTGTGCTCTCCATCTCTGTGTCAAATAAATAAAATACCCTAAAAAAAAAAAATCTCTCTCTCTCTAACTTCCAAATAGACCCAGAATCTGACCACTTCTTACCACTTCCACTGCTAGGAAACTGGACCAAGGTCACTGGTGTTTGTGTCCCACTGACATAGCTGTTTCTACCGTCGCCCCATTCAGCTTATTCTCAGCACATCAGCCAGAGTGATCCACTCTTACATCTTTCTGCTTAGAACCCCTCACTGGCTCCCCACTTCTCTCGGAGTAAAAAATCAAAGTCCTAACAGTGGTCAGAGGGTCCTTCATCAGCTGCCCCCACCCCCTCTGTTGTCCCTCTGGCCTCATCTCCTCTCTATCTGTGTGGTCTTGAGCAAATTACTTGCTGTCTTTCAATTTCCCCTCCCTTTCCCGACCTCAGCTGAAAAACAGTAAGAACACCTTCCCCCAGAAAGTTGAGCTGAGGACATAGTAAAATAAGTCATGTAAGTTACTGAGCACCGTCCTGACATTGCAAATACTCAGTAACGTCACCATGATTACTATTATTCCCCCATTCATCCTGATCATAATGAGCATCAAATCTTAGGGGGAAGGGGGTTTGGTGTGGATGCAAACTGAGGAGCATTTCTCATTTCATATCGTGGTACCTTCTGATTCTGCGTGTTTACCAATTACTTACAGTCCCCCCAACCCATGGTCCTTGCACTACCTGAACGACCAGTCTGAGAGGGTGACACATGGACTGACAAGTCTTCAGTGCTTGCCCACCACCCTTGGGACAAAATCCAATTTCCTCACCTCCACTTCATTCCTTACCCATTGCAGTCTGACTTCTCCCCATCACACCCGTAGAGCCGTCTTATGAAAGCATCCGTCAGCTCCACGCTGTCCAATCCAGGGTCACTTTTCTTCTCCACCCCACTTTTTTCTTTTTTTTTTTCCAAATTACAGTATAGTTAACATACAATGTAATTAGTTTCAAGAGTATAATGTAGTGATTCGACACCTCCGTACAACACCCAGTGCTCATCACAGGGCTCTCCTTAATCCCATTGCCTGTTAACCATCCTCCACCCCCTTCCCTTCTGGTGACATCAGTGTCTTCTCTGTCATGAAGAGTGTCTTTTTTGGTTTCTTCCTCTTTCTTTTTTCTCTGTGTTTGCTTTGTTTCTTAAATTCCACATATGAGAGAAATCATATGGAATTTGTCTTTCTCTGACTGATTTATTTCACTTAGCATAATACCCTCTAGTTCCATCCATGTTGTTGAAAATAGCAAGATCGATCTATCTATCTATCTATCTTCTCACATCTTTCTATCCAGTCATCTGTTGATGGCCACTGTTTCTACAATTTGGCTATTGTAAATAATGCTGTTATAAATACTGAAATGCATGTAACCCTTTGAATCTGTGCTTCTGTATTCTTTGGATAAATACCTAGTAATGCAATTGCTGGGTCATAGGGTAGTTCTATTTTTAACTTCTTGAGGAACCTCCACACTGTTTTCCAAAGTGGCTGCATCAGTTTACATTCCCACCAACAGTGCAAGAGGCTTCCCCTTTCTCCACATCCTCACCAACACCTGTTGTTTCCTGTGTTGTTGATTTTAGCCATTCTGACTGGTGTGAGGTGATCTTTTCTTTCTCCTCCTAAGTAATGTCTGAGTCTCCTGGGCTATTGCCCAGCACGCTTTCCCAGCTTTATACCTTCTCTCTGGTGACTGTGCCTTCTCCTTTGCTGACCTTCCTCTTGCATCCCACCTCTGAAGCTGGTGTGTCCCAGCGTTTTATCCTGGTCCAGCACCTTTCTCTACACTTCCTCCCAGATTCTCTTCTGGCTCTGCAACTTTGTCACCATGTTTAAGGCTCCCAAAACCTCCCCCCATTCAGAATCTCCAGGAGGCTTAGACTACTTTTTAACTACTTTGTTATCTGAAATCTCTCAAGTGTCTCAGAATTAGCTTGTCAACTCTTGTTCATTGACCTTGCTTGTCTCAATAAAATCACCCCACCCTACACCATTTGCTTCCACCAAAAACAGGGACAGTGTGCCTCTGCACCCAGATCCAATGTGTGTATGTTGCCAGGAGGTGGAGGTGGGTGGTTCATCCCAACAAACAAGTCTCTGATACCAGCTGGGTGTCTTACAACAGAACTAAATTCTGACTCTCTGTTTTCTCTGCCTAACGGCATGCCCCAGGACCAGAACTCATACCACTGACTCCCTCCTTCTCACTCTTAGACTCTGACTCCAACTGTGCCATCAGCTTCCCAAGGTCTCCAGCTTGTAGACAACAGACCAGAAGACTTCTCAGTCCCAATCTTCATGTGTGCCAAATCCTTCCAACAGATCTCTTCATAGGTACTGGAGAAGCCTGACTAAATCTGCTGATCCTGTGCTCTTGTCTCTATACCTGTCACCCATGCCCCAGGCAAGGTCACTGGGACCACCTGCCTGGAGCATGGGCTTCAGTCTCTTCTGCTTCTGGCTTCCATTCTTGTCCCTCCCACCCAAGTACCCCATGGCAGCCAGAATAATCTGTTTGAAACATCACTTAAATGGTGTCCTTCCCCTGTTGAAAAACGTCCTATGGCTTCTGTTAAGAATATAATTCAATGGAGGAATTTTGAAGATCTAATTAGCATTATTAAATAATCCACCAACTGGACAGTGCCCTGTGTAGACAGCAGATGGGAGCCCTGAGGAGCTGTACAATGTAGAAGGTCTTTATAGGAAGAGGGCAGGGACATTATAAACAAAAGAAAAGGTTGTTTCAGGCAAGATCACCACCTCCCTTAGGGGGAGGATGGGGGATTTTACTATGCGGATTACCTTGTCTTCCTTTGGGGGATGGAGAAAGCCTTTGTGAGGGATTACCTCACCATGCTTATCTGCAACTTCCTGACTGACAGGTGAAGACCCGCATTTCGGAGAGGGTGAAACAGCAAAGAGGTTAGGTATTAAGCTCCACGTTTAGTGACGTGGCCTGGTCCAAACATTGTTATTTTGAGCCTATGGCTTTCATTTTAACACTTCCCACTCTGAATGAAAGTTGAATTCTCACCGTGGTCTACACAGCCCTGTTTATCCCCACCATGAGTCTCCATAAAGCCCCCTACTGCGCTATAGGAATTGATCACATGTTTACTGGTTGACTTACCTGTCCTGTCGCTCCCACTAGAGGATCAGCTCCAGGAAGGCAGGGACCCTGTTCTTCGGTCCACATTTTATCGCCTGCCCTTAGCACCATGCCTGACACGTAGTAGGTGCTGTGTAACTATATTTTGGATGTTTATGGATCCTGGATACTGCTCCTCCCTGGGAAGACCAAGAAAAGTCAAGAGTTGAGATTTTTTCCAAGTGGTCCCTGTGCAGACTGTCTTCATAAAATACACTCTATTTACACATACTCATATAATTACAACCTCAGAGACCTGGTTTCTGTTTTCAGGAACTGCCGATTCTTCCTGGTTTTGTCAACTTCAAAATCTCAGTAACTCGCACACACACAGAGGCACGTACAGACCATATCTTGTGGGAGTTTGTCTCACGATGCTCTAACTGAGCTCTTCCATAAAACACAACTGTCTGGACCTCAGTCAGCAGCAGAGAGACCTGAACAAACCCCTATCTTTTCTTCCCGAGTACACCTAGAAGCCTAATCATCGGTTTTGTGTGTTCTGGAGCACTTTGACTGCTGAAGCCAGCATTGCACGTTCATAGCCACAGGTGATTTAAACCAACAGAATTATTAGGCAAAAATTCTCATAGTTTAAGCCTACCTGATTTGCAAAAGTGCTAATAACATGAAATCCCCTTCTGCATTTGCAGAACTTTTCAGGTCTGTAGATTATCAGAGTGGGTGTGTAGATCACAGAATAGAGTAAGGGACTGCCCTGAAATTGAGTAAGTCTTGAAGGAAGAGAAGGAAAAAAATAGAAAAACAGAGCACAGTTATGCAGAAAACAGTCAAGACCGCAGTCATCACTTAGGTATTGATCCCTTCACAGTGAAGGGATCCTGGGAATTATTTAGACATTGGGTATACATTGCTAAAATATTTGCAATCAAATTCCCAAAATGCAGTTCTACTTATTTTTTAAGAATTTTCTCAGGGCACCTAGGTGGCTCAGTCCTTTAAGTGTCTGCCTTCAGCTCAGGTCATAATCTCAGGGTCCTGGAATCGAGTCCCACATTGGGCTCTCTGCTCAGTGGGGAACCTGCTTCTCTCTTTGCTCCTGTGCTCTCTCTCTCAAATAAGTAAAATCTTAAGGAAACAAAGAATTTTCTGGCTGCCATACAAAGATAAGGGAAACTGCTCTGGGGTTACTGTCTTTTCTTTTCCTTTCTTTTCTTTTCCTTTCTTTTCTTTTCTTTTCTTTTCTTTTTAGGGATGGAGAGTAGGACAGGGGAAAGCAGAGGGAAAGAGAGAATATTAAATAGGCTCCATGTGGGAGCCTGCTATGGGGCTCGATCTCACAACCCTAAGATCATGTCCAGAGCTGAAATCAAGAGTCACACACTTAGCCTACAGAACCACCCAGGTGCCCCAAGTTATTGTTTTTTAATTCACCTTGTCTTGATTTCAGCATCAACCCTCTCAAGACGCTATGAAATCAGAAGCTTCTCCTTTTTCAGAAGATGGGCTGAGACCACCATGTCTGACCCAGTGTGGTGCGTTGCCTCTAGCTACAGTGTTATGGACATTCTGAGTTTGGGAATCATTCCGCCTAGAGGGGAAGGGGCTGAAACTGTGCTCTAACTTTGCTTATTGATGCTCCAAGAGAATCTTAATTTACTGATGTTCATAACACCCTAAACATGTGGAAGACTTTGCAATTTACAAGATATTTCTGTATCTATTTTTCCCCTTATTAACTTCAGTCCTATGCCAACATCAGCAAACTGATGGATGGGTGAGGAGGACAGTTTGTTTCCACTTATAGATTTAGAAGCAAAGCTTCAATTAAATACCCTTTAAAATGCTTTTAAAATGCCCACAAAAATGCTTAAAATTTTAAAATCTGACCATATCCAGCATTGGGTGGGGGGACACAAAACAACCAACATACTGCTTATGGTGGGGATACCTGGAGAAACGACTTGGCATCACCTAGTAAATCACCCTGTGACTCTGTAATTCTAACCCTAGATATATCCTAGTGATCCTCCGCTTCATGGGACACAGCAAATTCTACGGATGCTCGTGATGGAATGTTTACAATAGCAAATGACTGGAAGAGTGCACAAGTCCATCAGTGGTAGAATGGATAAAGAAGTGGGTGTAGTCGTATCATTACAGAGATGAGGAGTATATTACAGGACGTGTACCTGCAGGGCTGGCAATGTGCCTGACATTGAGGAGAAGAAGACGTACAGTATGATTCCATTTAGACAGAGGACAAAACCAGGCAAAACATAAAATATATTCTGTGGGATAGAAACACACAGGGTAAAGCTTTAAAAAATTCCAAGAGAATGTTCAAAACACAATTCAGGACAGAAGTTATTCCCCTGAGGAGTAGAGGGAGATGATAGTAGGAGGAGGAAGATGCAGAGGACTATCATAAGAATAGAGTGCTTTTTTTTAAACTGATGGGTTTCTTTTTAAAAAAAGAAAAAATGTAAGTGGTAAGATCTCATTTTTTGATGGCTGAATAATATTCCATTTTGTGTGTGTGTGTGTGTGTGTGTGTGTGTGACATCTTCTTTACTGATGGATGGGTTTCTAATGGTTCATTATTTTGTCACTCTTTAGAAACACAGACACACATAATTTTTGTCAATAATTAATGAAGAATAAAAATAAATAGCGTTCATGTAAAACATCAAAAAATAATTGGAAATGCAACTTAAAACTAACTCCATTTACAATAGCAGCAAAACTATAAGGTATAAATATAAGACACCATGTTTACAAACGGCCAGTAATTGGCCAAATAACCAACACAAAGGGAAGAGAACTGGCCCTCCTGTGTATTCTCTGGGCCTTTTAGGAAACATGGAATTGTGCCTTTGGCCACATTCATGTGAATCTACGAGGAATGTGATGCTGAGGACATCGAGGGACTGGGCACTGTTCCAAACAGAATGACCCACAAAGGTCACCATGGCAAAATAGGAAGAGCCAAAAGTGTTACCCCACAGTAACGTAAACAAACAAGGACAAGATTCTTGCCAAGAGAACTAATATATGTATTGAGCATATTAAGCCTCTTAGAGTCGAGGTAGTTTCCTGGAGCACGTGAAGGACAGTGATCTGAAAAAGAAGGAAGCCAAAGAGAAAGGTAGTTGGGTTCACCTGGAACCAGCCTGCTCCACCCAGAGAAGCTCAGAACCCGTGAGAAGGACCATGGGCTGTGGGAACGCTTTCCCTATGAGTTCATGGCATGATAGGTCTTATATAAAAAAATAAGACCTCTGTGCTGTAAAAAAAACTTTTTAAAGTTTACAGCATTATGGAGAAAATGATACAGCTTTATTCAAGGACAAAAAAGAATATATAAAGAGATCAGCTGTGTTTATGAATCTTAAATTAACACAAGTTGGTCATATCCAGTGAACCTAGCAGTGTGGGTCTTGATATGATAAGCCTAAAATTTATAGAAAAATATAAAAGATCAATAAGTTTTGAAAAAGGAGAACAGAGGGGCAGGAGAATTTACCTAGCAGGTACCAGAACTCATTAGAAAGTCATAGAAATTAATGTACTGGGGTATTGATATAGAAATAACAAAAAAGTAACCAGTGGAACAGAGAACAGAGAACCAAAAACAAACTCATGGAAATTGGACAAGCTGTAGAAAACACAGTGGAAAAGTAACAGCCAACATAATGAAAGGAGCAGGACAACTGGCTATCCACTTAGAAAAAAATGGATATTTAATCTCCGCCTTATACCATCTCAGAAATAAATTTGAGAGCGTTGACAGACTTAATAAGTAAGGCAATGTTTTAAAATATTTGGCAGAACACATGGCAGAGTGTTTTTGTGTTATGAGGATAAGGAAAAAATTCTTAAACAAGACCCAAAGAGTGCCTCCAATAAGGAAAAACATGAGTAAACATAGCGTAAGGCTTTAACAGACACAGTAAACAAATCTAAAGAAAACCCCGCCACGTGGGAAAGCAGAATGTGTTGACTGACTACTATTCCTGTTCAAATTGTCTGGAAATTGATGACAAAGCGAGAGAGAGAGGGACAGATGTGGATCATGTAATCAGGAAGAAAAAATCACAGTGGCCGTTTAGCTGTGTGGAAAGATGCTGAACGGGTCTGCCAGCCAGAGAGGGACATTAAAACTTCAGTGTGATGCAATTTTATACCAACCAAATAGAAAAAGACGAAGTTTCATAATACAACCACTGGGGTGTGGATAAGGAGAAGCATAGGGGAGGCAGGAACTCCCCTGAGCTGCTTTCACACCTGTAAACTGATAACAATTTTTTTAGAGGGTAGTTTCATCGTATCTGGTAAAGCTGTTTCATTTCTGGGGACAAGCTCTCACAAGGAGATGAAGCAAGGATGTTCATTACTGCCTCATTATTGGCTATGATGAAAAAAAAAAAATAAAAGAAAGAAACATCCAGAAAAGTCCCTCAGAAAAATGAGCAAACTCTGACATTTTCATTCTGTGAAACATTCCACGATGGTAAAGACGAATCAAACGTCCGTGATTTAACGTGCATTGGTTGCAAAAAGGCATTGTCTAATAAGAAAATAAGGTGCAAAAGTATATGTCCCTTATGATATTGGTCTCTTTTTGAGATTTTCGCAACTTCTTGGAAGCATAGGAAAAATGGACTGGAAACACATCACAAGCATGAAAATAGTTGCTTCTGGAGAGCAGGGAGGAGGAAAAGCACGGAAAGGAAAACAGGATTTCAACTTCATCAGTAACATTTGATTAAAAAAAAAAAAGAAGAACCTTGAGTGTAGGACAAAAATGCTAACTAACATTTACCTGATCTGGGTGGTGGGACCATGGTGCTTATTTATCATTCTCTTCCTTTTTCCAGTGTGTTTCGAATATTCTAGGATTTAAAAAATTAAAATAATCATATCATTCATTGCAATAACTGAAACCACCCTCCGATAAATGATACAATTATTAGTCAATTATTACCTTTCTAACATATAGTATGTTTCTAACATATAGTATTGTTTCTTCCTGCAGAAAGAAGAGCCAAACTTCGTGATTTACTGGAGAGCCAGAGAGAGCTTTGGGGAGAAAGTGATGCTCAGAGAGGTTCAGTCATTTGCCAAAAGTGACCCAGCCAAGGAGTGGCAAGATTGCAACTCGAACTGAGGGTTCCAGACCCTAAACCCACTGCGGTCTTCATTGGTGGAACAATTAACTGAAAAGACTCTTTGGGGGGCTTTGGGGGGCTTGCACTGTGCCTGTAGGAGAACAGGGGCAGGGGAGACCCACCTCCCAGCCTCCTAACATCCTTACAGCACCTCAGCCTGGTGATCCCGGGGGCTTTCCAGGAAAAGGAAAATAAAATAAAGATAGAAGGGTCTCGGGCCCAGAAATGACGTTGCTGGCATCTTTGCTGGTTCTGCCATTCCTTTAAACGACCCTCTAGTGATCTGCAGATCCTGTTTCACAGATTTTTTTATTCTGCGTGTTCCCTCTGTGTTGGTATCTTCAATCACCTGCTGTGAGAATTCTCTGCTCCCACCCAGAGACTCAACGGTATATTCTCACCCGCCAGAGTCAGTTTCCCTTCCCTCTTCCTTCCTCTTCCCATGGCCCTCCATTCATGAACCCACATTTCTAGGCCAATCCCTCTGAACTCCCTGCCCTGTGAGCTCTGGGTATCCAAAATGTCGCCCCATGGACTCCCCACCTGCACTTTGTCCCTCCCATATCTAGTTCACCTTCATTCGGTTTCAAACAGGACGTTCTGAAATGATTCAGCAAGTTCACACCCTTGCATGACATATTTCATAAGAAATAAATGCTCTTGTTTTGATTAAAAGTGAGGAGACAATTAAGGAATCATTATTGTAGAATTAGTCATACGCAGCAACTCGTTTTCCGGAAGGCAGATGGTTACGGCACACGTTTATCAAAGAAAATTAATTTCGATGGGTAGTCTTGATGCTGGGAAATTTATTGGGAACCATTGGACCACGAGGATGAACTGTAAACGCTGTCCTGGGGACACGTCACCACCAGGATCAAAGCCGCCAGGGACGTGGTGCCCACCCCCCTGCAGCCGCCAGCAATGATGAGGTCTCTTTCCCTCTTATCGGCCTTGCAGACCCCCTGAAACAGCTGATAAGTTTCCTGCACATCTGGCCTGGCCTCTGGGGCTACAGCCTGGCATGGAGGGGGGTGGGCAAATGGGGGGATGGAGGAGATGGGGAGTGGAGTCCAGATGCCATAAAGCCACGAGGGGTCCCAGAGAGGGCTGTGAGGGCAGGCCCGTCTGCTTATTTCTGGCCCCAGGTTGTGCTTCCTCCAAGGAGATTGGGCCCCAGGAATGAGTGTCCCTTTCATAGCATGGGCATGGCCAATGGATTGTCCAGAGAAGGAGCAGCTTGACCCATCCTGGTGTCACCTCAACTCTGGGAGTCACACCAGCCCTCGCATCCTCTAACACTGCACAGTTTACGATCCCAGCCGGACACGCTGGCCTATGTTCCATTTTGTTCCAAACAACCCGATGTGTATTCAGAACAAAACTGATTTCTCCCATCCTAAAGAGACAAAACAGAGCCTTCAGAAGGTGCAGTCCGGGGGAGCCTGGGTGGCTCAACGGGTTAAGCCTCTGCCTTCGGCTCAGGTCATGATCCCAGGGTCCTGGGATTGAGCCCCGCATCAGGCTCTCTGCTCAGCAGGGAGCCTGCTTCCTTCTCTCTCTCTGTCTGCCTCTCTGCCTACTTGTGAACTCTGTCCGTCAAATAAATAAAGAAGGTGCAGTCCGCTTCCCCGAAGGCAAAAGTGGCCTCGGGCCAGGCCTGCAGCCCACAGATGCTCTTCCTACCTGCATGTTGGGGCTCGTGGCTGTAGAAGCATCCTCATCCTCGTGCGTGCATGTTGCTAGATCCCATTTTACAACAAAGTTCTTTTGTGGTTCCTGTTAGGAGAGTGAAATAGTTAAATCCTACCATGCCTGGGCTGGGGGGCAGGGTGTAGGCATAGATGGAACAGGATCCTTAACCGGACACCACGGGAAATGCCCTAGCTGCTCTCCACTCAGCCTCTAATCACTCCTCTGGCCAGGAAGAGCAAATCAGATAAACCCACGGACTGGCCTCCGGCATGGCGCAGGGACTGGAGTGGGGGAGCAAGAGAGCAGGTAACCGGCTTTGGGAAGACAGGGCCAAGGCCTGCTTGTGCGCAGAAGCCAAGTTGGGCAGATACACAGCCAAGGGCAGGGATGAAGAGCCTCCTTCTTCCCACGTGGATGAACCCTGGGTGCAAACTGGGAACTGCCTCGTTACCCGCAAGGGACCCCGGGATCAGGAAGACCCCTGGAGTAGAGAGTTTAAGAGGGAAACTGAAGGACAGCTGCCATTTCCAGACAAGGAAAGAACTGGAAAGAGGGCATGGAGGAGGGAGCAGCTAGAGGTGTGGGGGGACAGGGGGGGAGGATCCACCCCTGGGGGGGCCCACCCCTACCAGAGAGACCTGGATAAGAGGGCTTTGGGCAGGACGGAATACCACACACAGGTTAAGAAGATAACCTTTGGAGCCAGGATCCTGAGTTCATACCTTAATCCTTCCCTTACAAGCATATCTTGGCCTCAGTTTCCACATCTGTCAAATGGGTTTGATAATAATGCCTCCTGAATAGGGTTGCACCAAGAGTCATGTTGAGGGAGTGATGGGATGGAGAACCCTTGTGAAGAGGCTGGCACACAGTGTGATGTCAGTGACACTGTGACACCTTGGGGAATGTCAGAGCTGCCATCACTAAGATATTTCGAGGAAGCAGGGAGGTAAGGCTAGAGAACAGGGTGCGGCCTGGGCACCACTTAAGGAATGAGTTAGGGAGAGCAGACGCTGTATGGAAAAGACCAGAGCTTTGCCTGGATGTGCTGGCCATCAACAGGAGAGCCAGTGTGCTGGAAACTGGCCTGGGGCTGGGCTGTGGAGGGGAAACCCTGCCGAATGTAATTAATTATAAACAGACTAACACAGGCAAACAAGGCTCTGGGCTGGCTGAGCAAATATTTACGCAGGGATTTTGGAAACAAGCATCCATGTGACCTTTGTAAAGCGACCGCGGATTCTCAAAGGTCGAGTTGCATGTAGATACTTGAAAATCTATCCATGCTCATTAATGCCACGAACAACCCAAGTGAGAAACAGTGTTGTTTGCCTTCTGCAATTACTGCTCTCTGGTCTGTGGACCAAACAAAACAGACCGGCGCCGGGCCAGCAGGCTGCCCCGGCTGACCCCCTCCCTGGACGGTTCCCTCCAGCCTTCAAGCCCCACCCACAGCCACAGGGACCTCCTCTGATCTGACCACTGCGTGTCCCTCCTCGACCCTAACCCATGCCTCCTGCTGTCGGCTATGCTGACACGGAAGCCCTCGGGGTCACACATGGGACAGGGTCACCTGGGAGAAGGGCTGGAGCAGGTCCCAAAGAACTGAGCAGCCATTCTGGTCTCCGTCCCTGGGTGACCTGGGCACGTCTTGGCATCTCTTTCTCATAGATGATGAGGGGCCTCGAGGAGGCCCACTAATGCAGACCTTGCTGGTCCAGCCCAATCTCCTTCAGGGTCCTCAAGTGCGTTCCTTGCCCCTGGCTTGGGCAGGGGGTTAAAGTTAATGGAAGGGTGGTCCCCAGTTGGGTCCCTTCCTCCCAACCTGGACCTGGAACCAGACAGGGCTGGCTCTGTGGTTGAAGCCGCGCCTGGAAACTTTGTGCGGAGGGAAAGGCACCGCTGCCCTCTAGTGGTCACTGGGCAGAATGACCGGCAGCCCCGGGAGAGATGCGAAGACGTTCACGTTGAACGCCCTGCATGCGAGGGGCAGGGGGCCCTCATCGTGGGACAGAGGGATGACAGGTCAGACGTACCCCGCCCCCATAAATCTCATGCCCGAGGGGGACAGATGCACGGATTCTCTGGGTACCACACGTGGAGTACCTTTAGCTATGTGATCTTTGGCACATTTCTTAACATTTCTGTGTCTCCATTTCTCCATCAAGATTGGGCTAAAAGTAAAATGTCCTCCTGAGTGCAGCCCATAGTCATGGCCATCTGTGCCCTGAACACAGTCCCTTCTCGCCATGCCCACCACTGCCATCCTACACCAAGCCTCTCTGGTCTCCCTGCTTCCCCATTTGCCCCCAGCCACCTCCACCCCCAGCCTCTTTCACCTCTAGCAGCCTCAGGAGTCCCTCCTGGAAAGGTAACTTGATCCTACAAGTCCTCCTCTCACTGTCCTCCAGTGGTTTCTGGTGCCACTTGGAGTGAAAGCCAAAGTCTCAACCATGACCCCCAAGATCCTACAAGCTCTGGGCCAACCCCTCTCGGACCACCTCGCTTACCTCTCTCCCACCACCCAGTCTGCTCTGGCCACTTCCCATCCTGGGACACATAATGACGTCATGCATTTTACAAATTCACTTCATCAAACGTCCGCACCCCCCACTAGAGGGTCAGCCCCACAGGGACAGGGATTTCTGTCTGCTTTGCTCACTGCTGTGTCCCCTGCATCTATTATTACATGAACTCATTGCAGGAATTCTATAAATATTTGGTGAATAAATAAACAAATGAGTGAGCAGAGTTTTGCTTTGTAGAAAATTGGCTAGTCCTGGGCAGGGCAAAGGTGAGCTCCTAGTATTGTTGCTCTGAGCTAACCTAGAAAGGAAAATGACGCTGAGAGAGGGGTGTCGGGACCATTTCAGGACACAGAGGTGCCTATCTTAGTGTTCATCAGGAGGGCTCCTGAGAGGAGGTGGCAGACATAGGAAGTAGGCTTTGAAATAAGCAGGAGTCAGGTGAGGCAGGTGTGCAGGTGCAGGGAGAAGCAGGTACAGATGACACAGAAGGCAAACATCAGGTGTGCGGGGAGCAGCCTCACCCCCGGCGCATAGAACAGAGAGAGTCGATTCCAGGGAACCCAAGAGAGAGAAGAAGGACGGTGGTCAGGCACTTGGTGAAGGGCTTCGAACACTGAATTAAGAAGAGCAGGTCTCATCCTACAGGGCTTGGGGGCGGGGGAGGAAGGCAGGGGAGAACTTGAAGCGGGAGGTACGATTCTGACACCAGTGACAACATATCGGTATCCTCCCCCACCCCCGCCCCGCCCACACACGGCAGAGCTCGTCCTCCAATTCAGCTCAGTTCTGACACCATCTGTCTGGACACGGCGTCAGACCCCACGCGGTCAGGGCTGAGTCCCAGAGATTATCCCCACCTCAGTACCAATTGCAAGTCCAGGTTGTCACCTGTGCCTCCTGAATGACTGGCTCTAAATCAGCGGCTCCCACAACCTCCGCCTTGGGTTCGGTTAACAGCTCACAGGACGCAGGCAACCAATCCACTTACAAGATTCCTGGTTTACCATAAAACCATAGAACTCAGAACTGCCAGATGAAAGACATACACAGGGAAAGGCATGTGGAGGGCACGGAACTTCCCTGCCTTCTCCCCAAAGTCAGTCTCCAGAATCGTCCATGTTCACCAGCCTGGAAGTTCTCCGAACCCCATCCTTTGTGGGGGTTGTGGAAGCTTCATTTCATAGGAACGGCTGATTCGATTATTGGCCACTGGCGACTGAACTCAATCTCCAGCTCTGTCCCCTCCCTGGAGGTTGTAGTAAATGGGACTGAATGCTCCAGCTCTCCCATCCCAGGGCTGGTTCCACCAGCAACCAGCCCCCCCCACACCCCGTCCTTAGGAGCTTTCCAAACATCACCTCATCAACATAACAAAAGGTATTGTGCTGCTCTCATCACTTTAGAAATTAAGAGTTTTAGGAGCTCTGCTCCAGAAACTGGGACGAAGACCAAGTATATATTTCTTGTTATAAGTCACATTACAGGAGATGTCTGACCACACTAGTGTTCTAGAAAGGTCACTGGCTGCTGCTGTCTGGAGGAGGAGGGGTACAGGACTGGAGGCAAGACTCCCCCAGGAGGCTGCTCCAAGGAGGCAGCAGGGGCTCTGGAGAGTTGGTGACAGGTAGAGGTATATGAAGACAACTGATTGGGTCATTAGAGGTGCAATGAGGGGATGGGGTTGATTCCTGGATCTTTAAGGCAAGATGACCAGGATGGGTAGCATAGAAGCTACCTCCCATGTCCTCAGATGACTTTTCTTCTGTAACATTTCCCCATAGCTTTTTGGATTTTAGCCACTAATATGAGCCAAGCCCATGAAAATCTGTTTTATTCTCACTTAGAAAATAATCCAGAGGCCCTCACCAATATCAGTGTAAATGCATAGAATGATACTGCCTTGAAAACTAGCACCACCATGGGCCACATCAACAGGGGTAGAATAGCCAGAATGAGGGAGGTGATATTCATGGGGTATAGCTAGGGAATGTGTCCCAGCATGTGCCCCAACCCAGAGGAAGGGCCTTCCAATACACACTCACATTTTCAGCTGCTAGGAGAGTCAGATGTAGGATATGGGGGTGTTCGCCCCAAAATGGGAGGAATCAGAACAGAATAAACAAGAGGTCTTTGTGGTTATGTACTTCACTAACATTTGGGGGTTGGTGTGATTATTAGCTTTGTTCTGGTTGCTGCCAAAACATGAAATTGAGAGACAGAAATAGAAGTTGCAGGAAACAGCGTTTGACTTGTTCTGAAGGACCGTCCCCCAGTCAAAGCTGTCCAGCAGAGAAAATGATTGGTCTGGGCATGGGGTGAGCTCCCTGTCCCTGGAGTGGTCAAGAAGAGACAAGACGTCAACTCTCAGGAAGAAAGTAGAGGGCATTTCTGCCTTTGAAGTTGGGCAAGGCACTCCTCGGGCATTCTTCCCAGACTGCAGATCCACAAATCTGTGACTCACACAACCCAAGAAAGGCAAACGTGAGTGGACCTGGGGACGACTGGGTGTGCCCTCGCTGGGGCCTTGATCCATGCTCTGCATCAGGAAACATCCTAAACTGTTAGGGCTGCAGGGCTGGGGGAGCCTGCGTCCCCTTGCCCATTTTACAGACTGGGAAACAGAAGGTCAGAGAGAGGCACGGGCTTCCACAGGCTATATAAGCTTCCATATAGCTTCTTTGTTCCCGTCCGTCGGATCCCAGACTCCAGACCCCAGATGTCCCAGGGTGGGGGGGGGGGTCATGCCGCTTCATCAGGTCCCACTTCTGATTGTTTTCACAGGTCAGTTTATTTCCTCTTACCTGCAAGAAAGAAGTGGATATGGAGATGTTGAGTGTGGGTTTTCGCTTCCACTGACTTTGAAGTTCGTCCTCACTGTGTCAAAAGTGAGCAGGGGATGGAGCTGAGATACCTTAAAATCACCCTGTGATGCCACGTTCTGCCTTCATCACCAGGCTCCCCCTCTTGGTCCCCAGCACATGACCTCCCCCCCCCCGACATTAGTGCTGTCACCCCAGACAAGGTCAGGCTGCACACACATGTCATGGAGGGTAGAGAGGTAGAGGTACGCTCTGGCTGCCTGAGCCTGATGACTCATGGCAGGGACAGCCAGCACTCTAGGGTCCCCAGGGTGCAGCTTTGCATCGTGGGGAGTCAGGCCAGTGGTGGGGACCAGCTGTGGTGACCAGTGTCCATGGCCCATTCACGTCCTCTGTGCGGGGCAGGTCAGCCTGGCCACGTGAATGTTGGGGACCAGTTAACCCTCAGGCTGGGGACCATCCTGAGCAGTGTGGGTGTTCAGTAATCTCCCCAACCTGTACCTACTCCATGCTGGGGCATCACCAGAGTACCATCCCATCGTGACAATCAAAAACACATCTCCAGACCTTGCCACATGTCCCTGGGGGGCAAAGTAATCCCCTGGTTGAGAACCACTATGCTAGGTCCACCAGCATTTTCCTTCCTTGTCTTATTCCCAAGATATTTTTAGGAGTGGGGGAAAAAATATTGTTAATTTTAATGTTGGAAAGTGTACATTCATGGGTGGACCCAGGCCCCGGCTTGACTCTGCAGAGGCCATCTCACGTCAACCTCGCTGGGCCAGCACCTAGAGACACTGAGTGTCCCTGACCCCACCCAACTCTCTCCTTTCACAGAGGAAGAGAGTGTGGCCCAGAGAGGTTAAGCAACCAGGTTGAAATCACACAGCAGACCTCATCCTCTGTTTCCCTACCCAGTGCTCTTCCCGCTGCCCCACACGGAGGCTGGATCCAGCCAGCACCAGTCAGGATGCTAAAACTTTGGGGGATGCAAGAAAGTCCTCCCTTGACAGGAACCAAAGACACAGGCAGAGCCTTATTTTTCATGTTATAATGCTGTGAAAATGTGCAAAGCGAAATGTTGTAAAAACATTTGGCTGGGGCCAGGGCGGCGGAATGAGTGAATACCATTCGGCTAATAAAAGGAAGAGCCCAAAATTGTTTGTTGCTATTATAAGGGTCATTTTTTCCCCCTATAAAAAGAGTAATTTTCGTTTACAGGGACCCCGGGCAATTTTCCATCTAATTTGATGTTTTATAATGTCTGCAAAGCCATATGCAGCCTTAGCTGGCTGTGCGGCCGTAGACATTTTATTTTCAAATTTGCGAGGTTATTGGTTGATCAAGAGCAAAGGAAAAATGCGGCTGGGTTTTCATGGGTCCTGGTAAGAAAGGGGGCAGCCGATGGTCTGGGGGCTGGAAAGAGCTTGCTGCAAATCCCCCAAGCCCACGTGTTTCCCTCCCATGGCACAGTCCAGAATGTCAGGCAAGAAAGGTGGGTACAGGGTCATTGTTCCCAGTGAGTCCCCCAGGGGACAGCCCTGTGCAGGGGACAGCCCTGTGCAGGGCACAGCCACGCGGCCTGCAGGTCCAGAGTGCCTTGATGATGCTGCTGACCTCTCTTGCTAAATACCCTCATGCAGGTCTTCTCCTGTAACCGTCACAGCTGCTGGTGGGGCAGGCACCCTTGTCATCGCTGCTTCTGGAGGAGAAAAGCAGGCTGGGAGAAGTTACTCCCTGACCAAGGGGTGGGACGCCCCAATCTGAATGTGAGCATCAGACCCTGCATTTAGGTCCAACCACCCTGACCCTGTCCCCCCACCCTCCCCCACCCCACGCACCGTGGCTCCTGCTGACCTTTGGCTCCACCAGGCTAGACATACCGCCAAGGCCAAGGCAAGAGCAGTCTGTGCCTCATCCGGCCATGCGCAGGGTACAGGGGCACAGCCCTGACTCCCAGTGCTTCCATATCACTGGAGACGACCCCCAAATGAAGCCCAATGGACAGCTCATCAGGTAGGGCCTCAGTTTCCTCTTCTGTAAAAGGGGCACAGCCCTATGTATCTCACAGGGAAGCTGCGAGGCTTTGGTGTGATCATGTTGGTGGAAAGCAGCTCTGGGAAGACGGTGAAGCCTCGACAACAGGGGGTTGCTCCCTTCCTGCCCAGAAAGTGAAACCCAGGAGGGGTTATGAGGGTAAGGAAGAGGTGACAGGAGAGCAAGAGGCAGACAGAAGGAAAATGAGTAGACAAAGGGGAGAGGCAGGAGGACAGTCTGCAGAAAAGCCCTGATTACATGAAAACTGACTGGTTTTTACTGAGCACATATTATGCACCGGGCTGGGGGCTGGGTGCCTCATGTGCAGAAAGCCGTACGGTTCTCAAACTGGGACTGTGAGATCATTCTTTCTATTTTGTAGATAAACCTCTACTGTGGAGACCATGACCCGGATGGCTCCCCACCCCAAGGGTGCCACATCAGGGCTCTCCCCCTAGCAGGAGAAAAGGGGAACAATCAGATCTCCATCTCCCAGGGTGGTCCCATTTATTCCCCACATCTCGCTTCTTCCAGGACCATCTCTGTGCCCAAGGACATACCCTTGGTAGAAACCAGGGAGAGATCGCTTCAAGCAAAAATGCTTTTGTTTCTCTTCTTACAGAAACAGAGGATCACAGATGAGCCCCCAAAAAATGAAGATCACCTGAGTCCCAAGCTATAGATGTAGTTCCACACATTTTCAGAAGGAATACCTGCGGGGTACCTGGGTGGCTCAGTCGGTTAAATGCACAGCTCTTAGTTTCAGCTCAGGTTGTGATCTCAGGGTCGTGAGATCGAGCCCCACGTCGGGCTTCACCCTTCGCATGGGGTCTGCTGAAGACTCTCTCCCCATGCCCTCTACCCCTCCTCCCTGTATTCTCCCTCTCTCTCTGAAATTAAATAAATAAATCTTAAAAAACAAAAAAAAAGTTTGTCAAATGGGATTGCAATGCATATCACGCTTTGCAAGTTCTTTTTTAACTCAGTAACTATGATGCACAACTTCCCGGGAGTTACTATGCGGCATTGGAAACGGCAGTACGGCCCTGACAGAATGTCTCCTAACCACGTCCCTCCTGGTGCATGCTCAGGTTGCTCCTGGTATTTTGCGATGATTTTGAATGCGGGTTGGGCAGCCTCGTAACTAAGGGGCACATGCTTATTAGCAAGAGAACTTTAACTGTGGCAGCACAACAGGAAGCCCAAAAGGATCTCAGCTTCCGAGAGATCAGCCCCTGTGACCTTCTCCTGGATGGAGGGACTCCAGGTGCTATGGACCTGAGCTCCTCCCCCTCCCTGAGTCTGGGCTTTCCTGCCCATGAAGTGGACGTACCCATACGCTTCCCACTGCTGTCTGGGTGGGCCTGAACGAGACCGTGGCTCATCTCAAGATCGCTTCCCTGATCTCCCCAGAGAAAAGCAACCCCCAGGCCCAGCCACCAGCCAGCAGACCTTGAGGCTAAAGGACAGAGGAGGAGAAAGGCACATCAAATGAGACCTGAGACCCAGAGAGGAAAGACAGGAGGGCCAGATGGAGAGGGGACAACAGTAGAGGCCGGAGGGGGCTGGTGAAGGCTTTCTAGGTCATGGCTTGTCATGGTAGGAGAGGACATGGACGGCAAAGTCTGGTGGCCCTGGGTGCGGGGACTGTTGATGTTCCCTCTATCCCAGGACTCGGCGGGGGGCAGGGAGGTGCCCAGTCACCTGGGCTTCCCCAATTCCCCTTGCACTCCCACTGAGTGCAGGTGTTCCCATATCAATCCCAGTGTTGGGTCCCCTATCAGCGGAGTAGTTGGGACCAGATTTGAGCTCTGTTCTGTGGTAAATGGGATGGTTAGGGGGCGCCTGGGTGGCTCAGTTGGTGAAGCATCTGCTTTCAGCTCAGGTTATGATCTCGGTTTCCTGGCATCGAGACCCGTTCCTTGAGGAGTCTGCTTCTCCCTCTGCTGCTCCCCCTGCTTGTGCTCACGTGTGCGGTCTCTCTCAAATAAACAAATAACACGTTTAAAATTTTTTTAAAAATAAGTAAATGGTAGGCACCTGGGTGGCTCAGTCATCAAGTGTCTGCCTTTGGCCCAGGTCATGATCCTGGGGTCCTGGGATCGAGCCCCGCATTGGGCTCTCTGCTCAGTGGGAAGCCTGCTTCTCCCTCTCCCACTCCCCCTGCTTCTATTCCCCCTCTCGCTGTGTCTCTCTCTGTCAAATAAATAAATAAACTCTTTAAATAAATGAAGAAACAAATGAATAAATACATAAATGGGACAGTGAGGAACAAACAAATGACAGACAATCCAATCTGTCTTTGGGAAGAACAAGATCATTCTGAGTTGTTCTAAGGTGGGTCCTGTCATCTTGCACTTTCTGGTAAACGGAAATGACATGATGAATGCTATTTCTTTCTTTTTTTATTTTAAGATTTTATTTATTTATTTGACAGAGAGATCACAAGTAGGCAGAGAGGCAGGCAGAGAGAGGGGGAAGCAGGCTCCCTGCCAAGCAGAGAGCCCAATGCGGGACTCGATCCCAGGACCCTGAGATCATGACCTGAGCCGAAGGCAGAGGCTTTAACCCACTGAGCCACCCAGACACCCCTGCTATTTCTTTTTCCCTCAAGAATGAGTGAAAACACGTGACCATTGTCCCGCCCTCTTGCCCCAGCAGGCCTGGACAGCCTGGGGACGAGGACCACACTGGAGTCTTTCTCGACTGCCAGTGGGTCACCTGGCACAGAGGAGGTGGCCCAGAAGGACCTCAATGGGATGAGCGAGCGAGTGAATGTCTCCGGCGGGATTTAAAGGGTGTCTGTCTGCTGCACTGAGACACCAGGATTTGCTGGGCAGGGGAACGTTCTCCTGGTCTGATCAGCAGAGATTCGGGTCTCAGGGAACTGGCTTGGTTCCCTCCTATGCCGCTGATGTACCGTTGGCCATGGGCGAGTTACCCATCCTCTCTGCTGCTCAACTTCCCTGTGGGTAAAATGCGTTAAGAAGGGGTGGCTGGACTCAGGGAAATGACCACATGCATTTTACTGTATGTAATTATATATACAACGGGAAGTCCCCAGTCTGGGCACCCAGCAGTGGGGAGCTACTGGTTGCTAGGAAACCCATACGTTTTAGGGGTGCCCAGGATCTGTTGTAATCAGGTGTGGCTGGACAGGTGGGCCCAGACATGGCTGTCAAGACCGATAAGATCCCCAGAAATGCGCTGTGTGCCAGGCCACTCAGGGGCCCACAAAGAAGCCCAGGGTCGGCCAGAGACAGGGTGCAGGGGGAATGGAAGGGGATGCAGGAGGTTTTACTGAGGTGTCCATGGGAAGGAACAGGGGGCAGGGTGAGCAAGCTCAGGATGGGTCACTTTGAATAATTTGGGGGGCTCTGGGGAATAGGAGCTGTCCCCAGTTGTCTGGGGCCTGGCCCTGGGATGATTAGGAGAGTGGGGGATTGTGACCCAGAGCGTGGGAGCTGGACAGAGGAGGCGGGTACTGCTCTGGGGTCCGGATTATCTGGTCAGGAGTTAGAAAGAGCTCTCATGAGTGAGCCGTCTATTATCTGCAGGAATTGGCCAGTCCTGGGAGGTGCAGTCTCTCCTGGGTCAGCCAGGCCCCAGGGGTGAAAGCATCAGAACGGAGAAAATAAGAGCTAGAATAATGCAGCGTGAGGTCCAGTGCCCAACAGAGCTCTGGAGTCAACCAAGTTTAAACCCCAGTTCCACCTCTTGCCAGCTTCGAGACTTTCAGCCAGTTACGGAGTATCTACCAGCTGTCCTACGGGCACTGGCGTGGCCCCCTCTAGTGGTGTATCAAGAGTGGCCAGCCAGGCATCTGCCTCCAGCACCAATCCACGAGGGCACAAAAACATCCCTGGCCTACATGGGCCCCCCAGCGCTAGTTAGGGCTGATCTCTGCCCAGAAGTCCTTCCAGACCCAGCGGAGTGGGAACGTAAGCCCTGTCTTGCTAACGTGATGCTGCCTGGGGTGGAAATAAGCCCATGCTTTTCCCAGGGGATGACCCCCCACCCCATCCTCTGGTAGGTATTTCTGTACCAAGCCCTGCAGGCTGCATGGGCTCCTTCCAGTCAATAAGAGGGAGTGTGGGGTTGCAAATTCCAGCCAGCTTAGATTGGAGGCAGAAAGCGTCATTATGCAAGGCTGCATGCACCAAACGAGGGCTTTATTTTATTATCTACATTTTAGACTCTTTCATATGCCTCCCGAGGTGCTGTCTGGTTTGGAAAATTGCCTATAATAATGCACATAATAAATCTCTTATTTTGAACATAGAGAGGCATGCAGTTTTTATTAATGAAAAATAAATTTCTCTCTGCCCCCCACCAAATAAACTTTGAGCCAGTAGTTAAGGAGTATCTGTCCAAGCCATGCAGGCTGGTCAACCGGCCGGTCTCAGCTCAGTCTTCCCACTCACGGAATCTCTGTGGATGGAACGGGCAGGCATTCTGGGAGGTGTTGGCATCTTCTCCTTCTCCATCACCAAGTGGGGCTTGGCCATCTCCAACCCTGGGCAGATCTACCCACTCACCCTCTCCCTGGAGAAAGCCATACGAGCATAGACTGTCAGTACCTTCCTCATCCATATCCTGAATGCCGCTTCCCCATCTTGCCATTCCTGGTGTGGGGTGGGGGTGGAGGGTTCCTGGCCTCCCATCTCCCTCCATTACTTCATCAGACTCTCTGCAAGTTACCACCCTAGGACAGGGAGATGGAGATACCTGGGGTGTCCATCACTCGGGGATGACTTCCGCAGAGTCACACAGGGGGGTCTCAACACATAGGGCTGGTGGGGGGAGCGGGACAGGAGAGAGAAAGAAGAGAAAAATGAGAGAACCAAGGGGAAGGGAAGGGGAGAAGGAAGGGGAGAGAGAGGGAAAGAAAAAGAAAGAAAACGGGATGCATGACCCAATTCTTCTTCCAAAAGATTATAAATACATCCAACAAACAACAACACATAATCTGTAAGAACATCCAGATAAGAAGACATACACACACATACACATGCATGGAGGGCAGGTGGGTGTGAGGCTGAAAGGGAAGGTGTCAATGAGAAGACAGGCTTTCCCCAGCCAGAAGGACTGAGGTGTCGGGAGACAAGGAGGCAATCATTTCTACATCTGCACCTGAGGGCCAGGAAGAAAAAAAGACTAAGGGAACAGTACATGAAAGTGTGTGTGCACACGCATGCACACACACACACACACACACACACACACACACACGGCAACTCCCTCTTTGAACTGGCCTTTCTCCAGCTACATAAATGAGCCCACATCCCCTATGTCTGGCTTTGGCCACACCACTCCCTCTGCCAGGAATGTGGTTCTTCACCACTGACCTTCACCTCATCCTTCAGATCTCTGTCCCTGGTTGGCTGGGGGACTCAGACAGTGAAGTGGCTGCCTTCAGCCCAGGTCCTGATCCCAGAATCCTGGGATCAAGTCCCGCATCAGGCTCCCTGCTTAGCAGGGAGCCTGCTTCTCCCTCTGCCCCTCCTCCTCCCCCTGCTTGTGCATCTTCCCCCCTCTCTTTCTGACAAATAAATAAAACCTACATACACACACACACACACACACACACACGCACACACACATATATATATATATATATTTTTTTTAAAGATCTCTGCTCGCACAGATGTCCTCACCCCACCCAGAACTCCTCACACACACAGTCATGTCCACGTCTGTTCTGAGTGCCCAGGGTCGGAGCTCTCCACACCATGGCTTCCCTCTCTCCTGGCCCACTGGCCATATGGATACCACAAGGCCCCCCCAATAATTCACCTGCACCCTCTGCCAAGCCCACTGCCCTGCCCACCAGCACTGTGGTCTATGAGATTAGAAACCCAGGTATCACCCATGACCACCCCCCTTCTACCAGCCACCACACTGTCGTTCTCCTCCCCTAGGGCTGTCTTTGCTGTTCTTGTCTTATTTACAAGATGGTATCTGCCCGTGTGGAGGGATGCCAGGATGAGTAAATAGATGCTCAAGCAGCTCATGAATCTTGCCGAGGCCCATCTGGGAGCAGACGGATTCAGGTGCCGTGCAACAGGACGGACACACAATGGCTGTCAGGATGGTTGGCTAGGAAAGTGCCCACCTTGTGTGCTCAAAGATCTGTGTCTTGCGGACCAGATGGGGTTCCAGCAAAAAAGAGATGCTCTCAAACCGTGTAAGTGAGAAGACTCCAATACAAAGAGTATGCAAAGGTATGGAGGAGACTTGGGTAACCCACAAGGGACAGTGCCAGTGCTGGGAGGGAGCCACTATTCCTTGCAGGCTTGGGGGTGCCTTGGGTGGGAGGGGACTCCCGCAGCAGCCAGCCCATAGCAACCACAGTTCAATACATGTTTTATCATCATGTGGGCATGGTGGGGCCGGTAGCTTGGGAGAGAACTACCATTGGAAAGATAGTTTGCTCTACTCACAGATCCTGAAAGGAGGTGACACGCCATGCTGTGGCTGTCACTTGGGGAAGCACCAGGGTGGGTCCAGAGGGAGAGGGAGCAGGGAAACTGCATAAGCGCCTTGATTGTGGTTTCCATGGGAAGGAATGGTTGAGGCAGGGTGAGCACGCTAGGGATGGGGCTCCTCTGAATCATTTCAGCAGGCTCCAGGACAAAGGTGCTGTCCCCAGTCATCTTGTGCCTGGTGACGGGTATCAGTTGGGTCCAGAGTGTGTGAACCCCACAAAGCAGGTGGTTGGAGGGTGTGGGCTCTGGGTTAGCTGGCCTGAACTTGGAAAGTGTGCTTGTGAGTGAGTTGACTGCTATCTGCTGGAACTGGCTAGTCCTGGGAAGACCCCAGAGGTCAAGATATCAGAAGAGAGAAAAGAAAAGACAGTTAAAAGCCCACACCCAGAAGGAGCCAAGGGAACAATGCACACCCCCTCCCTCTCCTGCCCGTGCATCTCCTGCTGGGATGTCACCCATCTGCAAAACCCAGCTGGGAGGTAGAGGGCAAGGGTCCGGGTAATAGACTCAGCCTCCTCCTCCCCACAAGAAGAAGCGAGTGGCTCTGGGGGAGGCAGATGACACTCAGCAGCCACTAAACTAAGCTCATGGGAAGTGTCCTTCCCCATTTTGGGGTCTCCCCAGTAATGCTTGTTGAGTGCATGATGGAATCATCTGGGAGGTCAGAGAGGGTGCGCTGGAGAAAACACCTCCTGGACTAGATTTTGAGGGATAAATGGGCATTTTTCAGGGAGTACCAGACAAATGGAAGAGCCTATGCAAACCACGAGATTAACACAATATGTTTGGCAAGCTGCACGCTTTGCAGTATTGCTGGATTGCGAAATTTCTGGGGAGGAGTGTGGCTGGCATGCTCTGGATGCTCAGGGAAGGTCTCTCTCTGCTTTGAGTCATTTCATTCTCCTCTCCGGGCCTGTCTGAGACGCGGTACATTCAGCGGGCAGAAAGTGCCTCCTACGGGGGCTGCTACAGCGTCAATGCTCAGTAATGTTGGACTTTACCATGACTGTTTCCATGAGAAGGTGTCATTAAGCACCTCATCTACTTCCCAGGGCTCCCAGGGGGCTCAGATAGGGGATGCATTAGAAGTTTTCTGCAAATCAAAGGACGCACACAACCCATCTCACAGGCAGAAAGTCTGGTGTCTGCACAGGGGGAGCTAGCCAAGCAAGAGCAGACCTGTTTCTCACCGGCCTCATCGATCAAATTATCCAAGGGAACGAGGGAGAATGCCAGGGTCCGTTTCCCATCTGTGATCAGCCTTGACTCCAAGCCCATACTCCACACCCAGTTTTCTGGAAAAGGGAGAAATAGCCCTCAGGGGCCAAAGAATACAATACCCTTGGATGCCCCTGGCTGTGTGAGACTGTCTGAGAGGGCTTTATCGCTGCAGACAGCCGCTGCCAAAGCCAGACCAAAGTCCTTCCCAGGAAATTCTTGGCTCTGCCTGTGAGCAGCCCGTCTGGTGGAATTAATTTTAGCCTATATGATGCTAAAGCCATGCAAACAGAGACATATAAAACAGCACTCTTAAGTCTTTGCATGGCAATAAATAGTAAACCGTGCTTAATTTATGCACGTTGCAAGTCTGTCCCTCTGCAGGAAAGCATAAAAGCCACCCGGAGCAGGAGCCACAGTGTTAAAAGGCGTCTGGTGCCACTGGGCCTCTCAGGGAGCCCATGCCCTCTTCCCAGGCTCATTCTGTCTTTCTGCTTGGATTGTGGATTTCCAGCCTCCAGGAAGGACGGAGGGATGGGGGCAGCCAAGGTGGAGGTGATCTGCAGGGGCTGGGCAATCATAGGCAAACCAGCTCCTTGGCTCCACACAAGCCCACAGGGAAGGATGTTCTGTCCTGGAATCACGGGGCTGTAGCCTGTGACATGGGAAGAGGTTTTGAGACCATCCAGCCCTGTCTGAGGTGTCAGAGGTCCTGAACATCTCAGCCAAGGTCACACAAGTTAATGGAAGGGCCAGACTCGGACATCAGGGTGAAGCAGACCACCTCAAGGATTTGGAGTCAGAGATCCCTGGGTGAGGGTTCGAACCCATTCTGACAATTCCCTGCCTTCTGACCCCGAGTGAGCTTTTCAACTCCATGCTTTGGTTTCTTCATTTGTAAAATCAATGACAGCTGCCCGGGATCACGGGGATCCTGGGAGGGTGACCCAGCTGGTCCATGGTCAGTGTGACATTTGTGCCTGGCTCACCGTGAACGCCCTAGACATGGTGGCTACATCTCTGTGACATCAGGAGGAGATGCAGATTTTTTTCTGGTTTCAAGCAGAAACAAAGACCTAGGCATGCGATCCCAGAAGCTGAGACAGAAAAGGGGAGGAACCGACTGGAGGGTCTGCTATTGTAGGTGCTGCGGGGGGCAGCAGGGGCCCATGTCTGCCCTGGACTTCATATAAGATGCTAGCACATTTCATCAAATGACATTAAAGAGGCCTAAAGAAATGAAGAGACGTTACATATAAACTTATGGGGAAACTCAGTGTGACCTTAGAATCAATCAGTTCTGGGAATGGTGGGGACCTTCCTGAAATCCTAGATCCCCGATATCAGCCCAGGGCCAACCCCGCACACAGACCTTTCAGAGCAGAGCTGTCCCCAGAGGACTATATTAGCTCTTCCTTGCACAAAGGGGAACTGACTACACCGGATATCAAAACTTATCATAACACTATATGAATGAAAACAGTGGGGTGTTGACTTAGGAACAGGATCTATGTTAACAAAGAGACTAGAGACAATGCCAGAAATAGCGCCTCCACTCCCATATACAAGAGCAAAGCTAGCATTACGAGTCGGTGGATAAAGAAGTTATCACTCAAGAAGTGACTTTGTTATAATCGGGCAGCCACACAAAAATAAATTAAATCTCCTGCACGTGATGTGATGAGCACTGGGTATTATACACAATGCATAAATCATTGAACAAAACTAATGATGTACTTATTGTAGGGCTTTATAGGCGAGATAAACACGACATCAGGCAAGGTGGGCGCAAGGCAAGATTTATTAAAGGCATCTCCGGAGAAGTTTCAGAGCTCAGGAGAAGGGGAGCCAGGAAAGTGGCACCAGGAGGAGATGGGCACCCTCGGGCGAGGTTCCTCGACTCTGGAAAGGGGAGTGGGGGAAGTCGCACTGGGAGGGAGTCGGTGGGGGTCTTTTATCGGGCCAAGGCAGGGCATAGGCTCACATCCATATATGGTAGGGTATTTGGTGATCTGGAGGGTATGGGGTGGGGAGTCCTGATACTTCTGTTTCCTGCATAGGTATTGGGTTACCTATGGAGATGTGACCTGGGCATACATCCTTTTGGTGGGAGAGTCAAGGGTTAAGGAAAGTGGTGGGGGAGGAGGCTGGAAAATGGCGGCCCGGGAGGGGGGGGTCATTTCTATTGTTCCTCCTGCATTCCCAGAGCCCTCCGACACAACATTTATGTTGGCTAACTGAATCTAAATTAAAAAAAAAAAAAGGAAAAAAATTAAAAATCTCTTTCTCATTTCACTCATGAAAACCTGTTCCTCCTCGACAGAAATCTACATTATGAAAAGTAAAGGAAATAATTTTAAAGAAAGTATCATAAATTTATTGTAAGTAAGGATATCTTTTTTCAAGTAGGCTCCATGCCCAGCACAAAGCCCAACACAGAACTTGAACTCACAACCCTGAGATCAAGACCTGAGCTGAAATCAAGAGTCATGTGTGAGATACCTTGGTGGCTCAGTGGGTTAAGCATCTGCCTTCAGCTCAGGTCATGATCCTGGGGTCCTGGGATTGAGTCCCACACAGGACTCCCTGCTCCTCCTGGGGCATCTGCTTCTCCCTCTCCCCCAGCCCCATTCATGCTCTCTCCTGCTCTCTCTCTCTCTCTCTCTCTCAAATAAATATAACCTTAAAAGAAGAAAGAAATAAAGAAAGAAAGGAAGAAAGAAAGAAAGAAAGGAAGGAAGGAAGGAAGGAAGGAAGGAAGGAAGGAAGGAAGGAAAAAAGAAAAGGAAGGAAGGAAGGAAAAAAGAAAGAAAGAAAGAAAAACAGTTGGGTGCTTAACCGACTGAGCCAATAGGCACCCCTAGTGTAGGTGAGGATATCTGAAAACACCAAGAAACCCATAGGAGAAAAGCTTCATAATTGGGTTTAGCAATGATTTCTCGGCTGTGATACCAAAAGTACAGTAGGTAGTTGGACTTCCTTAGAATTCAAAACTTTTGTGCATCAAAGACACTAGGAACAGAATGAAAAGGAAACCAGGGGATGGGAGTAAATATTTGTAAGTCACATGTCTGATAAGGGACTAATACCCAGAGTATATAAAGGTCTCCTACAGCTCAACAACGACAGCCAAAAAACCCAAGGAAAAATAGGCAAAAGATCTGAATAGACATTTCCTCAAAGAAGACATACAGATGGCCAATAAGCGCACAAGGAGATGCTCCATCCCACAAGGCCCCACCCATCACGAGGGAGTGCTCAGCAAAGCTACAGTGAGATAAGCCACTCCATACCCATTAGGATGCCTGTTATCAAAACAAAACAAATAAACAGGAAATGGGGAGTGTGGGCAAGAGTGCAGAGAAGTTAGAAACACCGTGCCTACTGGTGGTGACGTGAAATGGTACAGCTGGGGTGGAAAACTGCACAGCACTTGCTCAGAAGAATTAAAAATATGATCCAGGAATTCCACTTCCGGGAGAAGTCAAGGCGGGGACTTGAACAGGTATTAGTTCCCCCCGAATTTATAGCAACATTATTCACAACAGCCAAAGAGGAGAAGTGACTCAACTAAAATGTGAGGTGCAGACACAGATAAGCACCCTAATCTCTCCACACCTGTCCGGCAGCTCCGTGGACCCCGTGAAGGGCTCCTTGTGTATTTTTGGCATGAATCCTGTTTGTGTCAGTTGTGTGGATTTGCAGTGATCTTCTCTAAACTGTGTGCATTTCCAATTTTACTATTTCCAATTTCAACTACTCCCAAATTGCTCTCCAGGGGCCGCATCAGCTACTCTCCCAGCATTGTGGGGAAGTTCCCACCTGCCACATGGTTGGTACCATCTGACCCTAGTACCATGTGCTTGTCCAGAAACAGTGAAACCAGACCATTGTCGTTGTGCATTTTGACAATTTCTGGAGAGAAGGCACCTCTTCTTACATGTTTATAGGCCATCTGGATTTTCTGTCTCATGAGTTGCTCTTCTGTATATTTTGTCCCTGGACTTTTTTGTATTATGCTGATATATGTTATACATAGAAATCTAATGGAAGATTTTTCATGCTTAAAAAGGAAGGAAATTCTCACTCTTGTTACAACATGGAGGAACCTTGAGGACATTATGCTCTGTGACAAAAAACATGAGGCCAGTCCCAAAAGGACAAATGCTGTATGATTTCACTTATACAATGTGCCTATGGAAGTCAAAATCAGAGACAGAAAGTAGAAGTGTGGGTGCTGGGGCTGGGAAGGGAGGGTGGGGTTTGTGTTCACTGGGGACAGGGCTGCCCTGGGAGATGAGCAGGTCCTGGAAGGGTGCTTACAGCTGCATAGCAGTGTAAATATGTTTAGTGTCACAGAACTAGAGACTCAAAATGCTAAATTTCACATTGTGCAGATTTTACAACAATAAAATACACACAAATCACAAACATGAGTAAAAACAACTATACAGAAATTTAATGCTTACATGATGAAAAACACCATGAAAAGATAGAAGACAAAACCCAGTCTGAGAGAAGATAATGCAACTTTCAGACTACACAACAAATGGAAATGTGTTTATACCAGTAAGATAAAGATGGACAAGGTAGTAGAAAATGCATGTACAAAATATATGGGAGAGCAATCCGTGAAACAGAAAATCCAGATGGCCTATAGACATGTAAGAAGATGTTCCCTCTCTCCAGGACTTATCAAAATGCACAAAGGACGATGGTTTGTATCACTGTTTCTGGACAAGCAAACAGTACCGGAGTCCAATGGTACAAACAATGTAGCAGGTGGGAACTTCCCCACAATGCCAGGAGAGTAGCTGATAGGGTCACTTGAGAGAAATTCAGCAATAGTTAGTAAAATTGGAAATGCACATAGTTTAGAAAAGATCACTGCAAAAACATACAACTGACACAAACAGGATTCGTACCAAAAATGCACAGGGAGCTCTTTAGCATGGTCCACGGGGCCATCTGAGCGCTGGGTTGTAGCCACTCTCGGATCCTGCACAAGATCGAAAGCCACCAGGAAGAAAATGAAGAAGTCCCTCTGCCTCCAGCTGGATGATTCTTTAGGTGGGAGGAGATGGGAACATAACCTTACATGCAGGTTAGACTGTGCTTCAGGGATGGGTTTTGAACTTCTTCTTGAATTATTAAATACGATTGAAAGAGAGTAAGAGAAAGAACAAATAACCCAACAAGTGGACCCCACAGAAGCCAATAATGAGAGATTGTAGTGAATCAGTGAATAGTTCGGTGCATAAGTAAAGAAAGGAAGGGAGGGAGGGTGGGAAGGAGCAGACAAATGCTCATCCTCTCTTACCCAGCAGTTAGTCCTCCATCCACACGCTAGAGAAACATTTGCACAGGAGACAAAAATAAGGATAGTTACTGCCATGTCATTTACAACGTCCAAGAACAGCAAGCATCACATGTCCCCCTCAACAGGAAAGTGGGAAGTTCAGGAGTACCATAATTACACCCCTGAACACTATAGATCAATTAAAATAACACAGAATCTGTTTAGATCATCAAGGGTAAAGCTCAAGAACAAGACTGAGCAGGAAAATAACCACACTGCACAACCGTACATACTGCATGAAACCGTGTCCATAAAATCTAAAGCCCACAAAACAACACTCACTTTTACACAGGAATTCATGCAGACACTGTGACAATACAAAAACCTGGATGGGAAAGTTCCCCCAGGTCAGAAAATGGCTCTCTACTACAGGGCAGGGAGAATGGCTCTGGTGAAAGGGTGGGATAGGATCCTAATTGTATCTGGAATGTTTCATTTCTTTCAGAAATAAAATCTGTGCAAATAGGACAAGATGTTAACATTTAAAATTCTACTGTGTGCATGGGTGTTTGCTATCAGTACTTTTAGTATGTCTAAAAAAATTTCCATTATGGATGACAGACCTGAATGTGAGATAGGAATCCATCAAAATCCTAGAGAACACAGGCAGCAGCCTCTTTGACCTCAGCCGCAGCAACTTCTCGCTGAACACATCTCCAAAGGCAAGGAAAACAAAAGCAAAAATGAACTCTTGGGACTTCAATAAGATAAAAACTTTTGCAAAGGAAATAGCCAACAAAACTAAAAGGCAGCCTCCAGACTGGGAGAAGATATTTGCAAATGACGAATCAGATAAAGGGCTATTTAGCATCCAGAATGTATAAAGAACTTATCTAACTCAACACCCCAAAATTAAATAATCCAGTTAAGAAATGGGAAGAAGACATGAATTGACATTTTTCCAAGGAAAACAGACAAATGACCAACAGACATGTGAAGAAATGCTCCCCATCACTGGGCATCAGGGAAATATAAATCAAAACCACAATGAGAGACCACCTCACCGCAGTCAGAATAGCTAAAATTAATAGCTCAGGACACAACAGATGTTGGCAAGGATGTGGAGAAAGGGAAACCCTCTTACACTGCTGGTGGGAATGCAAGCTGGTGCAGCCACTCTGGAAAAAAGAATGGAGGTTCCTCAAAAAGTTAAAACCGCAGCTACCCTAAAACCCAGCAATTGCATTACTAGGTATTTATATAAAGGATACAAACATAGTGATTCAGAGGGGCACCTATACCCCAATGTTCTTAGCAGCAATGTTCACAATAGCCAAACTGTGGAAAGAGCCCACATAATGGAATACAGAATATTCCAATATTCCATAATGGAATATTACTCAGCCATCAAAAAGAATGAAATCTTGTCATTAGAAATGATGTGGATGAAACTAGTCTGTATTATGCTAAGTGAAATAAGTCAAGCAGAGAAAGACAAATCTCATGATTATACTCATATGCGGAATTTAAGAAATAAAACAGATGAACATAGGAGAAGGGAAGAAAAAATGAAATAGAGAGGGAGGCAAACCACAAGAGACTCTTAACTCTATGAAAAAAACTGAGAGTTGCTAGAGAGGAGGTGGGTGGGGGGATGGAGTAACTGGGTGATGGGCATTAAGGAGGACAGTTGATAGAATGAGCCCTGGGTGTTATATACAACTGATGAAACACTAAGTTCTACCCTTGAAACTAATAATTCACTATATATTAACTAACTTGAATTTAAATAAAATCTTAAAAAAGAAAAGAACAACCAGAAAAAGAAGGTTGGGGTGGGGGGCTTATGCTTAGTGCTGCCCCCACACCAGTATCGAGAGCCTGCACAGGTCATAGGCCATCTATTCATGTCAGACTGCTGGAACAGATCCTCAGACTGGAGGCTTAAACAATGGACATTTACTTCTCATAACACTGGAGGCGAGACATTCCAGTTCCAGGTGCCATCCTGTTGGGTTCTGATAGGGACTCTCCTCCCCCATGTATCTTGATGAGGGGAAGGGGGAAGCAAGCTTGCTGGCATCTCTGGTATAAGGACACTAATTCCATCATGGGGGCCCCACCCTCAACACCTCCCAAGGCACTGCCTCTTGATGCCATTGCATTGGGAATTAGGGGTCACCATATGAATTGGGGGGACTCCAATATCAGACCATAGCAAGCCCGTTGACTTCCCTTCTCTAAGAAGCCCTGTATCCTCCCTTGAAATGGGGGGACAATATGAGTTTGCCTCTCAGGATGGAACTGGCTGAGCTCTGCACTCCTGGCACAGCTCAGTAGCTCAGGAAAGGGTGGTGCCTTCTGCTTTTAGCATTATACTCTTACCCAGACACTTACCAGCCACAAAGAGGAAAGTCAAGCATGATAAATGTTTTCTTTACCCTTGGACTTCTTAGAAATAAGAAAATGATCAACAGGGATAAGCAGTGACTAATACTTGTCATGCCACAAGATTTAAAAATTGAGGCTCAGAGGGTGATGTGCCAAAAGTCACATAGCATAAGACTGAGAGGAACTGGAGTAAGTCTTCTGGACCCTTCCCTGCCCTGCCTCTGGGACAGATGCTAAATCTTATAGCAATGCAGATTTTTCTTCCAAACAAGCTCTCTTAGAAGCCCCACCCAGGTCAGGTGACAAGCTCCAAGCCAAAAGCCCTGAGCTGAGATGTGTGTCCCTGATTCATGCAAAAGAGCCTCCCTGGGCAGGGTCTGACACGAGCTCCCTTGAGTCACTGAAGCTTGGCCCAAGATTGAGGCTGGGAGGCTGGCATTCCAAAGTTTCCATAGTCCGGAAGGGCCCAGAAGTGACAGCTCAGGTTACACGGTTGGATCCTGCCTTCCTGGTGCCTCTGACATTGTGCATACCTTTGCATATGTTTAAACAGGCCAAACTTTACGCTAATTTTGAAGGAAAGGAAGTGGCCATGTCTGTGCTTTTCACATGAAGCCTTTCACAGCAGCATTGTAAAGTGCGCATCGTAAATCCCCATTCTTCAGGTGCAGAGACTGAGCTTCAGAGACGGAAGGTCACTGCCCACGTTCACGCAACTAATGAGGGGCAGAGCTGGCAATGGGGCTCAGTATCTCAGCCCCCAGGGCTGCTGCCTCTCCCGGTGTTGGTTCAAGTCCTCCAAGAAGGAGATACCAGGACAGGGTCAACTGCACAAGGATATTGTAGGGGAACCACCTGTCCGAGGAGCCAGGAAGGCCAGGACAGTGGCTTTGCCCTGCTGCAGACCTTCACTACGAAGGAGAGCGGGAAGGTAGATTGGTGGGCGGGCACGGATGGACAGTCCCTGCAATCTCAGAAGGATGCCGCAAGGCCCCTAGGGGCTCCTCAAGCCATAGTCAGCTGTGGGGCAAGTTCAGTGTCCCGCAGACGTGCTGGTGAGCTTCAGAGCAGGAGCAGCCACTGGCCCATGAAGCTCCCTGTGGTTACAGCTCTTTCAGCGGCATCCTCATGATCGCAGTGAGTTTGACTACCTTGAGAACGGGCTCAACATTTTGATAAAGCTATCCAGTGATACATCTCAGGAGCCTTAAGATGATCTTGCTCTTTTCTCCTAGAAACTCCCCTTCTAACAAATTATCCTAAGGGAAGAGGACCAAGTCCAGGGAAGTCTTTATGCATGCCACTGTTGAGAGCAGCATCAGTTAGAAAGGTAATACACAGACACACACACACACACACACACATATGCACACATACATAATATATACCCACACACAAACACACAGGCACCTGTACACATATACGTATATAACATACACACGTAAGACAAGTATACTAAACACACATGTAACTTGCACACACATACTTATGCATAAAATAAATACGCGAATGTAACATGTACATGCATACATAACACACGTGCGCACACAACATGCGTACACAGAAATGCCTTCTCTGGTGAGACGATAAAATGATGATGGTCAACCTGCAAAGGCACATGGACCCTTCCACCCGAAATCTTCAAATATTGAGACTGACGATGTCACACACACGCTAAAAGGATGTAACAGGATTTATTACTTTTATAATTGATGTCTCTAGGGAGATCTGTTGCAAAATGGCTTGAGAGAGCAAGGAAAGGAGCCTGGCTCCAGGTCTTTATTATGGTTAGGGATGAGTGGTCTGGGGGAGGGTCTGCACACACATGGGAAGGGACTTGAAGAGTTTGAGTCTCCCATCACTGCCAAAGAAGAGAGCACCCAGGTTGTCTTATTAGCTTGCCCAGATAGGGAAACAGAGAGAGGTGAGGTTTCAAAGCTGTCAGCAAACATCAAAAAAATGGAGTCTGACTCTTCATTATAGGGAGAATCTAACCTACCTTATATGCTTTTCTCAAATGGGTGTGTTAACATTAAAAGCTACTATTCATTTAGCATCATTCTCTTTCACTTGTAAAGGCTGGATGGAGTAAAAGCTGGGATTCCCCTGCAGCTGGCTAGGTGAGTGCCTGTGCTACAGGTAATGTACCCTTCCCCCAGGCTGCAGCTAGCCCGATTATGGTGGCAGAGTCAAGCTCCAAGTACTGAGTTATTAGCAGTGATTGCCTTTCTATGATCATTTTCTTACATTTCTTTATTCTCCAAATTTTCTTTTTTTTTTTTTAGTGTATATTACTTTTAAGAATCAAAAAAAACAGCCTATTTCAGAGAGTATAGTGGTAGTTGCCTGGGTTCAAGAGGAGAGAAAATGGGAAGATATTGGTCAAAGGGTACAAACTTCCAGCTATAAAATTAATAAGTTCTGGGGATCTAAAGTACAGCATAGTAATTATAGCTAATAAACTGTATTATATACTTGAAAGTTGCTAAGAGAAGAGATCTTGAATATTCTCATCACAAAAACAGCAATGGCAATTATGTGACAAGATAGAGGTGTTGGCTAACACAATGGTGATAAGCATGTTGTAATATGTAAGTGTCTCAAATCAACATATTGTACACCTTAAACTTACACAATGTTATGTGGGAATTATATCTCAATAAAACTGAAAAAATAGCTTTTTTTTTTTTTAAAGATTCCATCCATTCATTTGTCAGAGAGAGAGATCACAAATAGGCAGAGAGGCAGGCAGAGAGAGGGGGGGAAGCAGGCTCCCCACTGAGCAGAGAGCTCGATGCAGGGCTTGATCCCAGGACCCTGGGATCATCACCTAAGCCAAAGGCAGAGGCTTAACCCACTGAGCCACCTAGGAGGGCCCCCCCAAAATAGCTTATTTAACAGTCTTTTTCTACATTATTCTTTTTTATTTTATTTTTTATTTTTAAATAGACACTTAGTGTGAAGCCCTACTCGGGGCTTGAGCTCACAACCCAAGATCAAGACCTGAGAAGAGATCCAGGGTCAGATGCTTAACTGACGGAGGTGCCCAGGTACCCCTCAACATTATTCTTGGTCTGAAAACTCCCTTACACCAGAGTTTAGAGTCACCAAGGAGGAAAAGAAGAGCAGAGTAGGGAGAAGAAGGAAGAATTTGACATTCTCCAACAGAGGTCTATTAGCAATGAACCCTCAACTGAAAATCCTTATCAATGTGAAGCTTTACAAAGGGGGATTTCTGTGTAAGAAAAGACTCTTCATAATTCCACTATTTTTTTTTACAACATTTATTTTCAATATATTAAAGTTACAAATCCTTGAAGTCCGGCATTGTGACGCCACTAGCTTTTGTTTTATTTTTCAACGTTCTTCTGGCTTTTTGGGTCTTTTCTGGTTCCATACAAATTTTAGGATTATTTGTCCCAGCTTTGTGAAAAATGTCAATGATATTTTGATAGAGATTACATTGAATATGTAGATTGCTCTGGGTAGCATAGACATTTTAATGATATTTTTTCTTCCAGTCCATGAACATGGAATGTTTTTCCATTTCTTTGTGTCTTCCTCAATTTCCTTCATAAGTGTTCTGTAGTTTTTAGAGTACAGATCCTTTACCTCTTTGGTTAGGCTTATTCCTAGGTATCTTATAGGTTTTGGTGTGATTGTCAATGGGATCGATTTTCCCAATTTTTGGCGCAGTTGTAAATGGAATCAATATTCCTTAATTTTTCATTCTTCTCTCTCACTGTGAATGTATAGAAATGTAACTGATTTCTGTGCATTGACTTTATATCCTGCCAGGTTGCTGAATTGCTGTATGAGTTCTAGCAATTTTGGGGTGGAGTCTTTTGGGTTTTCCACATAAAGTATCAGGTCGTCTGTGAAGAATGAGAGTTTGTCTCCTTCTTTGCCAATTTGGATGCCTTTTATTTCTTTTTGTTGTCTGACTTCTGAGGCTAGGACTTCTAGTACTATGTTGAACAACAGTGGTGAGAGTGGGTATCCTGTGGTGTTCCCGACCTTAGGGGAAAAGTTCTGTTTGTTTGTTTTTTTCCATTGAGAATGATATTTGTTGTGGGCTCTTGGTCTGTGGAATGGAAGAAGATATTTGCAAATGACATATCAGATAAAGGGCTACTATCCAAAATCTATAAAGAACTTACCACACTGAATACCCAAAAAACAAATAATCCAATTAAGAAATGGGCAGAAGACGTGAACAGATATTTCTGCAAAGAAGACATCCAAATAGCCAACAGACACATGAAAAAATGCTCAATATCACTCAGCATCGGGGAAATGCAAATCAAAACCACAGTGAGATACCACCTCACACCAGTCAGAATGGCTCAAATTAACCAGTCAGGAAACAACAAATGTTGGCAAGGATGTGGAGAAATGGGAACCCTCCTACACTGTTGGTGGGAATGCAAGCTGGTGCAGCCACTCTGGAAAAAAGAATGGCAGTTCCTCAAAAAGTTAAAACTAGAGATGCTCTATGACCCATCAATTGCACTACTAGGTATTTACCCAAATGATACACACAGTTATTTGAAGGGGCATCTGCATCCCAATATTCATAGCAGTAATGTCCGCAATAGCCAAACTGTGGAAAGAGCCCAGATGTACATCAACAGATGAATGGATGAAGAAGATGTGGTGTATATATTTACAATGGAATATTACTCAGCCATCAGAAAAGATGAATATTTAACATTTACATCAATGTGGATGAAACTGGAGGATAATATGCTGAGCAAAATAAGTCAATCAGAGAAGGACAAGTATCAAATGAAACAAGGACAAGAAAAGAACAAGTATCATATGTGGACTATAAGAAACAGTGCAGAGGATCAAAGGGAAGGGAGGAAAAACTGAATGGAAAGTTATTAGAGAGGGAGACAAACCATGAGAGACTCTTAACTCTAGGAAACAAACTGAGGGTTGCTGGAGGGGATGTGGGTGGGGGGGGATGGGGTAATTTGGTGATGGGTATTAAGGAGGACATGTGATGTGATGAGCACTGGGTGTGACATGCAACTGATAAATTATTGAACTGTACATCTGAAACTAATGAGGCACTATATGTTGACTAATTGAATTTAAATTTTAAAAATAAAATAAAATAAAATAAAATAAAGTTACAAATCCTGACACCTAATATTTTCTTAGGCTTTGACATCCTATCAATGTATTAGTTAGTGAAGGCTAGGCAACAAATAACCTCAACACAGAGTGGCCTAACACAACAGGATTATGTTTCTTGCTTACATAGCAGGCCATAGCAGTGCCAGGACAACATGTGTCAGAGGTGGGGCTGGAGTGTCCCATATTCTCTCTCATTCAGAGACACAAGTGACCAGGGATTTGCCCCTCCAACCAGTGGTTTGCAAAGTTGTCTTTGTCATCTCTATTCCAGCCTGTAAAAAGGGAAAGAACGAAGGCCCACCGGAGGTTTTCAAGGGCCAAGACTGGAAATGGCACACATCGCTTTTGCTCAAGTCCACCTGATGAGAACTCAGTAATTTTGGCCACCTCCTAACTGTGAGGAGCTGGGGAAGGTAATATCCACCAGGGAGGAAGATAAACAGATCTTCAAATGCCACCAGCATTTTCTACCAGAGTTTACAAAGCTTTTTGTATGCACCACAAACTAAGAGATCTAAAAATAATACTTGGTACCATTGACCAAATTACATAATTAAACATCTTCAAAGGTTGAAATATATTTATAAATTGCTTACACTTGATTCACTTTTAATTATTTCAAGGCTCTGACAAATCTTCCTGATACTGAAGGAATTCTTTTTTTTTTTTTAATTCATTTATTTTAAAGGGGTAGAGAGGAGCAGAGGGAGATAGAGAGAATTCCCAAGCAGACTTCCCACTGAGTATGGAGCCTGATTTGGGGCTCAATCCCAGGACCCCAATATCATAACCTGAGCTGAAATCAAAAGTCAAATGCTTAACCGACTTAGTCACCCAGGTGTCCTTGAAGGAATTTTCATAAATCAAATAAAGTATATTTATAAAAACAATGAACTCATAATACATATGACATGAGATTTCTACTTAAAATCACAAGTATAAATCAATTTATTTACCTACACATTTAATTGGAGCTATAAGACTGTCACTCTAGAACACCAAATTCTCTTTATACCATATTTACACAGAATAATTAACATGAAATATATATATATGTGTGTGTGTGTGTGCATGCATATGGTAGATTTTGATTCTCCTAAATAAATTGGCAGAATCCTGCAATTTATTTATTATGTATAGTACTGTTCTCCTGGTCACACTTCGCACTGGACCCACTTGGTAATGCCAGGATTCGAGTGTGGTTATTGACTTAAAAGCAATGAGAGGTAGTTGGAGGGGATCTTGAAAAGGACCAGCAGCCCCTTGTTGGGCAACTACCATAGGAATCCTCACTGGAGTAGCAAGCAGTAAGAGGTAGACCTCCCTAGATAGGTAAGGAAGGGGCTGCTTATACCAGCAGAAGAGGCTTGGCAAAATTTAGGGGTTCAAGTTTGTCATTAGAATCTGCCCACCTGTCCATATTCCAATTCTTAAGGCTCCACTCTTTCTCAATCAATGCCACAACTTTAGCATAAAATAATAAAAATGGCAACATATCCTCATGAATGTTCATAGCAGCTTTATTCATAATGAACCAAACTGGAAACAGTCCCTGTGTCCACTAATGGGAAAACAGATGAACAAGGTATTCACAAAATGTTACACTACTCAGCAATTAAAAAAAAAAAATGAACTACCAATACACTTATAAACATGGGTGATCTCCAAAATTTTATGTGAGTAAAAGAAGCCTTACACAAAAGAATTCATAGTGTAGGATTCTATTTATATGACATTCTAGAATATGCAAATCTGACCTATGATAGAAGAAAACAGGTTGACTTTGGAGGTGTGGGGTCACAGACTGATTGAGAAGGGGCCTGAGGGAATGTTTAGAGGTAATGTTCTATATCTTGATAAAGCTTTAGGTTACACATTTATCAAACTCAGTGAGTAGATACTTGAGATTCGTGCCCTTTACTGTATGTATATGTTATATCAAAAGAAAAAAAGTAAAAACTAACATTGAATTTTAGGCACTGGCATGCTTGCTAGTATATTTATGGAGAGAGCACAGATATCTGTAATTTACTTTGAAGTGCATCAAGAAATTCAGATAGATTTATGGATGGAGAGAGGAATGAATATATGGATGCATATGTAGCATGTAGTAAGATGTTTTTTTGTTTGTTTGTTTTTTGTTTTTTGTTTTAAGCAGTAAGATGTTAATGGTGGTGGTGATAATGGGTTGTCCACTGTAAGATTCTTTCAACTTTTTATATGTTTGAAAATTATTATAAAAATAATTTTAGGGGCACCTGGGTGGCTCAGTGGGTTAAAGCCTCTGCCTTCGGCTCAGGTCATGATCCCAGGGTCCTGGGATCGAGCCCCACATCAGGCTCTCTGCTTAGCAGGGAGCCTGCTTCCTCCTCTCTCTCTGCCGGCCTCTCTGCCTACTTGTGATCTCTGTCAAATAAATAAATAAAATCTTAAAAAAAATAATTTTAAATTTAAAAATAAATGTTAAAAATGATCTCACTCAACATGTTCAAGAGAAAGCTGTAAACAGCTGACAAGAAAACTGATAAATTAGCAGATCTAATGTTCTGTACAATATAGCCCAGTGAGACAAAAAGATGAAATAGAGGGTAATGGTTATAGATGATGTAAGGAGAAGATAAAAAAAAGAAGAAGAAATATTTATAACAAATATCATATATAAAGTAGAATAAATATTTTTTATGTAATTTCTAAGAATTTCTCAGAATTGATGTAAGACTCAAACTCTCAAGTCCAGGAAACACAAGAGATTTAACAGGTAAGATAATACATTTAAAAGAGAAAGAAACTTTCCTTTCTAGGCATAGCATAATAAAGTTGCAGAATACAGAAAGGGAGAGAAAGAGAAAAGAGTGGAGAATAAGGGAAAGGAGAGTTCCTAAATCATCCAGAGAAAAAGGAAAAGTTATTTATAAAGGAATGAAGTCTAGACTGACAAGAGGCTTACCAACAACAACAATAACAGAAATTACAAGATCATGGAATAGTATCTTCAAAGTACTAAGAAAAAACAAGTCAACAAAGACTCACATCCTAATTGAAATACTGTTCAAAATGAGGTGACATAATAACATTTTCAGACACACAAAGACAGAGAGTTAACTACAAACAGACACTCAATACTGGAAATTTTAAGTAGTAAATTTCAGGAAAAAGGAAAATAATCCCAGAAGACCTATTTGAAGTACCAGAAACAGGGGTGCCTGGGTGGCTCCGTGGGTTAAAGCCTCTGCCTTCAGCTCAGGTCATGGTCCTGGGGTCCCGGGATCAAGCCCCACATCTGCTCAGTGGGGAGCCTGCTTCCCCTCCCCCCCCCGCCTGCCTCTCTGCCTACTTGTGATCTCTGTCTGTCAAATAAATAAATAAATAAATAATCTTAAAAAAAAAAGAAATACCAGAAACAATGGTAAATGTATAACAAATCTAAACAACTACTGTTCCTATAAAACAATTACAATAATGTGTAATGTGAAGATTAAAAAGAAAATCAAACACAACCATAAAGCTAAACAGATAATTAAAATACTAAAAAGTATTTTTAAAAAGTGACATAAGAGAGGGATAGGCTGACCAGAGTTAAAGCTTCCTAAGCCCCTTCTATTAAATAATAATACAGGTGGAGATTATTATTGGGGGACCGTTATTCTGCTTTACCTCATCCTGTAATCAGGCCCATGAATGTATAAATCCAACCCACATGCAAAACATATTCACCAGATCCAAAGTTTCCCCAAAGTTTCAACCTATTACATTACCCATTAAATTAAAATTCCAATTTTTTAAAAGATTTTATTTATTTATTTGACAGACAGAGATCACAAGTAGGCAGAGAGGCAGGCAGAGAGAGAGAGGAGGAAGCAGGCTCCCTGCAAAGCAGAAAGCCTGATGCGGGGCTCGATCCCAGGATCCTGGGATCAT
This sequence comes from Lontra canadensis, assembly GCF_010015895.1. Taxonomy (NCBI): domain Eukaryota; kingdom Metazoa; phylum Chordata; class Mammalia; order Carnivora; family Mustelidae; genus Lontra; species Lontra canadensis. Next base: position 61,842,944 of record NW_022630995.1, on the reverse strand, counting down.
GACCTGAACCGAAGGCAGAGGCTTTAACCCACTGAGCCACCCAGGTGCCCCTTAAATTCCAACTTTAAGATCACCTGATTAACAATTTTAGTTCCATCTGCCACCTTAATTGCCCCTTGCCATGTGATGTAATATATTCACAGGTTCTAAGAATTATAACATGGAAATCTCTAGAGGGCCATTATTCTATCTAGCCTGGAGAGAATTTCCAAAAAGTGGCCCAGGAAGAGATAACCCAGGTGGAGTTGAATGGTCACCATGGGTTGATTATCCTGAGTCCAGGAAAACTAAAACAGATAGTTAGGGAAGAGCACAAAAGGAGAGAGCTACACAAAGAGAGAAACCTGGAGATCAACAATCTTTACTTAAATATGGACCTGCTCATGCATGTAAGGAAACTGTATGAGGCTATGGAAGAAATACTAGAAAGGATTAAAAGGAAAAATCCTTAGGACTCACACAAGTCCAGGAAAAGCCCTCTCTTCCCACCAGACAGAGTGGCAAACCTTATAATTCATGGAACACCAGGTACAGTATTTAGAAACTGGCTTTGGTACTGAGGACAAATTCATCTTAGACTAAATGGTGGTCTGGTCCTGCCTAATAAATCTTAGAAGCTGTACTTAACATATTCAAACTGTTTCCAAGTAACTTACCTGTATCCCAAAGGAAGCTCCAAAATATTTATAGAGATATAAAAATAGCCAGGATTCAACAAGGTAAAACCACAATGTCTTGTGTCAAATACAAAACTACCAAACATAGAAAGAAACAAGAAAATGCAACACATAATAAAGAGAAAAATCAAGCAGTACAAGCAGGCCCAGAAATGACACAGGTGACAAAATTAGTACATCAAAACTGTTATTATAACTGTATTCCATATGTTCAGAAATCTAGGTGAAAGATTGAACATAAGAAGAAGCAACATAGGGGCATCTGGGTGGCTCAGTGGGTTAAGCCTCTGCCTTCAGCTCAGGTCATGATCTCAGGGTCCTGGGATCGAGCTCCACATCAGGCTTTCTGCTCAGGGGGAGCCTGGTTCCCCCTTTCTCTCTGCCTGCCTCTCTGCCTACTTGTGATCTCTCTGTCAAATAAATAAATAAAATATTTAAAAAAGAAAGAAAGAAAGAAAATGGATGTATAGGTAATTTATTAAAAAAAAATTAAAAAGAAGAAGCAACATAAAAGATATTATAAAAGACCCAAACTGAACTTCCAGAGATGAAAACTAATGTCTGAGATGAAAAATATACTGGGTAGAATAAATGGCAGATTTTATATTGCAGAAAAAAGTATTAGTGAAATTTAAGACATAAAAAGAAACTATTCAATGTGATACAGAGAGAAAAAAGCCTTCGAAATAAGGAGCTGTGTAACTGGACCAGATGATCATCACAGATATATTCAGAACATTCCATCCCAAAGCAATAGAATACATATTCTTCCCTACTGCACATGGAACATTCTCCAGAATAGATCACATCCTGAGTCACAAATCAGATATCAGCCTATACCAAAAGATTGGGATCATTCTCTGCATACTTTCAGATCACAATGCTTTGAAACTAGAACTTGACCACAAGAGGAAAGTTGGAAAGAACTCAAATACATGTAGGCTAAAGAGCATCCTCCTAAAGAATGAATGGGCCAACCAGGGAATTAAAAAAGAACTAAAAATTTATGAAAACAAATGAAAATGAAAACAAAACTGTTCAAAATCTTTGGGTTGCAGCAAAAGTGGTCCCGAGAGGAAAGTATATAGCAATACAAGACTTTCTCAAGAAACAAAAAAGGTCTCAAATACATAATCTAACCCTACACCTAAAGGAGGTGAAGAAAGAACAGCAAATAAAGCCTAAACCCCGCAGGAGAAGAGAAATAATAAAGATCAGAGCAGAAATCAATGAAATAGAAACCAAAAGAACAGTAGAACAGATCAACAAAACTGGGAGCTCATTCTTTGAGAGAATAAGATTGAGAAACCCCTGGTCAAACTTACAAAAAACTACCCAAATTAATAAAATCATGAATGAAAATGTAGAGATCACAACCAACACCAAAAAAATAAAGCAATTATAAGAACATATTACGAGCAACTATACACCAGCAAATTTGACAATCTGGAAGAAACAGATGCATTCCTAGAGACATATAAACTACCAAAACTGAACCCAGAAGAAATAGAAAACTTGAACAGACACATAACCAGCAAGGAGATTGAAGCAGTAATCAAAAATCTCCCGATAAACAAGAGCCCAAGGCCAGACGGCTTCCCAGGGGAATTCTACCAAACATTTAAAGAAGAATTAATACCTATTCTCCTGAAACTGTTCCAAAAATATAGAAATGGAAGGGAAACTTCCAAACTCATTTTATGAGGCCAGCATCACCTCAATCCCAAAATCAGACAAAGATCCCATCAAAAAGGAGAATTACAGACCAATATCCCTGATGAACATGGATGCAAAACTTCTCACCAAAATAATAGCCAATAGGATCCAACAGTACATTACAAGGATTATTCACCAAGACCAAGTGGGATTTATTCCTGGGCTGCAAGTTTGGGTCAACATCTGCAAATCAATCAATGTGATACAATATATTAATAAAAAGAAAGAACAAGAACTATCGGATCCTCTCAATAGATGCTGAAAAAATAGTTGACAAAGTGGCTCAGTCGTTGGGCATCTGCCTTCGGCTCAGGTTGTGATCCCAGGGTCCTGGGATCCAACCCTGCATTGGGCTCCATGCTTGGTGGTAAGCCTGCTTCTCCCTCTCCCATTTGCCCTGCTTGTGTTCCCTTTTTTGCTGTCTCTCTCTCTGTCAAATAAATAAATAAAATCTATTTTTTAAAAAGTACAGCATTTTTTCTTGACCAAAACTCTTCACAGTGTAGGGATAGAGGTACGTACCTCGATATCATCAAAGCTGTCTATGAAAAACCCACAGCAATTATCATTCTCAATGGGGAAAAGCTGAGAGCTTTGCCCCAAAGGTCACAAACATGGCAGGGCTGTCCATAATCACAACTGTTATTCAACATAGTACTAGAAGTCCTAGCCTCCACAATCAGACAACAAAATGAAGTGAAAGGCATCTGAATTGGCAAAGAAGTCAAATTCTCACTCTTTGCAGATGATATGATACTTTATGTGGAAACCCCAAAAGACTCCACTCCAAAATTGCTAGAACTCATACAAGAATTCAGTAAAGTGTCAGGATATAAAGTCAATGCACAGAAATCAGTTGCATTTCTGTACACCACCAAGACAGAAGAAAGAGAAATTAAAGAGTCAATCGCATTTACAGTTGTTCCCAAAACCATAAGATACCTAGGAATAAATCTAACCAAAGAGGCAAAGAATCTGTACTCAGAAAACTATAGAGTACTCATGAAAGAAATTGAGGAAAACACAAAGAAATGGAAAAACATTCCATGCTTATGGATTGGAAGAACAAATATTATGAAAATGTCTATGCTACCTAGAGCAATCGACACATTTAAAGCAACCCATAGCAAAATATCATCAACTTTTTTCAAAGAAATGGAACAAATAATCCTAAAATTTATACGGAACCAGAAAAGACCCCAAATAGCCAAATAGCTAGAGGAGTGTTGAAAAAGAAAACCAAAATTGGTGGCATCACAATTCCGAACTTCAAACTCTATTACAAATCTGTAATCATCAAGACAGGATGGTACTGGCACAAAAACAGACACATAGGTCAAGGGAACAGAAGAGATAGTCCAAAAATGGACCCTCAACTCTATGGTCACTAATCTTCAACAAAACAGGAAAGAATGTCCAGTGGAAAAAAGGGAGTCTCTTCAACAAATGGTGCTGGGAATATTGGACAGCCACTTGCAGAAGAATGAAAGTGGACTATACCACACACTCAAAAAAAATAGACTCAAAATGGATGAAAGACCTCAATGTGAGACAGGAATCCATCCAAATCCTTGAGGAGAACACAGGCAGCAACCTCTTTAACCTCAGCCGCAGCAACTTCTTCCTGGAAACATCACCAAAAGCAAGGGAACCAAGGGCAAAAATGAACTATTGGGACTTCATCAAAATCAAAAGCTTTTGCACAGCAAAGGAAACAGTCAACAAAACCAAAAGACACCTGACAGAATGGGAGAAGATATTTGTAAACGAATATCAGATAAAGGTCTAGTATCCAAAATCTATAAAGAACTTAGCAAACACAACACCCAAGAACAAATAATCCAATCAAGAAATGGGCAGAAGACATGAACAGACATTTCTGCAAAGACATCCAAATGGCCAACAGACACATGAAAAAGTACTCAACATCACTCAGCATCAGGAAAATAAAAATCAAAAGCACAGTGAGATACCACCTTACACCAGTTAGAATGGCTCAAATTAACCAGGATGGCAAGGATGCATAGAAAGGGGAACTCTTCTACACTGTTGGTGGGAATGCAAGCTGGTGCAGCCACTCTGGAAAACAGTATGGAGGTTCCTCAAAAAAGTTGAAAATAGAATTACCCTACAACCCAGCAATTGCCATACTGGATATTTACGCTAAAGATACAAATGTAGTGATCCAAAGGAGCACATGCACCTGAATGTTTATAGCAGCAATGTCCACAATAGCCAAACTATGGAAAGAGCTTAGATGTCCATCAACAGATGAGCAGATAAAGAAGACGTAGTGTCTATATATACAATGGAATACTATACAGCCATCAAAAAGCCCCGAAATCTTGCCATTAGCAACAATATGGATGAAACTAGAGGGTATTATGCTAAGCGAAAAAAGTCAGAGAATGATAATTATCATATGATCTCACTGATAGGAGGAATTTGAGAAATAAGACAAAGGATCATAGGAGAAGAGCAGGAAAAATGAAACAAGACAAAACCCTAGAGGGAGACAAACCATAAGAGACTCTTAATCTCAGAAAACAAACTGAGGGTTGCTGGAGTTGAGGGCAGTGGAAGGAGTGGGGTGACTGGGTGGTAGACATTGGTGAAGGTATGTGCTATGGTGAGAAAAAATGTAAAAAAAAAAAAGGAGATGTGTAATTGGAGTCATGAAGAAAGAAGAAAGAGAAAAATGGGAAGAGAAATTATTTGGAAGAAATAATGGCTGAAAATTTAAGTTTCTTAAGAACTTTAAACCCATAAATCCAAAAAGCTCAACACAACCCAAACCCAAGAAACCTGAAAAAAAAAAAAAAACCACTAAGGAACATCATGAACTTATCTGCTTCAAACCAGTGATAAAGAGAAGACATTAAAAGCAGCTAGAGCTAGAATCAAAACAAAAAACAGTACCCAGATGGGTAAGAATGTGGGTCATGGACAAAAGACACAAGATGAAGATGATACACTATTGGTCAGAAATAATGAAGCTGTGAAACCGTGGAGCAACTTCTTTAGAGTACAAATAAAAAGGAACTGTAAACCTAGATTTTCATACCAGACTAAAATATCCATCAAAAAATGAAGGCAAAATAGAGATATTTTTAAACATACAAAAACTAAAAGAACTCATCAACAGCAAACCACTACCACAATAAATATTATAGGAAATCCCTTGGACAATATGATAATCCAAATGAAATCCAAAACCAAATGAAGTCTGGATTTACACAAGAAATAAAGAACACTGGAAATCATGGCTACCTAGATAAATATTAAAAACTTTTTCCTATACTTTTATTTCAACCTTTTAAAAGGTAATTAACTCTTTTAAACTGATAACCATGTAGCATGTGGTTTACAACATATGTAAAAGTCAAATGTATAGCAGCAATAATACACAGGCTGGACAGATATAGAAGTATACCACTATAAAATTTTAATGCTATACACAGAGTACTATAATATCATCACTAGAAGGTAGTGATATATTAAATGTGTATAATATAAGTAACTAAAGTAACCATCAAAATGTACATGCACACACACATGCACACACATATACACATACAGCCCCAAAGAGTTAAACCTAATAAATCAATAAAAGACATTAAATTGCATCATTAAAAATGCCTATTTAGTCCAAAACAAGACAGGAAAAAAGAAGACAATAGGAACTATGAATAACTAGGACAAATAGAAAATAAATAGTAAGTTAAGGAGCATCTGGGTGGCTGAGTTAGTTAAGCTCCTGACTCTTGATTTAGGCTCAGGCTATGATCTCAGGGTTATGGGATCAAGCTCCACACTCAGCCTCAGAAGATTTTCTCTCTTCCTCTCCTTTTGCCTCTCCCCTCCTGCTTGTGTGCACTCTAGTTCTTTCTCTCTCTAAAGGAATAGAAAAGAAATAGTAAGTTAAAACCAATAATGTCAATAAACAAATGAAAGGTCAAATGCCCTAAAACACCAATTAAGAGACAGAGTTTTTCCAATCATAAAAAAGTAAGATCCAACTATATACTGCCACCAAAACAAGAGAAACCTAAATCCTGCTCCAATAAAAAAAAAGTAAAAAGTAAAAAAGAAATGTGAAATGGAAAGTAAAGTTAAGATATTTGTTAAAAATGGGCAGGGGAGGGGACTAAAAAAGAAAAGATACACCATGCCAACATTAATCAAAAGAAAGCTGGAGTGACTACATTAACATCAAAGTAAATTTCAGAGCAAAGAGTATTACCAAGACCATAGAGAGTAATTTCATAATGATAAGGGAGTCAGTTTATCAAGAGAACCTAATAATTCTAAGCATTTATGCACACATAACAACAGAGTTTCTAAATGCATTAAGCAAAAATTGACAGAACTGAAAGACCAAATAGAGAAATCCAACAACTATAGTTGGATATCTGTCTCCATGATTGATATAAAAAGTAAACAGAAAAGTAATAAAGGATATCAATTACTTGAACCATATTATCAACCAGCTCAACTCTGTTGACTTTTAGAGAACACTCTATTTAATAACATCAGAACACACATCATTTTTAAGTACACATAAAACATTTACCAAGATAAACCATATTCTTGGCCATAAATTTTCAATAAATCAAAAGTATTCACATCACAGAAACTGTGTTCTCTGATCATAACAGAATTAAACTAGGAATCAATAATGGAAAGATATCTGAAAAATCCCAAAATATTTGGAAACGAAATAAGGCACTGCTAAGAAACCCAAGGATAAAAGAAGAAATCAAAAGAGAAATTGTAAATATTTTGAATTGAGTAAAAATGAAAACACAACATAGCAAAAGTTCTGGGATGTAGCTACAGCAATACTGAAGCAATATTCAGCACAAAATGTCTATATTTTAAAAGAGTGAGTTCTCAAACCAATGACCTCAACTTCCACCTTAAGAAGCTAGAAAAAAGAGAATAAATGAAATCAAAGTATGTAGAAGAAAGGAAATAATAAGGACCACAGTGAAATAACTGAAATAAAACAGAAGAACAGACAGCTGGTTCTTTGAGAAGTTCAATGACAAATACTGATAAACTTCTAACCAGACTGACCAGGCAATGAAAGATAAATAGACACATGAATAACCAATGTCAAAAATGAGAGAGGTAACATCACTACAGATTCTAAAGATATTAAAGAGATAATAAGTAAATATCATAAACTATGTCAATGAATTCAACAACTTAGATGAAATGAACTCATTCCTTAAAAGACACAAATTACTAAGCTCTCTCAAGAATAAATAGTTGGGTTGAACAGTCCTTTATCTATTAAAGAAACTGAATTTGTAGATAAAAAAATCTTCCCACAAAGAAAACTCCACGCTCAGAGGACCTCACTGTTGAATTCTACCAAACACATAAGAAATAATATCAATCTATATAAACTCACTCAGAAAATTGAACATAAGGGAATATTCCCAGTCCATTCTCTGCAGCCAGCATAACCCTGATACCAAATCTAGACAAAGACATTCCAAAAAAAGAAAACCAAAGAATAACCTTCCTTATAAACATAGATGCAAGAAATACTTATGCAAGGAATATAAGGTTGGCTTAACATTTTTTTAAAAACCAATGTAATTCTTACTAACAAATAAGGAAAAACAATAGCAACATCATAGAAGCAGAAAACATATTTTATAGACTCCAACATCTATTTCTGATTTTTAAAAAGCTTAGTATACTCAGTATAGGAGAACTTCCTCAATGTGATAATGGGCATCAGTGAAAAACTACAGCTAATGTCATAATTCATGGTGAAAGTTGCAATGCTTCCCACCCTAAGATCAAGAACAAGACAAAGATGTTTGTTTCATCTCCATTCTCTTCAACATTTTGCTAGAGATTGTAGCTAGTGCAATAAGGCAAGTAAAGGAAAAAACAGTACCCAGATGGGTAAGGAAGAAGTACAATGGTCTTGACTCATAGATCACATGATGCTCTATGTAGAAAATCTGATGGAATCAAAATAATTTTAAAGCTACTGGAACTGATAAGTGAGATTATCAAGTTTTATCAAGTACATTTCAAAATCAGTACACAAAATCCCATTATATTTCTAAACATTATTTGTTAACTATAAGAACTTGAAATAAAAATACCATTTACAAAAGCATCAAAAACTATAGATACTAATGAAGGATGGTCTGATAAAAGTGTGTAAGCCTGGGGGTGCCTGGGTGGAGTGACCGACTGTTGGTTTCAGCTTAGGTCATGATCTCAGGTTTGTGGGATGGAGCTCTGTGCTGGACTCCAAGCTCAGCATGGAGGCTGCTTGCTCTTTTCCTCCCTCTCTGCCCCTACCCATGCTCTGGTGTACTCTCTCCCTCTAATACATAAATAAATCTTTTTTTTTAAGTGTGCAGATGTGTACTCCAAAAACTACAAACACTGCTGAGAGTTAAAGAATACCTAAATAAATAAATAAATGGTGCTCATCATTCCACAGACTGTGTTCAGGGATCAGAAGACTATATTGTTCGATGTCAGTTTTCCCCAAATTGATCTACAGATTCAGCCCTTTCCCATTTTATTCCCAGCGGGTTCTTTTGGAGAACTTGACCAGTTGATTCCAAAATTCATACAGAAATGCAAAAGACCTAAAATAGCCAAAATAAATCTGAAAAAGAACAAAGTTGGAGGGCTTACACTACTTGACTTCAAGATGTTATAAATCCACACTAATCATGCCATCCATTATTTATGTAAAGATGGGTAAATAATCAATGGAACAGAAGCTAGAGTCCAGGGGCGCCTGGGTAGCTCAGTGGGTTAAAGCCTCTGCCTTTGGTTCAGGTCATGATCCCAGGGTCCTGGAATCGAGCCCCGCATCAGGCTCTCTGCTCAGCAGGGAACCTGCTTCCTCCTCTCTCTCTGCCTGTCTTTCTGCCTGCTTGTGATCTTTGTCTGTCAAATAAATAAATTAATTAATTAATTAAAAAAAAAAGAAGAAGAAGAAGAAGAAGAAGAAGAAGAAGCTAGAGTCCAGAAATAGAGGCATCCATATATGGTCAGTTGATTTTCAACGGAGGTACAAAGGCAATTCAGTGAAGCCAAGGTAGTCTTTCAACAACGGGTGCTGAAGCAATTGGAAATCTAATGCAACAAATGAACTTTGATCTCTACCTTGTACCACATACAATAATTAATCAAAATGGATTATAAACCTACATGTACCCCTACAGCCATAAATCACTTAGCGAAAACACTGGAGAAGATCTTTTCATTCTTGGGTTAGTCAAAGCTTTAGATGTGATCCCAAGAGCATGAGCCACAAAAGAAAAAAAATGATAAATTGGACTTTAATCAAAATGTAAATCTTACGCTCTTCAAATAACACTGTTGAGAATAAAGAGACATACAACACAGAGGGGGGATGAAATTCTTTGCAAAGTACAAAACCGATAAAGGACTTACATCCAGAACATACAAAGACTGAAGTGTCAACAAGAAGGAAATAAACAACCTAATTTTTTTTTAAATAAGCAAAATAGACACTTCACCCAAGATGGTGTTTGGAAGGCAAATAAGCACATAAAATGTGCTCAGTGTTATTAGTCATTATACAGTCAAATCAAACCACAGTGAGAAACCACTTCACGTGCATCAAAGTGCCTACAATGTAAAAGATTGATAATACCAGCTTTAAGCTAAGAAATGGAGCGCCTGGAACACTGGTACAGTATCAACAGAATGTAAAATGCTACAATTACTTTGGAAATCGATTTAGAAGTTTTTTTTTAAGTTAAACCTGAATCTACCCTACGATCCAGTCATTCCACTCTTAGATGTTTGCCCATTATAAATGGAAATACGCATCTGTGCAAAGACTTATATACAAATGCTTCTAGCCACTTTATTTTATTGGGAAAGATTGGAACAATCCAGATGTCCGTCAACAGATGACTGCACCAACAAATCGTGGTATGTCCATGCAATGGGATACACTCAGCCCCAAAAAGGAACAAACTATGGATTAGTGCAACAACATAGGTGAATCTTGAAATCGTTTTGCTGAGTAAAAGAAGCCAGACATAAAACAACACCTATTGTACTATTTCATTTATTCTATAGAACTCCAGGAACTACAAAATAATCTATAGTGACAGCAAGTAGATCAGTGGCTGCCCGGGAATGGGAGAGAGCAGAAGAGCTGCAGAGGGCACCAGAAAACCTTCTGCTCCTGGATGGTGGTGGTGGCATTATATTGCACGTCAACTACACTCCACAAAGCTGTTTTTAAAAAAATCTTGCCTCTTGGAACTTACATTTTAGTGGCATGCGAAATAGAAAGCACAGATTACGGGAACCATTCCAAATCCAGGGATGTCAGCTCTATAATTAGTTGTTTCTGTACTTTTCCTTGTCTTCCTACTGAAATGTAAGCTCCCAGAGGGCAGGCTCTATTTTCCCTGCTGACTTGTAACAAGATGAGGCCAAGTTCACGCTCCTGGAACTGGGTTCCTCGGAGAAAGACAGCCACACCTGCTAGGAGAATGGCTTGAAGGGCCTGCTCAGGGTCAGGGAGGCCAGACGGGCACCCGTGAGAGCTGATGCCTGGACTTCAGAGCCCCTGGGAAGCTGTGAGGGACAAAACAAGGGCAGGGCTGGGCAGCCAGAGGGTGGGCTGTGCCCTCTCCACTCCCACCAATTCTCTGTCAATGCCACAAAACTGGTAATGCTCAGAGCAGGTGGTGTCTTCCTTCTGTGACTTGGTGAGGGAGCTGAGCTGTGTGCATCCCTCGGGGGCTGGGTGATGGCAGGCATTGAGACCTTAGAAGGTAAAGCCAGGGACTAACAGACTGCCAGGGGAGATGTGGAGTTCTGGGGGGTCGAGGCAATCCGACCTAGATCTCAAGTGCTGGAGAGGCCCTCAGGGGTCCCCAAGTGCAGATGTAGCAAGGATTCCCAGTAGGCTGAAGGACTTAGCTGGGTCTTGAGGTTACAATGCAGTGCAAGCTGAGGCCTTGCTCTTTGCAATTCTCTCCTGTTTCTCTCAAAAGCTCTGTACCCATGAGAGAGGACTCATTATATTCTTTTTCTCATGGTGACGCACAAACATGGGAGAGAGAAAGAACAGGGATAGTAAACCCCTCCCCCGTCCCAATTAGCTGCAGGGAGAAGCTGGCTTTTCCCCGGGCTGGGTGAGTGCTCCTGGCCTCCTGGAATCCTGTGGTGAATGGCTCCAGATTTGGGGGCTGGCCCCTTGGTGGTGACTAGAGGATTCTGGGGGAGAACCAGCCAAATAACCAGGGCATTCCCATGTGGGGTTTTGTTTGCTGTTTCAGTGCAAATTAGCAATTAGCAGGGCCTGGCGCTGGGCCACCTCGCCTTGCACGGCCAACTGGCAGCACGTGTCATTTTGTTCTTGGCTGGGGACCCGCAGGCTGGGTGGCAGCGAGCAGGCAGTGCAGGGGCCTGGACAAGAGGCATCATGGGTCCCCACCTAGTGGACCACTCCCACTCCCATGGCATGGTGCCCAGGGACCCCCCAGCAAGCAGCCTTCCTTACAGGCCAGAGGAAGTGTGACACACAGCAGAGCTACACAGAGCTCTGGGATCCTAAGGTCCATCACACCCCTCTACAGAGGGTAAGAGTCTGGGAAAGAGAGAGATTTGTCTAAGGTCACCCAGCTAGGGAGGGGTGGAGCTGGGATCTGAGCTCTCCTGCTTCCTAATTCCAGGCGGTTCCCTGAACCTGGGTTCTCAAACTTGACTAAGCTTCTGCCCCACCAGATGCTTGTGGAAACAGACTGTTGGCCCCACCCAGAGTTTCCTACAGTCTCATCGGTGACATTGATGCTGGTAGATTACACTTTGAGAACCACTACCCTAAAACACATCATAAGATAATGAAAGAGAACATTGCCTTCCCCTACTCATAGTCAAAATAACTGTGGGGTATAAGCCAAGACTAGCAGAAAAAAATAGGAAACTGGGCAAATCATCTGATTGGCCTCTGAAAGCAAGTGAGACAGGGATTCAGATGATCAACTAACTCCACCAAAGAAAGTCAGGTAAACATGGGATTCTGACAAATAATTTTCTTGACCTGTAGAAAGCTAGAGAAACTGGGATTTAAGCAAAAGGAAGTATTTGCTGATGATCTCTTTGGGATGTAGTCAAAGGAACCAAACTCACAGGAGACAGGAAAATGACCCCAAAACCAGGGGGATGTGTGCCTGTCTTTACAGAGTGGCCCTGGCTTGGTCTATTTAAGGCTTCCCAACTCACTCCACTGCACTCTCCAACCCCCTAGAGCCTGAGGAGTGGCACAGGTGAGCCACAAAACTTCTCGTTCCGTTGGAGTTGGTCACCCAGACCTATGGATGCCAGATTTAGCAAACAGAAATATGGCACAACCAATTAAATCTTAAGTTTCAGGTAAACAGTAAGTCTTAAGGTGTCCCAAACATCACATGGGTGCAATTAGATTGAAAATCAAGTCCTTTAACCCTGCCCAGCCCCTACTCTTGCCTATGCCAACCCTGGCCCCATTCACGCCAACGTGCATCTGACCCATGGCCAGCCTACCCCTCCTCTGCAGAGAGGGGTGGTCAGGAAAAAGTTTTTTATCCACCAAAGTTCTTAGAACCAGGTCTGGCTCAACAAATGTGGTGCTCCTATCCCCTGGAGGCACCATGTCTTACAAATATTTTATCTCATTCCATTCTTGCAGCCACCTAGCAAGGTTATCATAATCCCATTTTACACAGGAAGAAATCAAAGTTCAGCATAAGGGGCATTTCTCTAACGAAAAACTGCATGCATCTAGGTATGCACTGGGATGATGAGACACACACATGCACAGTGACTGGGTCGCTACTTAACACACAGTCCTCTGTTTGCATGTGTGATGAGGGCACCTGAAATCTCCCCTTAGTGAATTTCTGGCATTCAGTACACCATTATGACCCACGGCCAGCGGGCCGTTCATTCCGTCTCTCCACCTGCATCCGATCTTCCCTCCAAAAGCCACTCTTCCTCTGCTGCACCCCACCCTGCATGCTGGCCCCACTGGCCAGAGTCAGGAAGCATGGGTAAGGATTCCGGGAGAACCTGAGGCCCCGGGGTAACTTCTCGTGGAGATGTGGGGATTCAGCTCAGGTGGAGGCTCCTGGGACACCCTTGAACAGAGGCTTCTTGGTGTTGGCTTTTTCGATGCTTGAGATCCTGTTTTTTTCACAAGAAGGGAGTAGAGAAATAGTAGAGATTACAGTGAAAAAAAACCATAGACTTTGGGGTCAGACAGACCTGGCTGGGTCACCACTGGCTAGGTGACCTGGGCCAAGTGGTTTAATCTCTCTGAATCTCAGTTTGCTGGTCTGCTCAATGGGACCCACCAGCCCTGCTGTTTCTGAGGTCTCAGGACTCGCCGCACAGAAGCAGCTAGCTCCAAGAGAGCCGGACAGACAGCTGAGCCTGATGGACACCTGCTGAGTTTTCCCAGTGACAGTTTCACCTGTCAACTACCAGAGTCCCTCCCTGAAACATTTCGGGAATGACACGTTTCAGTCCTTGTTCAGCAAGTCTCACAGATGGATCATTTCTAATGGCCTGGGTAAATTCAGGGGACCGAAGAACACTCATTCTTGCTGGAGTGCCAACACGGAGGGGCTTTCTGGATATAGGGCTCTAAGTTTTGAAACCTGGGACAGTCCCAGAAAAACCAGGACAGGTTGGCCTCCCGAGTTACCGTTGCTATTCCTGTCATTATTAATAACCCTTACATGTAGAGTCCCGTTACTCTTTATAGCGCCCTCTATTATCTCTTCCGCCAAGCAACCATTTCCTCCCACTAGCAATTCTCAGTATTTATAAGCGGTGCACGGTTACCAGGAGAGCTTCACAGCTGGCATTTATTCAAATCCTCACACTGGTCTAGGCAAGGGGGGTATCGGGTGGGAGGGGCACACATTTCAGCTCCTGGGAGCTCCAGGAATTCAGGGTGGAGAATGCCTCTCTTCCCTCCTCCCGCTGCAGGTGCCCTTGAAGAGTGGGCGATGGATCTGTCCTCCCTGCTCGCGGAGGTGGTCTCCTTCCCAAGCTGTTCCTGGAAAATGAGCGTCTCGTCCCTGGACCAAACAACAACCATGGACATAGGGAGACACTGGGGGAAAACAGAAACTCCTGAGCTCCTTCTCCTTCCACAAAGATGGCGTCACAACTGTCACTCCTCCCCATGAGCCAAGTCCCAGTGCCAGCCCTCCCAGGAGGGGCCCAAACAGCTGGTGCACCTACCTGCTGCCCCAGGAGCAGAGCCCGCCTTCAGTCTGCACGCAGAGCCAACCACACGTCACTTGTGTTACGTAATTAAAAGCATGAAGGGGCCTAACTTTCAGCACCCTGAGCCAGGGTGTGGGTTAAATCTGCTGTGTTGTTGCTTCATTTTGCTAATTAATTTGATACAGATGTGGGGTTTTTGAGGAACCGTAATGTCCTCGGTGCTCTGAGAAGAACCACAGAGGCTGGAAGGTGGGCTTTGGAGAATGAGAAGCTGCTTCCCCCAGAAACTCAGCCTCCAGAAGGAATCCTAAGGAAGAGTTTGGGAACCTGGACTCTGCCTCTTACCAAAGCTGTGTGCTAGGCCCACCTCTGAGTCCTTCCCTTCCCTGGAAGTGGGACCTAGCTGGGCTCGCCTCCCAGAGCCGTGGTGGCATGGACAGGGAAGCTAGCACACCCAGGAAGCCCCAGGGAGAACGCCAAGCACACAGGTGTTGAGGAATGGCCCACAGCTTGTAATCACAACAGGAAAAGTGGCAGAACCTGCATTCCTCTATAATGGGGATTGGAAGCCAAGTACAAAATTGGATATTTTAAGTATGTTTGTGTGATGGAATCCTCAGTGATTTTATATTATTTTAGTATTCCTTCTAGCCTTCCTGGACCTATCTATGGTCATAATGCCAATAATCACAACGAAAGAACAATAGGGCCACACTGACAAAGGGCTAAGTGTCTACCGGACACCCTCTAAGCATGGTGCATGTACCACTCACCCTAGTGATCCTCCCAGGGGAAAAAAGGAATCGGTAGGTGCCGTTCTTACCCCTGTGGTTGAGAAGAGGATACTGGAGAATGGAGAGATTTGACGCCTCCCCGGAATTCCAGCAGTGGAGGTGGGTTGCAGACAGCCAGTCTGCCTCTGCATTCCATGTTCTAGAGCGCCAGGACTAGGGTCCAGGCTTCTGCCCCCTCGTATGTGTCTGCAGGAGACATAATGAAGGGACAACCATTTGGCCCAGTCCAGCAGTAAAGCTTTCCTTACTGAGAGGAGTTTCATTACAGGCGGAAAGGGTCAATGCAGTTTTCCAGTTTTTTTACAATAAAAATTTAACCAACTTCAAAGAGTGAGCAGGTGCCAGACTTCTTCGGGATCCCTGTTGTCCCCAGATCTCTTTGGCTCTGTATCAAGTAAGAGGAGATGGAAGTTGAGTAGACAGGAGAACCTACCTTATTCTAAGAGGAAAATGGGAGGACTGGTGAGAAAGATGTACAGCATGGGAAAGGAACAAGTCTTCACCCAAAATGGACCTTGGACAGAGCTAAGCTGGGTTCAGGTCCTGGCTCTGCCACCCCCAGGGCTGTGACAATAAACAAGTCACTGCAACTCACTGTGTGACTTTGCTTAGGCTGCTATAATACAGTGCCTGGGGCTGGGGGCTTAAACAACAGACTCATTGTCTCCCTGTCTGGAGGTTGGCAGTCCAAGACCAAGGTGCTGGCAGCGTTGGTTTCCTCAGGGTGTTGAGGGAGAACCCATTCCATTCGTAGATGCCACCTTCTCTCTGTGTCTCTTCACACTGTTGTCCCTCTCTGTGTGTCTATGTCCAAATGTCCTGCTTATAAGGACACAGTCACACTGCATCAGGGACTACCCAAATGACCTCATCCTATGTGATTTCTCTGTAAGTCCCTCTCTCCAAATACAGTCCCATTCTGATATACAGGGAATTGGGGTGGGGGTGACAACTTCTGTATAAGAACTTGGGGAGTGGGGAGGGACATGATTCAGCCCATAACACTCACCAAGCCCCAGCCCCTTGATCTGCACAATGAGATTATTGTATTAATTCCTCCTTCCTTCTATTTGATTAAAAACTCCTTTTGGATCCTCCCCTAGACTTCATCTTTTTCATCGGTTAACCAACTTGTATTCTTGTTCCATCACATGCCAGGCACTGTGCTAGGCTGGGCAGACTTGAGGACTTTTTTGGGCAGTCCCAGAGGGTTTTTTCGGTCAAGAATGGAACTTGGGGGCACCTGGGTGGCTCAGTGGGTTAAAGCCTCTGCCTTCAGCTCGGGTCATGATCCCAGGGTCCTGGGATCAAGCCCCGCATCGGGCTCTCTGCTCGGCAGGGAGCCTGCTTCCTCCTCTGTCTATCTCTCTCTGCCTGCCTCTCTGTCTACTTGTAATCTCTGTCAAATAAATAAATAAAATCTTTAAAAAAAAAAAAAGAATGGAACTTGGACCACAAGCAAATGCTCTGATAGAAGAAGGTTCTGGATGCTGTGGGAGTCTGGGAAACCCTTCTCCCGAAAGAACAGTGGTTCCCAGAGGAGGAGCCCCAAGCTGGGTCTGGGATAACAATGCAGAGCAGCTCCCCAGGGAGAGATGGGACAGGGGTACTGAGGGCATTTAGAGCAGAGGGAACCCAGCAAGCAGAGGTGAGGCAGTGGAAAGTAGCCTACTGGGCTCTCCGGAAAACTGAGACTTTGTCTCTAGATCTTCCTGATCCATACCCACTGAGGAATGCCAGGCTCACTGCTCCAGCTCTTGAACCTGTACTCCCAGACCCCACCTCACCCTCCGATGGCCCAGCCCCGGTTTCAGGTGCCCGTGTGCCCCTTTGCTCTACTCCACGGTCCCTGCTGAGCACCGGGAGGGTGAGTGTGCAGCCCAAGGCCTCCAGATAGGTGGGAGTTGCTGTCATTAGCTCCTGGAACCCTCCCCCACCACTTGGTGATGAAGGTTCCATGAACAGTTTCACACACACATGAGAATGTGTGTGTGTGTGATTGCTTTCAGTCCAGAGGAAATTAAACTTTCCCCATCTGCAAAATGAGGGAAATAAGACCTAAAACCTAACAGAGTCACTATATGCAAAATGTTCAGAGTGCATCCTAAAAGCTCAAGTAACAGTCATCAGCCACTTTAAGTTATAATATTGTTACTTTGTAGATTTACTGTTGCATTAAAATAAAGTGCTATAGGGCACCTGGGTGGCCAGTCAGTTGCGCATCCAACTCTTGATTTTGGCACAAGTCATGATCTCAGAGTCCTCATATCGAGCCCATGTCGGGCTCTGTGCTTAGTGCAGAGTCAGCTTGTCCCACTCTCTTCCTCTGCTCTTCTTCCTGCTGGCACTCTCTCCCTTGCTTTCAAATAAATAAATATATAAAACCTTTTTTAAATAAATAAATAAATAAATAAATAAATAAAATCTTTTTAAAAATTAAAAAATACAGTGCCGTGTGCAAGTGCCCAATAAGCGGTGGGCATACAGCAGTGTCCAATTAGTGATGGATGCTGATTTTAGAAAGCGAGTAAGGATGCTCTGGTCGGAAAAAATCTGTGTTGATGTCCCTGGACAGAGCTAAAGTAGTTGAGGCTGCCTTTCATTGGCCTCAAGGTAACCAAGTATGGGGTCAGAAGCTGTGAGAACATTTGCTGAGTGTCTTCCGTTTTCATTGCTCTGAATTCTAAATTATGTAGCTGAGCTTCCAAGTTAGCAGGCAAGTTACTTAACTGTGAGCAGGCAAGTTATTTAACTGTGAATGGAACTTAATAACCACTGGCATTGTCCTATTTTGAGTAGGAGGAAACCCAGGCACAGAGAGGCTCCATGACTTGCCCGAAATCACACAGCAGTGAGCAGTGACACCAGGGCTCCAGCCGCCAACCTGGCTCAGAAGCTTCCCTCTTAGGAAGCTGAGCCAGTCCTTGGGCAGAAGCGGATCAGTTCCACCGGTCACGCCAAGAGCAGAAGGGGGCATCTGTCCGGACCATGTGGAGACCCGAACCGCATGGACAGAAGTGCAGGCCAGGCCCAAGCTGCCCGAGCCCGCCAGACTGTCCCGTCATGGCTGGCTCCCTCGCACACGCAGTTAACTAGCTTGAAACAACCATTGCGAATCACTTTCCTGTTTTGACAACTCCCCTGTCCACCATGTCGCTGCTCTTGGATAGGTCCCCCTCCACTGGCTTCTGGAGCTCAGTGGTGTTTCCGTGAGGATCCTCGGGAGGGGCGGGGGCTTGGGAATTAGTCCATGGAAAGTTGCACAAATGGATGGTTTGAAGGGCAGTTAAGAGTTCACACTCTCCCTTGGCCTCCAGGGAGCAGAGGCCTTCGCCTTCACAGATTTCTCACCCCGACTCTGAATGGGGATTCTCTGTGTCCTGGTCACTCCCTGTAAGGAGATGGCAGCACTGCACCCCACTTCCACTTCCACCCCAGCTGGGTTGAGTGTGTGTGTGAGAGAGACAGACAGACAGACAGGGAAACAGAGACGGACGAGCCTTGCCACTAATGAGCTGAGTGACCTTAAAAAGTCACTCACGGTTTTGGGACTCCATTCTCTCCACTGGAAAATGAAGGGCTTGGACCACATCCACAGTGTTTTCAAACCCAGAAGAATCCTAGAAATTTCTGGATGTGCTTGGCCTAGTTTAAAACCCTGGGCTAAATAAAGAGTGAATTCTCTTCCAGAATTCTGTTACAGAGAGTGGCAGCATCCTGAACCTTCACTGAGCCCTTCTGATGCCGGCTGCCGTCCTCAGGGCTGGGGTGCAGATGAGTATTACGTCTATTTTTCCTACATTTTGCTTCATGCCAAATTACTATTACCTTAATAGTAGCTTCTTCCAACCTATGAATTGATGGAACAATCAAGTAATAAGTATTTCCTGCCAGTGGAGGCCTAGGAAAAAGCTGGAACCAGCCTCAGCCGGTCCCCAAATTCCAATTCCACAATCTCTCTGAGCTCAGAGCCGCTTCTGCAAATCATGGGTACTGATGCCTCCCTCATAGTCAGTGGCACCTGGAGGTGTGGACAAATGTGAACAAACACATCGGCCATCCTCAGGAAAAGGTCAATTTCTTTTTCCTAAAATAATCCAGGCTTAATGGTCCCTATTATACAGATGGGGAAAGTGAGGCCCAGAGAGAACAAGGGTCTTATCTGAGGTGACATGGCTAGGAAGTAGCCAAGCTGCCATCAAAAACACGGATTCCCTCACTCAAGGCTGCAGGAGGGACATCAGATAACCTGCCCATCATGCTGCTATTATGGGGGATTTCACGAGCAGCCCCAATTCCTCTCCTCTCCCTGTGTCCACACCCTTCGCCATGTGATTTCTCAGTTCATTCCTCTCAAAGAAAGAGAAATACCTTCTTCCCCTCTTTGACTTTGGGTTCAACCATATGACTTGGGTCAATGGAATTTAGCAGGTACGATACCACCAGTGGCTTGCATGTGTTTTCATGATCAGACTTCCATGCCTTTGTGACAAGGAGAAGATGCCTGGGTTGACCTGGCTTAGCACACTGAAAGGTGTTTAGAGCACAGCCTCGCTGCCCACATGAGCCTGACTGACTGAGATCAGTGGGCCAAGCCCAGCCCCGATCAGTTAAGATCCAGGAGACCCATGAGCTAAATGAATACAGATTTCCTATTGAGATTCTGGACTTGCTTGTCATGCAGCAGGGCTGGGGACACTCATACATACCTCATCTCTCTTTGGACTACAGTGGCAGCAATCCACCTCCATGAGCAGTTCAGTGCCCAGTGCCAGCAGCTAAGCTACAGGATAAATGCAGTATGTCTTCTTGAACCATCCATGTACTTACATAAGACGTTCCACGCATTATGTCTATGTTAAAAAACATACTCGATTATAATCTACTGCAAGATGCAAAGTTGGCATGAATTGAGATAAAATAAGAGGCTTAACGTACATTTTCTCTATCGGCGGGGGTGGGGGGAACCACTGCAAGCTTCCCTCTAGAACCTCCAAGACAGCCTCTCTCTGACAGGAAGTGCTTCTGTGGGAAAATGAAGCATTGTTCTCAGGGGAAGTTGGGCCGAGAAACACTGGAGAAAGTTCTAGTGTTTTCCAGCACATGGCCTTAGCAAGCCACTGCCTCTAGGAGCCTCTTTTTCTATCATTAAATTGATGGGCCCAGGTTCCCACCCAGTAGTGTTCAGAAAACCAAGGAACATAAGGGAAGGTAGGCTGCAAGCATATGGCGTGGATGACTTTATGGCCTAGTAAGTAAATAACAACAACAAAAATTTCTGTTGGCACAAACATGCCTTTCAATCTTCCTCTGGCAATAGTTCTTAGAAACTACATGCAGTCAATTCTGTCTCTTGGAATTCAAGAGAACCACACACTACTCAGGAGGGACCTCTGAAATCACGGCATGCTCGTGCCAAGCCCCTGACGAGTGGCTTTAACACTGGCACTACTATTATTCATCATTCAGGAGTGTTTACAGAGGCCAGTGGGGCGTGGGGCACCGTCCGGAACCCCCAGGCTGACATGGTCTCTTCCCTGCAAATAAATGAAGCCTTGAAATATTGTGTTTTTATGTGTGCCTTGGGCTTTCTTAAAAATAGCATGCCCTGTGCTGTGTTTTCCTTGCCTTGCTTTCATGCTCTCGTTCTGAGGAGGAGGAAAAGGTGAATGAAGGAATTTGCAGGCAGCCGAATACACGGGGATTTTCAGAAGCCTCTAGGTCCAGTGATATCTCTGGGCCCTCTGGGTTTGGATGTCAGAGAAGCTGGCTGCCCAAGTGAGAAATCCGAGGTTCACCCTCCACTTCCACCCATCTGTCCCACCTCCATGCGCTGCCCAGCTTGCCCTATTGGTTGTACCTCTGACCTCCCCCACTATGACCCCCTTCTCCTCCCCCCACAAGTCTAGAATCACTGCCTCTGACTTTGACCATGTGCATCAGCCTCATTGCCACTCCCCTCCCATCCAGTCTCCCCCACAACAGAGCCCTCTTTCTGAATCCAAGATCTAATGGCATCTTCAGTAGAGTTCGTATTGCCAATAGGTAAGAGATCCAACTTCCTTAGTTTAGAATGCAAAGACCCTTCCAACCTGGCTCCAGCCCTCCTATTCAGCCTCATCACCACCCTTCCCTCCCTGGAACAAGACCCTTGAGCCATGCCAATATGACCATAATTCCCCATCGGCAATGCTTTCTCCTGCCTGGTAGGCCTCCCTTTCTCTGCCTGGGAGACTTCCATTCGGCCAATCCATCCTAAGTGAAGTATGACCTCCTTGGGGAGGATTTTCATTCATCAGCAAAAGTTCACCAAGTCCTTGGGGATAGGCCCAGGCCCATGGGCATGGGACTTGTTCAGGAACACGGGGCCTCACACTTAAAAGAGCCCCATGCTTGGTTTAATGCTCTGCCATCAACATCTTGAAATTCTTAACAATTTTATCCGTGAGCTTGTGCTTTGTAAGTCAAGTCCGATGGGCCAACAGAGTGTGCCCATGAGCAGAGGAGATACAGAGAGTATGTATGCCTGGTGTTCCTTGCTCTTGCATTCACGAACAGGGTCTTCGGGAGACCCCAAGAGCACAGAATACTGATGGACTTAAAACGCAGAGTCCAGGAAGATACAAAGCAAGTTCAAAGTAAGCGTGTGACATCTGTGACTGGAAAGCAGGGGCTCTGACATCTCCCGGAGGTCAGACTTTTTATTACAACCAGAACCTCTGTCAGATGCAGGAAGAGGGTATTGGCATTCTTGGTACTAACGACCAAAAATCCTTATCACAGCCTTCCTCATTCTTGTTACTTCCCTGTATTAAGCAGTCACTTAGACTGAAAGTGACAGGGTAACCCTCTCTTTCCTTCCAGTGCTTCCTTACTCATCAGTGAACTGAGGCCAGAGAGCATTGGTAGACTGTGCGTGTATCTAGAAATAAAATAAAAATGGTTGAGTGAATTTTGTGCAGTGTTTCCACAGTTCTGAGAAAGAAAGAAATGTGTGTGTGTGTGTGTGTGTGTGAACTAGCAGTTATGAAGACACAGTTCCAGAGTATTCGTGTACAAGTTAAATGCTCTTATATTTTCATTTTTCCAGTGTGTCAGAAAATTTAAAGGTAAATGATAAAATTCAGGCTAACACATTTTTGTTTTTATTTATTTAGATGGCTCTCAAGTAGTAAACTTCTATTTTTTCCAAGTTTTTACTTAAATTTCAATTAACATTCAGTGCAATATTAGTTTCAGGTGTAGAATTTAGTGATTCATTGCTTTCGTACCACATCCAGTGCTCATTACAACAAGTGCCCTCCTCAGTACTTATCATCTATTTAACCCTCAAGCAGTAGATTTTTAAAAACAACCTCATAGGGGGCCGTGGGTTGCTTAGTCAGTTAAGCGTCTGCTTTCAGCTCAGGTCATAATCCCAGGGTTCTGGGATCGAGCCCTGAATCGGGCTCCCTGCTCAGTAGGAAGTCTGCTTCTCCCTCTCTCTCTGCTGCTCCCCCAGCTTGTGGTCACTCGATCTCTCTATCAAATAAATAAATAAAATCTTTTTTTAAAAAAGATAAAAACACCATCATAGGTCAAGAAAGAAACCACCAATGAAAAGAAACATTATGACCATTCTTGGTCATTCTTTTTCAAGCATACATGCATTTACATGCCTACACACACACACACGCACACACACTGCAATGGCTTTTTCACAAGGCTAGAGGTGAGATGTACTTGGGTACCTCTCAGACTCTGACAGGAACCACCTTGCTCTGATGTCTTCTCTGTGGATGTCCATTCCTGGACACCGTCCTAGAGATGCAAGGGCTTGTCTAGTGCCCAAATTCCAGGAACCTTGGCAACACAAGTGTCAACTCTACCCATGTAGTTACATTTCATTGCAATTTCCTGTGTGTGTGTCTGCCTTGTGAGATTCATTTTATTGAATGAATGAATGAATAGATTGATTAATAAATCAAAGGATCAAAGAATTGAAGAAAGATTATCAAGCCAGAGTAACGACTGCTGAGTTTGGTCCTGCTATGGCAGGGCCTGGTGGACCTGCGGATCTGGTGGTACACTGGGTCACACCATGCTGAGCTGGGACAGGTAGCCAGACCAACGGTGTCAAGGTCCAGGTTTCAGAGCTGTTGGATGGATACGTTCGAGGATGAGTTTGGGAGCCAGACAGGGTTCAAATCATGCCTTTCCTGCTACCTTCTGTGACTTTGGGCAAATCACATATCCCTTCTAAGACTCAGCATATCCATAAAAGGGGGAGGGAAATACCTTGTAGGATTTTTAAAAATGATCTTCTATAATGTGTATTTTAACATCGGTAATTCCTGGCAACAAGTGCCACACTTATTTTCATCCCTAGACACACACAGAAATCTTCAGGCAGCCACTACAGGAGGAAATAGCTTTCAAGGTCATAAGAGCTTTCATCTGTGCTACTTGGCACGTGAGATGTTTTTCATGTACTGGCTTGTGTGGTTAACTGATGGGAAAGAAATAGAACAACAGGCAGAACACTCAATAAACATTTACTGAACTGAACATAATCCAGGTCCCTCCCCGACTCCCTGTTTCTATTAAAGGCAAAGTCATCCCCACTTCCCAGCCCCTTCCCCACCCGCCCCTCTCCCCATTCTATACCATCAGCTACCTATCCTACTGGCTTTGTCTTCATGGATTTGGTCCAAACACTGGTTGAGAGCTGTGACATGGCTGTGTTTTGTCCCTGTTAAGTCTTGTAGGGAGCAAGCCAGAAGAGGGCGCTGCCCTCACAAAACTTACAGTCTGATGTAAAAAAAAAAAAAAAGACCCTGAATAAATACATACCAAATACACACATTTTCACTGCATACTGGGGTCAGGGTTCCAGCAGGTTAGGATGGGGCAGGAGATGCGTTATCAACGTGTGGGAGGAGAAAAGACTCTTCTGAGAAAGAGTTGCGGTATGTAGTATGAGAAGAAGCTGGCCAGGCAAAACAAAACAAAACAAAACAAAATACAAAAAGGAACAAACAAATAAAAAAAAAAACAAAAAACCATGAGAAGGGCTTTGACAGCAGCAGAAACAGCACATGCAAAAGCTCTGAGGTAAAAAGGAGTTCTTTGGATGTGGCAGGAACGCAGTAAGCAAGGCAGAGATGGAGAAACAGCAGTTCACATTTACTGAGGACTTAGGTTGTGCCGGACATTCTCCTAAGGGTTCCAAAAGTATTGACCCAATCCTCACAACAATCCTATGAGAGAAGGTTCCCCCCGCCCCATCATTTTACAGGTAGAGAAGCTGAGATCCAGAGAGGCCAGTCCAGAGATCACTCAGATAGTGAGCAGTGGAGCCTGGATTCTGTCTCAGGTAGCCTTGCTGCAGACTCTGCCTAACCCATGGAGCTGCCTTCCACAGAGGCTGCCTCAGCATCCCAGGGAACTCTATACACCATGTTAGGGACCCTGTGTTTCCTTCGTTCTTTAGCTTTGAACCCCCATTCTTCTACTTGCCAAGTGGATGCTTTTAGACAAGTTACTCAACCACACTTTCATTTCACAAGTATTTTTATGTACATACAATGTGCCAGGCAGAGTGGTGAGGGTGGGAGAAGAGACATAGTGGTAAGTAAAAGCATGTGTGGACCCTGCCATCAGAGTACTCACAGTCTATTTGAGGAAAAGAGGGTAATTGCATAGTCAAATGAAGAGAAGGACTCTGAAGGCAAGAGGCAAAGTTCTGGGAGTGTTCCTCAAAAAGTTGAAAATAGAGCTACCCTATGACCCAGCTATTGTATCACTAGGTATTTGCCCCAAAGATACAAATGCAGTTACCCTAAGGGGCACCTGCATGCCAATGTTTATAGCAGAAAAGTCTACAATAGCCAAACTATGGAAAGATCCCAGATGTCAATCAACAGATTAATGGAAAAAGAAGATGTGGTACACACACACAAACACACTCACACACACACACAGGAATATTACACAGCCATCAAAAAATGAAACCTTGTCATTTGCAACAATGTGGCTGGAACTAGAGGGTATTATGCTAAGGGAAATAAGTCAATCAGAGAAAGACAATTACCATACAATCTTACTGATATGAAGCATTTAAGAAATAAAGCAGAGGATCAGAGGAGAAGAGAGATAAAAATGAAACAAGAAGAAACAAGAGAGGGAGATAAACCATAAGAGACTCTTAATCTTAGGAAAGAAACTGAGGGTTGCTGGAGGGGAGGGAGGTAGAGGGTAGGGTGACCAGGTGATGGACATTGGGGAGGGTATGTATTGTGATGAGAGTTGAGTGTTGTGTAAGACTGATGAATCACAGACCTGTCCCCTGAAACAAATAATACAGCACATGTTCATTACAATAAATAAATAAATAAATAAATAAATAAATAAATAAATGCAATGGATTTCTGAAAAAAAAAATAAAGAGGAAGAGGAGGATAGCACATGAACTTTACTGCTTGCTAACTATGCACCAGACACTATGCAAAGTCCGTACATATTAGCCAACAGTCACGTGATTTATGTATTATTACAACTCTCATTTTATAGATGAGGAAAAAGGGGGCTCTCTGTGCCCTGTCACACTGGTCTTAATACTGTTTCTTACTGATACTGTACTTCTTTCTGCAGTCACGGCTTTGCATATGCTGTTCGCCTGTCCTGAATATCCTTTCCATCTCGAGCTGTCAGACACTCAAATAAGACAACAAAAACAGAAGGTGCAGTTAAATTTGAATATCAGATAAACAATGAAAAAAAATTTAGTGTAATAAAGTCCCATGCAACATTTGTTGTTTATGTGAAATTCAAATGTAACTAGGTGCTCTGTATTTTATTTGGCAACCTTCTTTTGACCTCAAACTTATTACTTTCTCTGCCAGTCTCAGCTTGAGTGCAGATTCCTTAAGGGAACATGTGAACCCCCTCATTATAGCTCCTCCTCTCCCTCTTCCTCCTCTTCCTTTTCCCTCCTCTTTAATTGTCTCTCTGTTTCTCTCTCTCTTTTTCTACCACCTCCAACCACTTCTAGATCCCCATCACTGGACCCGTGTAGTTGCCTCCTAACTGTCTTCATTTAAGAAAGAAGTGATTAGATTCTAATAAAAATTCTGATCAGAAAACCCGGGAGGGGCACCTGGGTGGCTCAGTGGGTTAAAGCCTCTGCCTTCGGCTCAGGTCATGATCCCAGAGTCCGGGGATCGAGCCCCGTATCAGGCTCTCTGCTCCCAGAGAGCCTGTTTCCTCCTCTCTCTCTCTGCCTGTCTCTCTGCCTACTTGTGATCTCTGTCTGTCAAATAAATAAATAAAATCTTAAAAAAAAAAAGAAAGAAAGAAAAGAAAACCCAGGAAACGAATGTTTTGTTTAGAGTCTGCTGAAGCTCTTCCACAACAATGTTCAAGCTAGGTATGATAATATATGCAAAAATTGGAAGACAATAGCTCATGAATGACATTAGCTGCTATAGAAAGGCCATGTATGGGGTGCCTGTGTGGCTCAGTCAATTAAGCATCCGACTCCTGATCTCAGGTCAAGTCTTGATCTCAGGGCTGTGAGTCCAAGCCCTGTGTTGGGCTCCATGTTGGGTGTGGAGCCTACCCAAAAAAAAAAAAAAAAAAAAAAAAAAAAAGGCTATATATGACAGGATATGGGTTCAACTGCTACAGCTGAGGATAAACTTTTGTTTCTCCCTCACATATGTACACTAGCCAGGCAGGTGCCATGTTGCAAGCTTCTCGTCATGCTGTCTGTTACCCCTATGATGTTGCTTTAGAGTCTGTCCATGAACATTCCAATATCTGATGTCTCTATGGGTCCATTTCTATGGTCTGTTATTTCTGTGAATTATCCCTCATGGAGTCTTTTTTCCTCGCTTGCTTCATTATGTTAGTTAAATGAATAAACAAATGTTCCCACAGAGTCCACTAACACTTGTATTTCAACCAGTAGAAAGGGAAGAAAGGGTGCCAGAGAGGGTACAAGCCCTCCACCTAATGGCACAGCTCAGAGCTTACACAAGTCACATTCATACCTTCAACAAAAAGACAGAGCTAGTTGCAAGGAATGCTGGGAAATGTAGTCTTTACTGTGAGGATGGCCATGTGCTTAGCCAAAATGTCAGTCTTCTATTACCATAGAAAGAGAGGAGTAGTGAATATCAGAACACAGCAATGATCTGCCAACAGCCAAACTCAGAAGTCATTCAAAATAGTTCCGACTGGCACATCCTTCTGCTTAGGCTCTGTTCTAGCTATGAGGAATGAGGACACAGGGGCCCTGGACCCAGGGTGGCCGGGAAGACAGAGATGTTGGGGAGTAACAAAACATAGAAACAAATCTTATGGTAATTAGGACAAGCAGTTAAGTGTGATAGTTAATGCCAGCCACAATGAAAGAGCAAGTTTTCCACTGCACTTGTTCCTAAATTCAAAACAGCTTCAATGAAGGAGAAACAGATTGAAAAACTTCTGTGAATAAGTACATTCACAGAAGTATGTACAGAGAGAGAGAGAGAGAGAGACTTCAGTTTAGCCTAAACCTCGAAAAACATCAGAATTGGATTATGTCACATAACAAGGGACAACAGTTGATTCTAATGAGAAAAGTTACCACATCGTACTGATGTGTTTGTAGTACTCTTAAAACTGGTCCTTATTTTATATCTGTATTTATGTCTGCCAATTACTGAGTAGTTAGTTAAACATTTGTGTTGCTATTTAAACAAAAGCAAACCCATGTGTAATCTCTCCTCTCCTTTGCTCCACGAAGTTTTAATGAGTGCCCGCTCTCTCCTGGGTACAGCTCCAGGCAGGCCAGGCAAGGATGTGGACATGGCAAAGACTCAGCTTTCTCCCCCAGCATGTGTGCACCGCCCCCACAAGGTGTAACCAGAGGACCTACTTACTCATTTGCAGCAGCAAATAGCTTTATAAAAAACAAAAAAACCAAACCAAACCAAAACAAAACAAAAAACAGTTTTTGGAGAAAGGTAGTCCTGGGTTCTAATGCTTCCTCCCCAGGTTCCTACTTGTGTGGCCTTGGGTAAGGAGTGTCACCTCACACGTGAGGATCTCATGAGACCTGGAAGCCAGCAGATGGCACAGTGTACACAGGAGAGCAACAGGCTTGGAGACCGGGTGGACTTGGTTGTTCATCTTGGCTCTGACACCGCTTGGGTGACCAACCATGCTGGTTCGCGCAGAAATGAATGTGGAAATCTTAATCCTAAACCCAGGACAGACCCACACATACCAGAACAGTTGGTTAACCAGATACTGAGCAATCCCAGGTAAGTTACACAACCCCTCTGAGCACCAATTTCCTCAAATATGAAAACAGGAATAATAATGTCTACTTTGCAGGAGAGCTGTAGAAAATGAAAAAGTGCTTGTGCGGAGTCACCACTATCATGATTATTAATAGTATTAACATCCCCTCTTCCTGGGCTCCTATTTTATAATGGCCAATGCCCTAAATTTGCCAGGAGCATTTATACAATTCTGCCAGCCTATTTTAAAGTAACCACTTTGATGGGCCTTCTCTCTGATGCATTGTGTCTCCAGCGATGGGGCCGAGGAAGGCTTATAGCCCTGGGGGGGGTCTCCCATATCCGGGGCCTGAGTCCTTACATCCCTCCCGCATAGCTCAGGTCTCAGGTCAGCTATAAACCTTCCCTCCAGCTCCTTGTTTGTTACAGACATTGCTGGGCTCTGCAGCTCCAAGACAACCCAAGGACGACCTTGTCCAACCTCATCTTAATTGCATTCAAAAGTCCTTCCTAAAGTTAATTACCAAGAAAAAAGAAACCAAATACAGCTAGTGTTTCTTTGTCAAAGGAAAAATAACTCACCATTCATTCCAAGTAAAATTGCTTCATAACCCAATGATTTCATCTGGCTTCCCAGGCTCCCAGAAGACACTGGAAGTCCTTAGGATACCACGAAGTGCAGCACCCCGATCCTGTCTCAGAGAGGTGTGAGTTTGCAGGAATGTGGAAGCCTCTCCAACCTCCTTGGTTCTGTCATACATCGCCTTCCTCTTTTCCAGACCCAGCCCTCCAGACCTTTAGAATGGGAAACATGCACACTGATTGCAAATTTGATCAATTTGTGGAGACAGAGAGGGTGGTTCTAAAGGGAAAACGCCAGAGCCTTCTCCCTCTCTCTCTCTCTCTCTCTCTCTTTTTTTTTCCTTAAAGAAGGAAATACAGGCATATTGACTTTATAGGAAGGCTATCTTGGAGCTAAACTTGTACTCTGATTTCCCATCTGAAGAAAGTTTTAGGTTGCAGACTGGAGCCACTTTCTAGAAGTTATCAGAATATTGCCCCTGCCCCAGCAGAGGCCACCTGAACCATGACAGGATGGCAGCCACAACCCCAGGAGAGAATCCAGGCAGAGGAACACACAAAGACTTCCAGGAGACCTTCTTCTTGGTCCTTCTTAGGAGGAGGTTTGTTCCCACTTGTGCCTCATGGACCTAGAAGGCATCCATGTCTAACCAATCATGGACAAGAGGACCAAGGCGCCATGATTACATTTTGATAAACCAAAATCCCAGCCCTGTGGCTTGGCTGGAGGCAGCCTCTCTTGAAGCCCATGGCTGTAAGGAAAAGGTTCTGTTGGGGTTCTGTAGAAACAGAAGAAGTTGGAGGATAGATATTAATAAAAACACATAGTCCTCCAGGGTTTGCCATGTGCCAGACACTTTTTTTTTCATGCAGCCTATTGGTGGCCTAGTGGTCACTCTCAACACATGGCCCCCACCCCCTCACCTGGCCCAGGAATATCCAGATGCATCCATAGCTTGCTGTATTTCTCTCCTGAGGGTGTTCTCTGGTCACTGGGCCATGCTTAGCCCACACACCAGGCAGGCTGGTAGTTCTGGGGCATTAATGCCTGGAGTTGGATGATAAATCACCCCAGCTTCCTGTCTCTCATGAGACATCTCTAATACATGTTCTGCGCACTCTCTCAAAGAACATAAATTATTTGGATCAAATCTATGTGGGGGCTGTCTGTTTTAGGAGAGCCCAACCTAATTATTGGACAACTTTATTACTGTGCCTATTGTATGAATGCATCTGCCAGATTTGGGGGCCACCAGATTTGGAGATCCACCATAAATCCAGCGGTGATAAGTGGCAGTAGAGCTGCCCCTCACTCCTGTGTTCTTCCACTGCCTCATATCAGGGAGTTTTGCCCATCAGTGTCATAGCCTGGTGTTAACACTGTTAAATGAGCATGACAAAGAAATGTCATCCCCTGCACATGGATCCAGAGTTCTTCAAAGATCATAAAGCCCCTGCCCACCATTTGCTCCTCTGAGCCTCACCCTATTCTATGACATGGGTATGGATATTTCTTTCCTACCATTCTGCCCATGGGAACATAGAGACCTTGGAATATCAAGGGAATTCTCCAAGGCCACCCAGATAGGAAGCAGCAGAGCTGGGACTGGAAGGCAAGTCTCCATCATCATCATGATTGGCCAGAGGCTTTAGGTGGCATTGGCATGAGAGCCCATTGTTATGACAAACTAATCCTGGAGGAAATTTTCCCAGGAATAGAGAGCCCCACCCATGAAGAGTCAACAGTGATGAGTGACTTTCATAAACATGAGTCAGTGTCAGAGAAGCAGTCCTCTCTCCTGAGGTCCTCCTTCAACTGGCCAAGTCGGAAGGACCAGCCCTGCTGCCAGGGAAGCCATGCCGGGTCAGATTCTCTAGCATGCCTGGGAATTTGGAAGCCCACAGTCTCAGCAGCATGGCTCATCAGGCAAAGGGAGTCTCAGCCTCTCGGTGGATCCTGAGCCAGTATTGTGTGGCTGCATCCCTCCGGGAGAACCTTGAACCAAATTTGATGGGAACCCCCACCCGGAGGGGCTGTTGAGTCAGGAAGCAGTGGGATATTCAGGCTTGTGGAAGGCTGGAGCTGGCAGGGTGCTTGCAATTAGCAGGGCCAACACTCTTAGTCACAGATCAGGAAAATGGGGCCCGGAGAGGCCAAGTGAGTTACTCAAGGACCCATCACTCATGAATTAGAGAAAGCCAGGAATCAAATCTGTGTGTCTTGGCTCCCAGTCCACTGCCTTCTCCCTACTAGCCATTTTGAATTAAAGAGGAAAGTAGTTATTCCTCAGGCTTGAGCTATTTTGTCTTCACAACATGCCTGTGAGGATGGAGGGAAGAGACTTTTTTTTTTCCTAAGAGAAGAAACTGAAAGCCATAGTAACTTTGCTGGGATCACTCAGATCATCAGCCCCTTGTGGCAGCAATGGATGCCTGCATGATGGGAAGACAAGGGAAGAGAGAAAGAGAGACTGGCTGGGGCATGGGTCCCTAACCTTTGCCAACCCTGGATGGGACTCCCAGAAGTCTCCCAGAGTCCCAAGGCCTAGGCAATCTTTTAGAGAGAATGATTTGTCTGACTTGGACAAATCAGACACTTAGTGTCCAGGATCCAGGGAACTAATCCTGTCCCATTTTCAGAAACCTAATCTTTTGGGTATCATTGAGTAACTTTTTAAAAAAGCTAATCTTAAAGAATCTCTGAAGCTGTTTGCCAGCACTTCCTACCATCTCCTCACATCTCTGCCCTCCTCATTCCCCTCCCACAAATGTACTAGAAATACGGGACTAAAGAGAAGAGCTGTCCAAAGATCTTCCCAGCTGAAACATCACTAAGACTTTCCCTGGTGTCTTCCCCAGTCTATCTCTCACTTATCTCCTTCCATGACAACCTGCAGGGTAAGGATGCCATGTTCAATGTTCTGTGATGGCCCAAGGTTTTCACCTGGTGGCTGAACAGTGCTTGATTTGGGTTTTCTCAGAGATCTGAGGTCCTCAAAAGGAAACTGAGGCCATAGAAACTGTCCCCCACGGAAACTGGGGGACAAGGGTGGAAGTTTGCTCCCCTGCCCGGGTTGCTAGCCTTGCTCCATCTCTGTTAGGCCTTCATTTAGTCTCTCAAAGAATGTCCGTGGTTGCTCCCTGCAGACCTTCCTGGGTGGTGCAGGGATGAGTCCCCTTTCTGCAGTCAAGTTAACAGCCAAGGAGGAAAGAGGACACAGGACACAGGATATGGGCCCAGAGCAGTGAGGGGAGGGGAGAGTGTGGCCAGGTTGTATGCTTGCATCTCCCAAGTCCACGGGGGGGAGGAGGGGGGCAGGGAGGTCAGGGAGGGCTTCTCAGAAGTGATTTGAACTGAGGAACATCACTCTCCTGTGTTGGTGGAGGTGGGGGAGGGGGGAAAATCTCATTCTGCCACTTCTTGCCATAACAGGAAGAAGAGGAGTCAGAAGAGGAAGAAGGTAGGGAAGGGTTTGAAGAGAACAAAGTAAGCAAAACCACAGAGGGGTGCTTGGTAAAGTGTTTATGCTCTATTCTGGAGTCTAGAGTGTTCTAGAGTATTAGAGCCTAGAATGTTTTAGAGACCAGAAAAATTGAGGACACCTTGGCAAGGAGGGTCTGGAGAAGGTGGCAGGAACCAGATGGGGTCTACTGAGGAACATGGATGTCCTCCAGTCATGGAAATGTCAAGGGGGTGGCAACAGAGGCAGGTGGGTGGAGGAGAAAGGGGCACAGATGGAGACACTGAGGACTGGAGAGCATCCACCTCTGTGCTGTTCTAGGCTTTTGCCTGTATGCTCTCCCTCTGTCCTCCCACAGGGCTGGGAGGTGGGGCCCACTGTTGTCCCCCTTCTATAGATGGAGAAGCTGGGACTTAGCTCATTAACATGCCCAGCACTTGAAGCTGGAAACCCAGAGCCCACCACTTGGAGGACCACCTGATGCCCTGCAGGCCCTCACCTCAAGCCAACCCTGCCCTGCAGCCCAGTTTCAACCTGACCCCAAAAATCCCTTCCTCACTTGCTTACCAAACTCCCATCAGCATCTGACAACAACAACATCAAGAGAAAGGCCCAGAGGATCTGATGACGCTTCAAGGGATGCCAAGATCTTAATGTTACCCAGCTGTGCAGAGGGCCTGGCCGGGGACCTGGCCCGGGCAACCAGAGGCCCATGACTCAGATGGGTGGGTGGGAGTGGTGAGTCAGGGCCCGTGACAGTGAGCTGCCATGCACCTGGGAGCTCCTTGAGGGAAGGAGCGGGCGCCGGGACATGCTGGGACACCCCAGATTTGCTAGGTATGGGCTGCTTTTGCCATGCCTCAGTGCCTTTTGTTAACCCCCTCACTTGAGCACCGGTTCTTCCTGCCCTCGGAGAGCCTCCCATCTGGGGTGTCCTCCAGGCATCTCTGAGCAGCACTGGCTGGCAGCTGGCAGTCACAACTTTGACCAAGAATTCCACGTTGCTTCCAATAAAGTAAATCCAGAAGGAGCTGCTTAGGAAGCTGGATCCTCAAGGCATTCATGTCTCCAGAGCTCTGGGACACCAGGACCTGATTAACAAGGCCATTCTCTTTAGCAAGACAGCTCCCAAGAACCTCCAAGGTAATCAGACAAAGGGAGTATATCCGAGCCCCCTGCCCAGACCCTTACCTTCTTTTCCACTGGCTTTCTGACCGCTGGATGTTTTGTACAGCATTTAAACTGTGGCCCATGTTGGTTCCCTTTGCCTGGGTTCCCCAAAGCACAGAGAGCAGGCAGAGGTACAGCAGGGGAGAAGAAACATGTCCTAGTCCAGACACTAGACCAGATGTGGCCCCAGCCGTGCTCCAGAGAGCTTCTCTGCAGACACACGCTCCAGCTCACGGATCTCACCAGGCCCTGCCCTGTGTCCCTCTTAAGGTTCCCAGCCTGGTGGGCTCAGAGGCCCAGGGAAGTATGTAGGGGCAGAGGCAGGGAGAGCCCAGGACACCTGAAAAAGGAGAAGCAGACACTTTGAGTGTGCTCTATTTGGGGAGGGACCTGGAGGGCAGGGCGTGTGCAGACATGGGGTGGGGTGTGGCAGCAGCTGCAGGGAGGGGAGGAGAGGGCACACGGAATTCAGGACAGGGCGTGGAGGCTGGCCATGGCTGCAGACCCAGATCGAAGCAGAGACCTCTGTGTCAGTGAACCCCTCTTCTCCTTCTGGCCATAGGCCCTGTTCTCCCTGCCTGTCTGGTGCCTGACGTCCTAGGCCAAAGTGACCCGTCCAAGGAGGGTGCTTGAGACCCAGCTGAGCTGGACACAGTCCTCTCCGAGGTTTATCAGATGGGAGTGGAAGACAGGACACCATATCCTCTCAATCTCAGAGCTCCAGGGCTGTGTCTCCCTTGCGAACACAGTAAAAGACAACAGTCTCACAGTGTGAGAGAGAAATAGATTCAGAGTCAAGGAGAGACCTGGAGTTCTGGCTGTGGTGGTCCGTCCAGGTCTCTCTGCTCTGCTCTTCCTCTGTTTGATGCCTTAAACCAAGGTGTTCCTCTTGAACTTAATTCAGCTGGTAAGTTCCATGTCCAGCACCTGCAACCAAAGATACCATCTTACCCACAACTAGCCAGGATCGAGTGTCCCCAGCATTGCATGGACCTCACACATTCGTCCACTTGTCTTTCTATCACTCCCTCCCCAAGACTGTGAGCTCAGAGGGCTCAGAGTCCAACCCATTGGAGGGGCAATATTTATTACACTTATTAATTAATCAAGGTTTTGTGACCCATGTTGGCCCAACCTGGAATAGATTCTAGAAGGTGGCAGTGACCAAAATCAGGGGGGTGGCAGCATCTGGTTCAGCTCTAACCAGGTGAGTGGCCAGAAGGTAGGGCAGAACTGAGAGCCAGGAGCAAGAGATGGGACAGGGTAAGGACAGGGCAGAAGAGGGGCAGACCCCACCCAGCACACCCCTGCCCAGCAAGAGGCAAATAATCCACAGATGTTCCTTCATTCATTTCACAAATATTTTGAGTACCTACTGCATGCCAGGGACTCTTGGGGGTGTGAAAGGAACAGTATTGGATGAGATAGTCAGGGTCTTACCCTGCAGGCTTACATTGTGGGGGAAGGGGCACAGACAGTGAAAAACTCAGCAAACAAAGCTATGCTGTGGCAGATGGTGACAAGGGCCCTGAGGACAAGTGAATCTGTGGGAGGTGGGTTTCACATGGTGGATTGGGGCAAACCCCTGGGTGGGGGTTTTTGAGCAAAGGACAAATTGAAGAGAGAGGGATCTGTACCATATGTCCCAGCCTTGCCAGGGAGGAAGCTAGCCCCACTGGACAAATGACAGGGCCAATGGCTAGGGGCTTTCTGGGAAAAGCCCAGTGTCCCCCAGATTGTGCCCAGAGAGGTACGATTCAAACCCAAGCATGCCCAACTTCAAAATGTATGCTTCTTCAAATTAAATCTCAGGCTGTCATGGAACTCAGTGGATGAGCCAGGCTCATGGGAAGGGGTTGGGTATACATCTGCTAAGTGGTCACCTCCTACTGACTATCATCAGGAGCCTCAAAGAGGCAGGTCACACAGAAAGAGAGGAAGCCCTTGCCCCATCAGGCAGCCTTCTGCTCATCACCAGCCCTCATCTCTCTGCTGAGGGTAGTGTGTCCAGTGGGAGTCAGAGGTCAGAAGTTGTGGGAGTCCTGACACTCCAGGGTCCCAGAACTTGTGATGTGGGAAGACAGCACCTTTTCCCCTGTCCTCCCCTGCCTGTACGTGCTTGGGAGGTTTTAGCTACTTATCCTCCTTGAACCAGGAAATGGGGACTGGGTGAGTTCTGGAGCTGAGAAAGATCATCTGGGTCTCATATGAGAAGAACAGGAGGGAAGTTGTGGAATGGGGTACCAACAGAGCAACAAAGAGACTCCCTCTGCAGGCAGAAGATTCCAGATCGGGGCTCAGGTCACCCACAGAAACCTCCCGATGCCAGAGAAGGCAGGACACGGATAGAAGGTGACAGCCTCGCCTGCTGGGAAGGGCGGGGAGGTGGCCACATCAGGAAATGCCACCGAGCTGTGAGTTTCTCTGTGAGTCCGGGTATGGCCCCCTGTGGCCCCTGTCCTTCAGTGAACTGACATGGGACAGCTGTGTAGCCAATTTGGTGAGATCGGAAAGCTGAAATTGGCAACCCCTCCCTGAATCCACATCCAACTGACCCAATTACTGGGGAAATACTGGCAGTGAATCCCTGGTAAGACAACTGGGGGCCGAGTCCCAGCTCAGCTCCAGACCCCTCTGTGCAGCTATTGGCGAATCATTTCTGAGCTCTCTTCCTTTCCCGTGGAATTAGGGATGATCAGATGGGCCCCAAAGGGCTGTCCTGAGCTCACAGGAATGCCTGCCAAGAGTACTCTGACATGTGTCACACCCAGAGCAAGGTGGTGGGGGCATTGTGGTTAAACCCATGAGGGATGGGGCCCAGATTCCTGTAGATCTCCCTGTGCACATGGGAGGGCTGAGTTTCCCCTCCAGCCAGATGCCTGGCAAATGCTGACCCCAAAATGAAACATGATTCTCTAATGTGGACTCAGAGATGGATGGTTCCTGCAAAGGTCTCCAGCTCATGTCACAACCCACAAAGTCCCAGGTCTCGTTGGGTTCTGGGGACTTCACTGCAGATAGCAAAGCTCCTGGGGAAATGGGAGTGTGTACCTTGAAAGTATCCCCAGCTGGGGCGGGGCACCTGCATACTGGTCCCAGCTCTGCTGGCCTTCAGTAAATCAACTGTCTTCACTGGCTTTGGTTTCTCCATTTCTCCTGTAAGCACATGACAGACTCTGAGGCCCAGGCAAGTAACATCAAGAGGCAAAAAGGGTCCAGGGTGTAAGAATGAACAGGGGACACTGGACTGGCCAACACACTAGCCTTATGTACGGGGCAGGGGATCCTGCTTCAGCTTCTCCCTGCCAAACAGAAATGCAAGTCCAGTGGTACCAAATCTTCCTGTCTATTTTTCTTAGGGGAGGAGGAGGGACAGAGGAAGAGGGAGAGAATCTTAAGCAGGCTTCACACCCAGCCTGTGAGCCTGATGTGGCATCTGATCTCACAACCCTGAGATCATGACCTGAGCAGAAATCAAAATTCAGACACTCAAAAGACTGAGCCAACCAGGTGCCCCTTCCTGCTTTTTCAAAGGAAACCTAAGATTCAGATTTTTATGTGATAGCTCCAACTTTTAAATATTAGCAGCTTAAGTCTGTGGTTTTAGTGGTTTTTTTGTTTTGTTTTGTTTTGTTTTGTTGCAGAAAACACTATATGCTTCAAGCCAGACCTATCTTTGGGGGTTGACCCATAGGCTACAATCCTGCAGGGTCCTGTGAGTCCCGCCTCCCAGGCAGGGTCTTACAGTAGGGGTTTATGGCAGGTATTGGGGGAAAGAGGAAGGATGAGAGAAGCAGATTTGTTTTTCTGATGACCAGGTTGCAAACTCAAACACATCCAAGTGCCAAGCAAATTCCAACAGTGAATGGATTCTTGTTTTACTAGTTCTGGGAGTCCCCACATCCCTGACGCTCTCCCTCCCACCCTGCCCACCACTCTAGACTGGGCCCTTTGCAGGGGAATTTGCTCCCTGCATGACGTTCGTAATGTTGTATGCTGAAAACATTCTCAGGTGCCTGGATGAGAGAAGGATTAGTCTGGAGCTAAGTCCCAGCTCTTCCTCTTACTGGCTATGTCACACGATCCTTCTGTACCTCAGTCTCCTCATCTGTAACTTCAGAGAGCTGATGGACAGGATGACTCATGATAATGTCAAAGGTATCCATCCAAGGCGGCTCTGCAAACTGGCTACTCTGATCCTGAATTTCAATAACAGTAGGATCCATGAAACAATGGCATTTTCTGGAAAGGAATGGCAGGCAATCTTTAGATGGTGACTTGCTGATTTCTGAGCAATGCCTTGGCATGCTGCACCCCACCCCCCTGCTCAGCCTGCATTCTCCACCCCAGGCCCACCCTTCCATTTGGCAGGTGGACACAAGAGCCTGAGAGATGAGGACAGGTTTTCCTGGGACTGAGAGTGAGAGGTATGGAGAGAAGGAGTGTCAATGCAGCCACTCTGCCATCACAGGTAAGTTGCTCTCCATCCATCCCTGGGCAAATGTTTTCACACTACATGAGAGGGTCTGTCCTGAGGCCTCCATGGTTCCTACCAGCTTCTCCAGGCCAGGGGTCCACAGTGACCCCTACCTTTGTGGGCCAAAGGCAAGTTCTTCTGCACACTCTCTACAACACTTTATCTTAATTAAGCATAAAAATTAGGAAATTCCAAGCTAAGCTTTCCTGAATCGTGTGGGTAGAAGAAATGTTTAAATCTCCTTTTTTTGGCTGAGTCTTTGCAAGGCAAGCGTTTCCAAATGTTTGGCCCAGTCCCTCTGCCTGAACCTCCCCCTCACTGCCTGTCCTCAGGAGGAAGGCTCCAAAGATAAGGGGGGAGGACCAGACTTCAACCAACCAGGAAGCTGCCCAGATGACCACAGATGACCCATTGGCTGGGTCTCCCCAACACCTGGATGACTGACTGTTATTCTGGACTTCCTTTGTGCCAGATGTGTTTGGCAGCTGCCCACAGTCAATCAGGGGGTTTGGGTTTGGAAAACTGGAGATTAGCAAACAAAGGCAAAGAGTGAGAAGGGTGAGGCCTGGTTAGAAAATATTGAAATTCACCCTGGTTTCCTTCCAGCCCAAAGAACAGGCTGTTCCAGGGGTTCCAGGGACTATACAGGAGTGAAAGAGTAGGCCCTGATAGCTGGACGAAAACCGCTTGGCCAACATTTTGTAAGATGGAAGTTGCTTGGCCGCCATTTCATAAGATTAGTAAAAACCCATCAGCTCTCCTTTTCCCAGGCCTGTTCACCTGGAGAAGCAGAAGCTGAGGTGGACTGTGTAGGGGGAAAACCACAGCTTTGAGATCAGACCACTTGTTTTTGGAATCCAACTTTGTCACTTACTAGTTGGGTGATGTGAACAAGTCATTTAGTCCACCTGACTCCCACTGAAAATGGAGACAGTGACATTTGCCTCACAGGGTTGGTGTGAGGGTTAAAAAGATCAGCTTGGATGACTATATGAATGGACAGGTGAGCAATACCTCATTGACACATAAAACAGAGCTCTGAAGACTATCGCCCAAGAGTATCAGAATCTCAGTTGAAAGAAAAACAAAGCCTTGGTGGAGGAGCTCCTGGAGAAAATGCCTAACTATTCTCTCTAAATTTGATCCCACCCTGCCCCATCGTAAAATGTGCTACTGATTTTTCATGCTGGTGCCACACCATTTGTCTGCACCAGAGAGCCATAAGGAATAGCCCACTGTAGTTACTGTGAGGACATAGTTGAGGACATTGCTCACTGCTTCATACTTTGTCATCCTTCTGAGGCCCCATGGGAGATGTTTCTTTCCACTTCAGAACCAGAAATAGTTGTGTTACTCAGCCCTGTACCAGCTTCCGAGCTGCCCGTCTAGTTCTATCTCAGGGATACCAAGCCTTGTGTGCTCTGAACTGGCCGAGGGGTCAGAACTGAATCTTCAACCTGCTGCCAGGTCTGAACCTCACAGCCCACGTTCTGTGGACCAACTTCACCCTGGCTGCCTTTGATTTTTATTTACTCTTACTTCCTCTTTGAGGTGAAATTTTCTTTCCCAGCTTTCTATTAACCGAGTTGGATTTTGTGTGTTTCTAAGTCACTCTAGATATTCTGATGACAAAGTTGGAGTTGGGTTGTTATTTCATAAATCCACAGGGAGACTGAGAAATCAACATGGACCATGGCACGTGGTAGGTGGTACCTAACACGTGCTACAACAAGCTTTGCTCCCTGTCTCCTTCTCTTCTACAACAAAAGCCACACTGACTGGCAGATGAGCTCTAGAAATGGTTTTCCTTCCATAGATTGAGGATCTCATAGGACTTTAAGGATGTAGTGTTAACCTCCACTGACTCACATATCCCTGGTTTCACACGGTGAACTTCCCCAGATGTTGTGGTGGATGTAGTGTTAACTTAGGCATCGTCTTCTTCATGCATGGCTTCTCTAGATGACACTTTGTCCATCAGAAAGCATCTGCAAATAGCCATGTGGCTGGTCATCTGCATCTGGTTTTACTCTCTGCACAGAGTGGTGGCCAACAGGGTCCCCCACTGGAAGAAGAAGGTCTTCAGTCAGCTGAGGCAGGAACTGACATGAATCATGAAGCCCCACTTTCATGACATTCTGAGGAGATTGTGATGGGGTACCCTGTGAAATTCTGGGAAAGTCATCTACTGGCCCAGCCTGTCTCCTCGCCTGTCACACAGCCCACCTCCCAGTGAGGGGTTTGGGGGAATGGAAGGATCGGGGATACAACAGGTGCCCATCAGTAAATATTTATTGAACTCCTACTATGTGCTGGGGCACTAGGGATCCATCAGTGAACAAGATAGGTCCAGTTATTGCCCTATAAGTTCTCGCAGAACTTATCTCTAAAAGGGGGTGGAGAGAGTAGGACTTAGAAAAATACATAACCTAGAAAAATAATGGTCATGAGAACAATGCAGAGAATTAAGATGGGTTGTTCAGATAGTGACTGATTGGATGGATACTCAAAGTTTCAGAGTTGTAAGCGTCGACAAGAGATGGTTTGGGGAGATAGCTAGAAAGGAACTTCAAGACATGGCCCAGATTGTGAAGAGGTCACAAGAGTGGAAGGATTACGCAGCCAGGGTGGGAGGAAGGGCCGCTGGCCTGGATGCTGGAGTCTGTCGTTTTCTATCATCTGGAGAGGGGGAAAAACAGTTACGGCCCAGTTTCAAGGGTGGAAAATGTCAGTGACATACTGTAGTGATTTGCAGCTGCACATAATGCAATGACTGTGAGACAGTTTCTTGGACAACCCGCCTGCCCAGCTCCAACCTGAGAACCCAGAAAAACCTGCCTACTGTGTGCGAAGCCCATCATCGCCCCTGCTGCTGCCAAACAGCTGTCAGCTGGTAACAGAACCAAATGTTTCCCTAGTCAGAACATCCGGCCTTTGCCTCAAATGGAGGGAAAAGCAAATCTTGATTTCAGCCCAGAAAGGGATGGACACATTGGAGGCCAGAGATGCAGACGGTTGTTTGACTACCTGGCCATCGTCTGTTTACAGAGAGAGAAATCTACTTGGGATGTTAACTTTAAAAGTTGAATATATTCATACAGGTAACTCTAAAACATGAGCTTACAGTTCAAGAAAATCATACGGCCCACTTGCTTGTATTTTCCTCTGAGTGAAGGAAAACGCATGCCCTTAAGGTCAAGGGATAGCCCCAAAATGAACATACAGAAGTCAACAGAGTTAGGTCATCAGCCTCTCTCTCTCTCCGGCTCTGCTACTCACTAGCTTTGTGACGCTAGAATAGTCACTTCACTCCTCTGGGAACAATGAGGCCCCTCCTTCCCCCCACCCACTGCAAGGTTGCTTTGCGGATCATTCAAGTCAAACAGATTTGAGTATGTTTTGCAAACTGAAGTGTCA
Source organism: Lontra canadensis (assembly GCF_010015895.1). Classification (NCBI taxonomy): domain Eukaryota; kingdom Metazoa; phylum Chordata; class Mammalia; order Carnivora; family Mustelidae; genus Lontra; species Lontra canadensis. Next base: position 61,801,127 of record NW_022630995.1, on the reverse strand, counting down.
AGGAATAAAAGTGATTTTTAGTTAACAGCTAGAAACAAATTTCGAGTCAAAGCATTTTCACCGGCCAAGTTCAATCCATCTTGCAGCTTCTGTCCTGTTTTCCAGCCATCATTTCATTAGTTTCACTTCATTTTAGGATTTCTGGGACAAAAAAAAAATTGAAGGTGTTTATGAAGATGCTGGTTTGAAAAGATAAAAGAACCAAATAATACCTATTCAGAGATAAACCATAGTAGAGGCTATTGGTGTCTGGCCAGACCCCATGCACCAGGGCGGGTGTCTGTCCATCTCACTGCTATAATGGTGGTTGCTAATGACTCTCAGCCGCCCCTTCTCTGGACAACTGCCCTCTGAATTTTGGATTATTTTTGAGGAGTTACACCCTGTCCCCATGCTGGCCAGGGTCTGCCTGCAGCCAATTTCTGACTAATGTGTGTAAACAAAGTCTTATCCACCTTGTCTCAAAATGAGACACCCCAGAGCTCCCATGGGATCAAGTTAAGGATAGACTTTAGCTGAACCCACTTCCTTGCCAAGCGGCATCCCTGCCCTGTCTTCTCTCACACTTTCGGACTTCATCTGAAAGCATTCCCTCAATATATCAATTGTACAAGCATCCCCTTCTCGTGAACTGATCCTGGGGAACCCAGGCCAACACATTTGATACAGAATTTATCCTAGAAGACAGAGCCTCAGGACAGAATCTGGAGTTGGGTCCCTTGCCTGCCAGATGGTGATGAGAACCCCATCACAGGTAGTAGGGGCATTCTTTGGCATGTTGTAGCAGTGTAGCTCAGAATTTTATCTGTGTTCATTGGGACAATACACAGGTCAGAAGGCAATGCTTTAGTCTGGGCCATGTCTCTAACATTTAGGAGGTAAAGGAGAAACAGTAACTTTAACATCTGAGCAAGTGAATGACTATGGCTAAATACTGATGATGAGCTGTAGGGAGAAAATGACAGGCTCAAATTGATTAATCATCAATTAAAAGCCAAATGTGTGAGTCAGAGAATTCCCTTGGCAGTGTTTCAGAGACTTTCATCTCTGCAGTGGGAGGGCAGACTGCGTTGAACACTGCTCACAAGACTTAATTATCAGGTGGCAGAACATCAGGGAAGGTTGAATCCTTGGGCTGAGTGAGTCTCCTATGCCAATGTTAGGGCAAAGAAAATGCCGAGTCTTGACACTTGGACTGAAGACACCTGAATAGGTGCAACCAAGATCTTTGAAGTTCCCTTGAGTCCTCTGACCCTGCATGGCCCATCCCCCTCATTAGAAGGTCATGGGCATCCCTTGTTGGAGAACTATGTAGGAGCCCTCAGGAGGATTACTCCTCTGGAATCTTCCCCACTTCCTCTTCCAGCCATCAGATCAATAGTTAGGGTTAATCTCTGCAAGACCCAGCTGGGGAAGTGCTAAGTCTTCTAAGGGACAAGAGGGGCAATACATCCAAAAAAGTTTCAGGACTGGCTAACAACAGTAGCAGGAAGTTGAAGTCTCATTGGGAGTAGTCCTGAAGGTACTGGATCAGAGATGTGGAATATAAAGCTGGGTAAGGAGGATTTTGTTGACATGGGAGCACGCTTCTATTACACAGGATTTAATGTCTTGACAAGAGACCCAATAAATGATTCTAATGTGCTGTTCTTAAAAGCTTGACCTCATTGTATGAAGTAGAGATTAAAAGACTGTGATGGAAGATTCTGGAAGAAGAAATCAAAAGATTAACATAAATAAGCATACTATAATGGATCTATATATCAAACTAGAAAGCTCAGTGCCTGATTGTGCTCTTTGAAAAGGCTCAGAGGACGCTGAGATGACCAATGACTTGGTATGAGAGGCAGATGCATCACTGAGAAGTTCTACAGTTGTGGTCCTCTGTAATCTAGAGCTCATGGTAGGACATGCTTGTATAATTCAGTCTACTTAGTTTCAAGGGGGATGATAGAATCTCCAAATAGCAGGAGAAAGGTGGCAGCATTTAACTGTCAAAAACAAGGGGGGGATAATTACTTTAAACAGGCAACTGAAGGTTCCTAACACACAAATACCTGTGGATACATCTAATAAGACACGGCATTCCTAAGGCAAGATAGGAAGCCCCAAAAAGACATCAGTTAATAATTAATGTATTATCAAAAGAGATCAAGCAGAAAGATGAGCAGAAGGCTGACGTCAGCCACTATGACTTATAAAAATTCACAATCCCTGGCTCATTTTTAAGAATGGATTCTCAAGAATCCACTTCTTAAAAAAGAGCTTGAGTCCCCACAAGGAAAGACCATGTAATGCCATAGTAAGGATAAATAGAATTGACTTATACCAATCTTCTCCAAAAGGACCTGTAACCATTTCATGGCTAATCTTACCCAGGGGAAAAATAAATACCCATATCTTTCGATGATTGTTAGAGACATGGTCTCTGCAGAAACAATGCAAAGTGCTAAAGGACTGTTATGGCTCTCCTATAAGGGTAAAGGCATAAGGGAGTCAGGTCCAGCTTCTGGAAAAACTGGGTGAATCATGGTAGACCACAGCAGAGGACCACGAATTTAACCAAACAATTTCTCTAGTTGCAGCTGCTGCTCCAGACATTGCGTCTTTACTGGAGCAAATTTTATCCAGCTTCTGATATGTGGATTGTAGCAATTGATGTGCAGGTTTTTAATACTACTGGGAAAAGGGATCAGAAACAATATGCATTCACGTGGGATGGACAACAGTGTAAATTCACAGCTTTCCCCAGGTCTAGGTTAATTCTCCCACTTTTGGTCACAGTGTAAGTAGAGTAGACCTCAGAATCCCAGCATACCTCAGAATGTCATATTGATTTCACATACTGATGGCACCGTGCTCATTGGACTTAACTCCTTGTTAAAATACATGAGCTCCAAAGGTAAGGACCACCATACAGATGAAGTCTTCAGGGGTCCAGTAGTCTAGGGTGTGCTGGGATATCCCTTCAAAGTGAATGACAAACCATGGCACTTTTTACCTCCTACCACTAGCAAAGAAGCACAATGACTGGTAGATCACTTTGGGCTTGAAAGTCAGCATATTCTACTCTTGGAAATACTGCTTCTCCTACTTATCGGGTAACATAAGAGGCTGCTAACTCTAAGTGGGACCCAGAGCAAAGAACAACTCAGGAGCATTTCCAGGCTATGATACAAGCAGACTGTTGTGTGGGCTGTTTAGACCAGTGAATCTGTGGTTCTAGAGGTACGATAGTAGGAAAAGACACTATGTGGGGTGCCTGGCAAGCTATAATAGGAGACTTGCAGTGCAGACCCCAAGGACTCTGTAGCAAGGCCACACCACCTGCACAAGAGCACTTGAGACCATTTGGAAAGTCGGTCCTAAAATGCCAATGGGTCCTAGTAAGAGTGTCTGACCTCAGAGTATCAAGTGACTGTGCAGCAAAAGTGCCTGTCACACGCTGAGTGCTGTCAGATCCACTGAGCCATGGAGTCAGGGGTGCCCAACAGCAACCCTTCATAATATAGAAGTGGTACATCTGAGACGGGGTTAAGCAAGTCCAGAGGATACAAGTTTGCTGAACAAACAGGTGGCCCAGACAGCCATGGCACCCTTGGCTCATACTCCTTGTCTATGGCTGTTGCCTGAAATTGACAGAGGAGAAAACACCTGTGCATAGTCCACAGATAGGTCAGTTGGGTGTGGTGATGTAAGACAAAGCCCTCTCCAATAGCTTGACTCAAAGATGGCCCCAAAAGACAGATGCGAATCAGCTCATCTACTTGGTTTAAGAAGAGAGGTGGGTCGAGGGAAGGATATACATAGACTCATGCGCACCAGCAGAGGTTTGTCTGGTTGGTCAGTTTCCTGATGTGCACAATGGGAAAAACCATCCTATGACTGCTGTGGCTGTTTTTTGACACAGACCATGCCCTCAAGAAACTTGTCACCAAGTGAGCGAGTTGCACATGTGAACAGACAAAGGCAATGCAGTGTAAAATGTGCTGGTGCTGTAGGTGAAGCACGGTGTAGGCCCAAACAGGGAGTAGCAAGCCCTGCCTGGGGGGAATCAGGGAAGGCTCTCTGGGAGATGACACTGAGTCCTAAGTTTACCAGATGGTCAGGAAAGAGTATTCCAGACAAGTAGAACAGCACATGCCAATGGAAACTACATGAGACAGATGGACAGACCCCCAGATCATGAAAGACCTTTTAGGTCACACTCAGGATGGACCCTGCCCCTCTGGAGATGAAGACATTTTGAAGGGAAGTGTCCTGACCTTAATGGAAATACTTATAACCTGAATAAAACTGGTCTTCTTTGTTCTCACTTTATTTTTACATAATGGATAATAGGATTGTGCCCTGTCCACCTTCCTCACCCACCCTTGGGTCTGCCACCTACAGCTATGAGGGCTGAGAATCACCTCCCTCTGCCCTCAGTCAATGAAACTAGAGCCATAACATACCGTTGGATGTGTCACCTTTACGTAAATCACATAAGGGGACCATAAGGGCTCAGGAGGTCTAACATGGCCCATGTCCCCAAGCCCAACTGCTCAGAAGCCTTGTGGTTTGGTAAGGACTCACCACCACCCACCCCAGGTCTGAGGGTGGAGCTTGATCTGACAAAGCCAAATGAAGAATTCCTACCCCTTCCCAGCCATACTTACTGGCTTAGAGGTGTCAAGTGGCTTGAGTTAGTGCCATCACAACAAGGTATGGGATACCCATTTGGTGGGTCCACCTGCAAAGGAGAAAGTGTGTAGCTCCAAGAGCTTCCTGTGTCCCTTGGCTTTTCTGAAGGAAGTCTATCTGGGGACAAAGCCAACAAAAGACACCCAGAACAGGGCAGACAAGGAGAGTTACAGAGAAACTGAGCTTCAGTCTGATGATATATGAACTCTAGAGTGACAACCCCGAAGTCAGCTCTACCTCTAAGTTCCAATTACTGAGTTAATACACCCCATCCTTACTGGTAAGTCAGCTGGAAATGAGCTTTCTGATGTTTCCAGCATATGGCGAGTTCATTTTTACAGGACTTCCTCAACATCACAATCACCAAGAGAAGGACGAATCAAACTCCAATTCACTGAACAACAATGTCAATCCTTCCTAAACAATTCTGAAGAGTAGCAAAAGGGAGTTTCATTGTACAAATAGAATAAGACATGTTCTTTGCCCTTCTGTCCCCAAATCCAGTGAAAATTGCCATTCTCCTCTCCCCCTACCTCCTGTCCCCTAGTCCAGCTTTCCTGTACACCCCTCCCCTCACCCTGGGTGGCCATACAGGAGCCTGACAGGTGCCCAGGCAAGTCAGAGCCCTTAGAAAGCAGGGCAGACAGATGATGAGGAATACCTGTAATTTTATGTTTCATCTTGATTTTCTGCCACACTCTACAAAGGATCCTCATGAAGGCAAGAGCATCTTTTTTACTTTAAAGGAAAGTATAAAGAGGGAAAAATCATGGGTTTCTTCAGTCTTCCCCTGTTGCCAACATCAGCCAGAATTTCATCTTTCATCACAATGTCTCCCAAGTTCAAGGCAGAACTGGACAGTGATACGCACAAGATCAGAGGTTACATAGGGCCCTGGCTGGCCCAAGGACAGAGTCAAGTGGTCACCATGAGCCCTGAAGACAGGTCAGGTGCAAGGGCTCTGGAGGTGAGCTGCATGGATTCAAACCTGGCTTTGTCATCTTTAGCTGTGTGACCTTGGACAAGTTAGATGACCTATCTGGACCTTTGTTTCCTTGCCTATAAAGTGGGAACAATGGTGATAGCTACCTGGTTGATGTGAGAATTAACAAGTTAATGCATATAAATGGCTTAGAGCAGTCCCTGGCACACAGTGAGTTATCAGTCAATGTTAACTATAATTTGTGAAAATTCTGGTTTGTGGCTCTTGGGCATTGACTCAGGGATGCAGCTACTAGGTGAGGAACAAGTTGGCCCCATCAGCTAGTACTAAGATGAGATCTAAATTTGACAGGTAGTCTACCACTGTCTCAGTTTGGGTGCCCTCAAAAGCATATCCTGATACAGGGCTTGTGTGCAAGTAGTTCATTTAGGGGGTGTCAGGAAACAGACAGGGGAGCAGTGGAACAGGGAAGATGGAGACTCCAACATAAGCATTATCAAGTGGGAGATGGGGATTCCATTCCTGAGAAGTATGTAGAAGTCCTCTGTACTGAAGTGAATAGTGTTCTCCAGAAATTCATGTCCACCCAGAACCTCAGAACATGACCTTATTTGGAAATAGGTCTTTATGGGGTGCCTGGGTGGCTCAGTGGGTTAAGCCACTGCCTTCAGCTCAGGTCATGATCCCAGGGTCCTGGGATGGAGCCCTGCATCGGGCTCTCTGCTCAGTGGGGAGCCTGCTTCCTCCTCTCTCTCTCTCTCTCTCTGCCTGCCTCTCTACCTACTTGTGATCTCTGTCAAATAAATAAATAAAATCTTTAAAAAAAAAAAAAGAAATAGGTCTTTGCAGATGTAATCACTTAAGATGAAGTCATACTGGATCAGGGTAGACCCTAAATGCAATGACTAGTGTCCTTTTAGAAAGGTCATGTAAAAGCACATGGAGAGAAGAAGGCCATGTGAAGATAGGGAGAAAGGTGGGAGTGATGCATCTAGAAGCCAAGAAACACCAAGGATGGCTGGAGCCATGAGCAGTGAGGAGGGAGGCTTGGGACAGTTCCTCCCTCAGAGCTTCCAGAAGGAATCAACTGTGCCCACACCTGGATCTCAAACTTCAGGCCTCCAGAACTGCAAGACAATACATTTCTATTGTTTAAGTCACCCAGTTTGTGGTAATTTGTTATGGCAACCTCAAGGAATTAATACAGCCTCCCATAACTGCCCACCCACAGGGCAGGAACCAGAGCATCTGGTTAAATAGGGTCGGTAATTTGCCTGCACTTCAGTGATACGCTTGCAAAAGGAACCCTGGAGAAGTCCCTGGCACAGATGCAGAAAGAGTCAGAGCTGACTTGAGCAGGAACACTTCAGAGGGGGTGAACTGGCTGAGAACTGGAGGCTGTGGTCAAAATCAGAGGGGTCCACGGGGATGTGATGGGAGTCCCAGAGAGGGCGGCTGCAGCCACCACCACGGCAGACCACGGCAGGTGTGGGGGAGCTGTCCCTCCATGTTTACTCACACTTTCTGCTGCGAGTTCTCCAGGATTGTCCAGGGTTACTTTCATTCATTCATTCATCCTGCACTCACTCCCCAACCTTCTGCTCTGTATTGGGCCTGGGAATATACTGATGGCGAGATCTGTCTCCTGAGCTCCATGAGCTCTCAGTCCAGTGAGGGAGACACTCAGGTCTTCATGACACAATGGGGTAAGCTCAGTGATGTCTGGAAGCAGAGGAGGTCATGCGAGCTCGGAAGGCAGACCAAACTTGGCCAGGCCTGGGGGCTGTAGGCAGGGAGATATGGGAGGGAGGGCAGTAAGGCTTCCTGAAGAAGACTGCAGGCAGGGAAAAACATGTGACAGCACAGAGGGTTTGGTGTGGGGAGTGCAGAGAGACAGCCAGCAGGTGGGTGGGTGTCCGGGGGTGTCTGCTTCCCCCCATCCCCATGAAGAGCAGCTTCACTGTCCTTATACAGTGTACTCCCCCTACTCCGGAGGTGGTTTTGGGGCTTGAATCCTGCCACCTCACCCCCTTGACAATGGGGCAGGGCCCAGGGATAGACATGTCACCCAGGCTGGGCCAATAGAGCCCTCATCTGAGACTCCATGCAGGTCCTCCAGAGTAAATCTCTGTCTCCCTTGTATCTTACTTGGCTGGCATTGGCAGTGGCCTGTAACCCTGCTTTTCCCTTCCCCATCCAGAGAAGCTCATGGACACAGGTAGAGGATGGGACCAAGGCAACAGAAAGACAGAGTAGAGAAAAGGATGTTGCCTGGTCATGTCTGAGGCCATTTGCCCTCCTGGCCTTCCCAGTCTCACATCTATTTCTCTTTTATGTAAATAAGTTGGTGTTGAGTTCCAGACCCTTAAAACAGAAAATGTCCAGAGGAATTTTTTCAGTGAGAGTTTTGTGGGTTAGATTGTGGCCCCAAAACCTATGGCCACCCAGGACCTCAGAGTGTGACCTTATTTGAATGTTTTTACATATATAGTTAAGATAAGGATCTTGAGATGAGATCAGTGGACCCTAAATCCAGTGGCAGTGATGCTCCACCCACACTGGGCTCCGGTGCCTGGCTTGCGCCCACATGTGTGCCAGCCAGAAGGACCAGGAATCAACACTGCATGAGTCAACTTTTGACCAACGGGGTCAAGAGCCCATGGAAAATAGCTCTGCCATCTCTTCCCTGGGAAATCACTGAGATGATTCTCACGGAATCGATGGAGGCAGTCGGTCTGGGAAACAGTCCCACATGATGGGGCCAGAGTGTCTTGCACCCAGCTACACTCACTGTCCCCCCCCAACAGCCCCCTGGGACACACGCCCTGACAGAGTGCTCACACAGAAGCCAGGGTCTCAGGCTCTGCTTCATGGGAATCCAGCACACATGTCTCTAAAGCAGAGACCATGGTTCGTCCATCTCTACATCCTGCTGCAAATGTTCTTCACGGTGAAAGCCAATGAATGACCACATCTGAAATAAATCCTGATGAAGCTGTTTTACCAAGTGACCCCCAAGTGCAGTGACTGTAAGTGGAGCCATTCATTCCTGGGACGCTAAGGTGGAGGGAACTGTATTCAGCAGAACTTCTCTCAAGGGTGATATAGCCCAAAGAATCCCAGGAGGAGCCACAAGGGCTAAAGGATAAGACCCACCGCCCCCAGCCGCCCGATGGCAGGTGTGATCAATGGAAGACTGTAAACTCTAACCTCAGAAGAGAGGGTCCAGTTAGCTGCAGGCATTTTGTTTTATTTACCCTACAAAACCCTGCAAGACCTCGACAGCCAAGGGGATATTGAGGCAAGACCTGGGCTTCTTCTCCACACCTCCCAATTCACCCTATAGACACAAAGTCACTATCTAGAGGATGCCAGTTTGAAGGGCCAGTTGTCAGCCTGCTCCGGGCTGCCACACATTTTTCCCCTCTTCACAGAGATGCTCCGCCCTTAATGGCCTATCGAACAGTTGAGTCATGGCTGAAAGTTCCTATCTGGAGCATTTCCTAGAGGCCAAAGGATTTCAAAAGGGAATAAATGTGGAGAGTAGCATAAAAGTCCAGTATCTCAGTGGGCTATGCCATCTCTCCTCCCCCACCCACCCTGGGCCCACCCTCCAAGGTCCAGCCTCCCTGCCAAGGACCCAGCACTCTCTCTCTCTCTCTCTCTCTCTCTCACACACACACACACACACACCAGAAAGAAGCAGAGCACAGAATGCACAGTCACTCCCTGCAGAAGCTCAAGGAAGTAAGTACCATTAGCTCTTTTTACAGAACAGGAAACAGGATCGAAAGATGAGGGCTTTGCCCAGTATATGCTGCAGTGGGCAGTGAAGCCGCAGTTGGGTTCAGCCTGTCCAGACTGCAGAAATCTCACTGCCTCCCTATCACAAGAGAAAAATAAGTACACACAACTTTTCTGGCCTCACTGCCCCACACCCTTCTCATGTCACCACTTAATATTCAAATGTGGAGAATTTCCACACTGGAGAATAAAAAAGTCAGAAGATTTTCCCTAGAAGGCCTCGGAGCTTGGTTTCTCACAGATGGCCCCAAGGATGGAAAAAGTCTCCCAAATTGAGACTGGCAGGAAAGCGGGGCCCACTTTGTCTGATATTTCTTCTCTCCTTTCTTGGCACCCGTAGGCTTAGCTCACGCCAATGGAAAATTCCCAAGTGCCAAACAGTTCTCAGATAATCTGCACACAAAAAGAGAGAGAGAGAGAGAAAAGAAAGAAAGAAAGAAGGAAGAAAGGAAAGAAAGAAGAAAGGAAGAAAGAAAATGATTTTCAACTAAGACAGCTCATGAGGGATTAAGACGGGGCTCCAGCCAAAACATATATTTTTTCAGATTCCTGACATCTTTTCCACATCAATCAGGAGGTTCACACCCACCCTCAGCCCTGTCACTGAGACCAACACTGGGATGCACCAGAACCTGGATTTGGGGCTCCAGAGGGTCTCAGGCCTGGGCTTGGAAATGCCCTGTGATAAAGTTGGAGACTGTCTATGAACATCAAGGAGGAAGGGTCCCTGCTTGCTCCTGTCCAGACTGTGTCCAGAAGAAGATATGGGCAACCAAGATCATCAGACTAAGATCATCATCAGAAGAAGGTGGTAACCATGGGCCAGAGTGGGAGCCTAGACCCAGGGGAGAGAGAGACAGAGACAGAGAGACAGACAATGATCAGCAAAAGGCTCCCAGCTCATACAGACAAAATCTAGTATATAATGCTCTATTCATATTGATTACATTCAGTAGGTATGAACTAACCTCTGTAATACTCCATTCATTTTTAATCCAACATCATGCAATGTCATATTAACAATCACATTAGTGGATTCACTCAGCCAATAATGACAGCACACTTGCACTTCAGGCATTCAGAAAGGAGACTTCCACAGTGAGGGGCATAGCCCAGGCCCCTGCCTGCAGGGGCTCCTATTCTGACAGTGGAGACGAGCATTAAAAGTAACAGTGATGTAACTGGGCTAGACAGAGGTGAGGACCTGCAAACATGCATGTTTGTTCAGTGTTTTTATAATGCATGTTCACCCATACTCATTTTTAACATTCTAAGCAAACTTGGATGGTCAGTATGACTGTCATAACCAGTAGCTGGTCCACATTAGAGAGGAGGAAACAAGCTCAGAGAAGTTAGGGAGCTGGACAGAAGCCAGACATGCTTTACCGCAGGTCTCAGAGTGCTCCCTTGGTTCAGTGTGTGTGTGTGGGGGGGGTTCCTCTGCTCACAGGTAACACTAGAAGGGATTCAGGCCTGTGGCAGCTGGGGTTGGCCAACTCCACATGTCGGAAGCTGCCTGCCTGGTGCCCCATTACTCAGGTTTCCTCTTGGGGAACTCAATGGATGAGCAAGATCTTCCAAACTGACCTTGAACATCCTTGCCAACCCCGGGCTTAAAGTTGTTGCAACCACTCCTACTCCAGCAGGAGAGCCCGATCAGTAAACATAACTCAGCTATATTACACCTTATGTCAAAGTCCTCCTGCTCAGAACAGGCTCCTATGGGGCAGACGCTTTTCAGAGTAGCGTGTCCTGCTTTCTTTCCACTCCCAGAACTTTATATTCCAAGGTTGGTGGCAGGTAGGATTTCTGGCAAAGTGAACTTCCTGGGATTGCACATCTTGGGGGCAGGCTGCACCTGCTTACTTTCCCTCTTGCCTATGGAACTGTGAGTTGGAGAGAGCTCAGTTCTAACCTAGCATCAACACTTTAAAGCTGTGTCACCTTTGTGTAGTTACTTTGCCCTCTGAGCCTTGGTTCTGAGAAATCACCTGTCTAATGGGGATACCTACAGCTAGTTGAGTGGTCTGTGCTTATGGGTCTGTTACTCAGCATGATGTCTGGTGCTTGTTAACTTCCTTCATTAACTTCTTAAAATCCTTCTTCCCTTCCCTAACATCCAAAATGGCAAGGACTGCATTTGCTCTTTCATCTCCAGCTCCTAGAATGGGACCAAGCATGGAGGAAGCAAAAAGATGATTTTTTTTATTAAAGTGGGTTTTAATATAGAGGGAATGTACCTCAATATAATAAAGACAATATATGACAAACCCACAGCTAACATCAAACTCAACACTGGGAAAAAAAAAAAAAAAAAACGGAAAGCTTTTCCTCTAAAATCAGGAACAAGATAAGGATGCCCAATCTTGCCACTTCTGTTCAACAGACTTTTGGAAGTTCTAGACAGAGCAATTGGTCAAGAAAAATGATTAAAAGACATCCAAACTGGAATGGAAAAAGTAAAACTACCTATTTGCTGATAACATGATATTATATATGGAAAACCCTAAAGATTCTATCAAAAAACTGTTAGAACTAATGAATTCAGTAAAGTGGTAGGATACAAAATCAATTTACAAAAATCTGTTGCTTCATAGATTATAAGAATTAACATTGCTAAATGTTAATTTAGCATTAAATGTTAATTAACATTGCTATAATGTCCATACCACCCGAAGCAATCTACAGATTCAATATAATCCCTACCAAAATTTCAATGGTATTTTTTGCAGAAATAGAACAACAATCCTATGGCCAAATAGCCAAAGCAATCTTGAAAAAGAATGGAGCTGGAGGTATCACACTCCCTGGTTTCAAAGTATATTACAAAGCTATCATACTTAGAACGATATAGTACTAGCATAAAACAGATGCATAGATTAATAAAACAGAACAGAGAACACAAAAATAAACCCATGAATATATGGCCAATTAATTAATGACAAAGGAATCAAGAACAAACAATGTGGAAAGGACGGTCTTTTCAATAAATGGTATTGGGAAAACTGGACAGCCATATGCAAAAGAATGAAACTGGACTGCTATCTTTTTTTTTTAAGATTTTATTTATTTATTTGACAGACAGAGATCACAAGTAGGCAGAGAGGCAGGCAGAGAGAGAGGAGAGAGGAGGAAGCAGGATCCCTGCTGAGCAGAGAGGCGGATGTGGAGCTTGATCCTAGGACCCTGAGATCATGACCTGAGCTGAAGGCAGAGGCTTTAATCCACTGAGCCACCCAGGCACCCCATGGACTGCTATCTTAAAACACACACACACACACACAAAACCTCAAAATGTATTAAAGACTTGAACAGAAGACCCAAACCATAAAACTCCTAAAAGAAAACAGGTGGTAAGCTGTTTGACATTGGTCTTAGTGATGATATTTTGACTCTGATGCCAAAAGTAAAGGGAACAAAAGAAAAAATAAGCAACTGGAACTATATCAAACTGAAATGCTTCTACACAGCAAAGGAAACTATCAACAAATAAAAAGGCAATCTACTGAATGGGAGAAAATATTCTCAAATTACATGTCTGATAGGAGATTAAAATCCAATATATATATTAAAAACTCATACAACTCAACATCAAGAATGCAAACAAAGCAGTTTAAAAATGGGCAGAGGATCGAACAGACATTTCCAGAGAAGACATACAGATGGCCAACAGACACATGAAAAGATGTCCAAGGTCACTCATCATCAGGGAGACATGAATCAAATCCACAATGAGACATCACCTCACACCTGTTAGAATGGCCATCTTCACAAAGATAAGAACAAGCATTGGTGAGGCTGTGGAGAAAGGGTACCCCTGCGCCCTATTGGTGGGAATGTAAACTGGTGCAGCCATGATTAAAAACGGTATGATGGTACTTCAAAAATGAAAAATAGAGCTATCATATGATCCAGCAATTCTGGGTACAGAATTTCCATTTCTGGGAATTTAACTGAAGAAAATAAAAATACTAACTAAAAAAGATATCTTCACCTCCATATGCATTGCAGAATTATTTGTAATTGTCAAGGAAACCTAAATGCCCATCAATGGATGAATGGATAAAAAAAATTCTGATATCTATATCTATATCTATATCTATCTATCAAGGAAAATATATACATAGATATATATAGAAATATAATTTTTCATGGCTGAATAATATTCCTATTTTCCTGTATAAGAATATTATTCAGCCATGAAAAAGAATGAAATCTTGCCATTTGTAACCACATGGATGGAACTAGAGGGTATTATGCTAAGTGAAATAAGTCAATCAGAGAAAGACAATTATCATATGATCTCACTGATAGGAGGAATTTGAGAAATAAGACAGAATATCATAGGAGAAATAAGGGAAATATGAAGCAAGATAAAACCAGAGAGGGAGACAAACCATAAGAGACTCTTAATCTCGGGAAACAAACTGAGGGCTGCGGAGGAAAGGGGGGTGGGAGGGATGGGGTGGCTGGGTGATGGACATTGGGGAGGGTATGTGCTATGGTGAGCATTGTGAATTGTGTAAGACTGATGAATCACAGACCTGTACCCCTGAAACAGATAATACATTATATGTTCATAATTTAAAAAAAAAAGAATGAAATCTTGCAATCTGTGACAACATGGTGGACCTTGAGGGTGTTACACTAAGTTAAATAAGTCAGACAGAAAAAGGCAAATATTATGTGATCTCTCTTGTATGTGGAATCTTAAAAAAAATGCTCAGAGATACAGAGAACAGATCAGTGGAGTTAGGGGTTGGGAGAAATAGGAGAGGGAGGTGAAAGAAAGAAAGAGAGAGAAAGAGAGAAAGAAAGGAAGGAAGGAAGAAAAGGAAAAGGGAAGGAAGGAAGGAGAAAGAAGGAAATAAGAGAAGGAGGAAGGAAAGAAAGAAGGGAAAGAGGGAGGGAGGAAGGGAGAGACAGAAAGAGAGAGGAAGGGAGGGAGGGAGGGAGGGAGGGGCACCTGGTGGCTCAGTTGGTTAAGTGTCTGCCTTTGGTTCGGATCACGATCTCAGGGTCCTGGGATTGAGCTCCAAGTCAGGGTCCCAGCTCCGTGGAGAGTCTGCTTCTCCCTTTCCCTCTTCTCCTCCCCCATGCTCTATCTCTCTCTTATCTTAGATAAATAAATAAAATATTTTTTTTAAAAAGGACAAAATAGTAATTTTTATTATTACTATAAACCACTGAATTCTCCCCCTTACTAATGTTTACATTGCAATTAGTCTTAATTTTAAAAGAAAGTATTAATTAATTTACTTTAAAATAAATTAATTAATTATTTTTAAAAATAATTAATTAAAATTAATTTATTTTAAAAATAAAAATAAAGTGGGTTTGTTTTCTTCTGCCTCGCTGTCTATCTTGTGGGCTGCCTGGGGTTAAAACTACATGAGATTTCACCACTTTGCCTTGGTTCATGAAAGGGTCTGTGATGGTATATTCCCATGTCTCTGAGATCCCTAACAAAAGAAAATGGAAGCAGGCTGGAGACTGTAGTCATCTTTCTAGTTTGGGTTCAAATTCCAGCTCCACAATTTGCTAGCCTCATGGATTTGGCAAGTCATTTTTCTTTTCCAGGCCTCAGTTTCTCAATAAAGGAGTTGGGGCTCCAAAAACCTTCCAACCCTGACATTTTCTGAGGTCAAAAACAGGCTGAGAGACTTCTCCAGGCCCTACCGCATGTCTCATATCATGGATATTAGGGGCCAAAAGCTGATTTTGGAGCCATGATTCTTCACCAGGACTGTGTTACCTGAATCACTCATAAAACATTGTCTAAATGCCTGTGACTGGGCTTCATCTCTAGAGAGGTAGCTCTGGGTTGAAGACACATACACTCAGTGAAAAATAGAGCCTATAAGAAATCAGGCAAATCTGAAGTGGAAAGGAACACGAGGCCAAGATTGTTGTGTGGGTCTCCAGAAACCATACCATATTTCACAAGGAAGCCAATTCTTCATGCCTTGGAAAATCCCAAGATACTCCAAGCTGATAATTTCATTTCCTTTAAATTTTTCCCAACAGCATATAGCAGTTTACTTTGGCTGCTGTAACAAATTACCCACAAATGCAGTGGCTTTAAGCAACAGAAATTTAGCCTCTTCTGGGGGCCTGAAGTTCAAAATCACAGTGCTGGAAGGACCACTCTTCTTCCAAAGGTTCTCTCTCTCTCTCTTTTTTAAAATAAACATATAATGTACTATTTGTTTCAGGGGTATGGGTCTGTGATTCATCAGCCTTAGGATCCTTCCTTGACTTTTGCAGCTTCTGGTGTCTGTGGGCATTCCTGGGCTTATAGCTGCATCACTCCAATCTCTGTTTTCTAGTAGTACACTTATCACTGGATCTAGGGCCCACACAGATCACCCAGGATGATCTCCTCATCTTGAGATCCATCACAGCTGTAAAAACTATCTTTCCAAATAAGGTCACATTCACAGGTTACAGGGATTAGGATGTGGACGTATCTTTTGGATTACCTAGTCAACCCTCTACACCGCATGTTTGAGTTTTCAACTGCCTTTGTATCTTACATAATGGAATTGTACTAGAATGTACCTTCTTGTGATGCCTCCATTTTTAAAATACGGGGAAACTGAGGCCCAAGGAGAATACTTGACTTACCCCAAATCACATGGCTAAAAAGTCTTGAGGTTTAGAGATAACATACATGTCCCTCCATGGGGGGTAGTTAAATACATTTTAGATGAGCCATGCATTTTGGTATGGGTTGTTGTGGAATATTATACTGTCATTAAAAAGAACACAGTTGATCTAGTGGGGCTAATGCAGGCTGATATTCAAAACTTACAGCTGAATTAGAAAGGGAAGCTACAGGGGCACCAGGGTGGCTCAGTGGGTTAAGCTTCTGCCTTCAGCTTGGGTCATGATCTCAGGGTCCTGGGATTGAGCCCCATGTCAGGCTCTCTGCTTAGCGAGGAGTCTGCTTCCCCCTCTCTCTCTGCCTGCCTCCCTGCCTACTTGTGATCTCTCTCTCTCTGTCAAATAAATAAATAAAATCTTTATTTTAAAAAAAGGGGGAAGCTACAGAATGACGCTTACAACCTGATTGTGTGATGTTCTATCCATCTGTGTGTTTCTGTGCACACAAGGCTAAGAGGCCACACAGGGTAGAGGTTAGAAACCAGGCTCCAGAAACAGACCTGGTCCTAACCCCCTCCTTTCCATTCATCAACACTGGTTTTGGGCAAATTACATAGCCTTGTAGAAATTCCCTTTCTTCATCTGTAGTATGGAGATGAAACAATGCTTAGCTCCTAAGCAGATATCAGACAGTGGCTACAAAGTACTTAATTAATGTAAGTGATGGGAAAATAGTTATTGTTATTATTATTAGCTTCATTATTATCAGTAGTTTTATTATTATATAAAATCTCAAAAAAACTCTATTTCCATTTAAACATTGCAGATTAAATGCATACATTTTCATTAAAATGACAGTAAAGGAATTTCAAGAAGCATAATATACCCCAGCAAAGAAAGCAAGAATCAAGAGATGTCAATAAAATCTTAGAATAATGTAAGCAGATGGACAAGTGGTACAGAACTTATCTGAACAGACTCAGGTGAAATCCAAGCTTTAGAGAAGAATATCTACAAGTGAGTCAGGCATGTCCAGAACCAGAGGGCAACAGCTCAGAATTGGAGGCCCAGGTGCCTCTAGAGACAGGGCAAGAGATAGAAGTGAGCACAGGAGGACTGGTGAAAGTACCTCCTCACATCCAGCAAGATACAGATTCCTCTCCTGTTCTAGTGCACCACTAGAGCTTTCTTCTCTGGACAGACAGATCCAAACAGGCTCTGGCCTCCAGACACCAAATAAATCTGAAGAAGGTGCCATGGCACCTGGCTGAAAATGGCATTAGGAGAAATTCTGCACTCACAATGGTAAAACTTCTGGGCACTTTTGTCTACTCGACTCCCAGAAAGCCAGTGGCTGGGTCCTGCCTTTAATGTCCTCCCCAGGAAAGAAACTGGAAGGATCCTCTCTGGGAAACCCACTGTCTTAAGGAGAAAGATGTGCAGAAACTGTGATTTGGACTGCCCCAGTGAAAAAGGTGGATCATGGCCTTGTTGCTCAAATAGGTAGCCCATCTGTCCACATACCCAGCTCATATCCACATAGTTTTTGGTCAACTTTTTGCACAAAGATTGCCAGCCATTTGGGGAACACCTCTTAACATGAAAGAGGAAGACTAAAGGCAAAAAGAACTTGAAGACAAGAAAAGACAATGCAACAGAAGAAAAAATGTCTTAATCTATAATTCAAAGCTTTAGAGAGAGAAAATTGCATTTGTTAAGTGAGAACACGATGCTATTCAGAGAACACAGAAGAGCTCTTAAGTACAACGAAATAAAAACATTGAATAAAAGAATTAAAGATAAAATAGAAATCTTCTACAATAGCACTGTAGAACATGGGAGGAAAAAAGATTGATAAAAACATTTTCTTAATTTTTAAAATTAAGTAAACTAACATCCAAATGCTAGGACACAGTAGGAATTCTAAAAAGATCAAATGAAATAACAATTCAGGGCACTTTCTTACAACTCAAAACCATGGGTTTCTTGATTGAATGGATTTACCTAGGGCCCAACACAAATATAAAAAAAGAACCACACCAAGGTACATGATGGTGAAATTCAAAAGCAACAAGGATAAGGAAAGGATCCCAAAGCCTAATGCAATGACACCATACTATCAATGGCTGGAAGCGAGAAGAATACAGAGACATGGTTCCAGGGTTGATGGCACTACAATTTTACATTAAAGGAAACTATCGCTGATATGTGAGAGCTAAATGAAGACAGTGGTAAAAGTACAAAATTTTGAAACTTTAATTCCTAAGCATCTTGCCTCAGGAAGCTACTGAAAGAAATGTTCCACCAAGACAGGAAACAAACCAAACAAAGAAAGCCATGGAACCCAGAAAATCAGGGATCCAAACTAAGAGAAGTGCAAAGGGAGCTTCCTGGACTATGGGCAAGAGATATTCAAGGCTGACAGCTGTGCAGTGACCTGGAGGGCAAGCAGTGGTAGGAGACCAGTGATCCTCAGGAAATGACTCCAAGTGGAGGAGGGGGCAGGAATGGATCTCAGAGATTACCTGGTATGTGCTGATTTTCCCAGAATAGTTTCCATTTCTGAGAGAGCTGAGGACATGAATTAACGACAAGCAGGTAAGAAACTAAATAAAACATAATGCAATTGTCAACTCCAGGAAAAAGAAAAAGTTATGTAAGACAGGAAATGCAATTAAAATTACTATACTATGTGGTATCACTATTGGTGTATTAGTGAACACTACATGGTCATAATAATAAACACCAAATATTGATTTAACAAAAAGATAAAACTATAACTAGAATGGTGAGAAGGTAACTGAGGAAACTAGTGTAGAATCATATTTTTATCTTTGTAATAGGAAGTCCACCGATGATGTTTAAGACAGAAAAATAAAAGATTATTAGTGTAGAGATGCTATTTAGAAAGAGGTAAGAAAATGCCAGGAGAAATAACTAAAAGCTGAAAATGGTTGCATCTTGGCAGAAGAATTGAAGAGGGCAAGGATAAGATGGAAGCTTTTCTTTTTCATTATAACAAGCCTTTCAGAATGATTTGACCTTTAAAACTATATAAACTTACTTCCTTAATAAAGAGTCAACATTAAATCTAAAAACAACCAAAAAACTGATAACCCCTAGGGATAAGAGTGAAATATGCTCTATACTCATGTATCTCCAGTTTATTTTACAGTGGGAATGTGTTTAAGTATGGCTTATATTAGAACTAGGGGCGCCTGGGTGGCTCAGACAGTTAAGCATCTACTTTCAGCACATGTCATTATCCCAGGGTCCTGGAATTGAGCTCCGCATCCAGCTCCCTGCTTTTCAGAGAACATGCTTCTCCCTCTCCCTCTGCCTGCCGTGCCCCTGCTTGTGCATTCTCTCTCTCTGTCAAATAAATAAATTAATTAAATATTTTTAAAAACATCAAAAACTAATGTTTTAGTGGTTAACAAAAAGGATCTCAAATTTGAACCCAGGACCTGACTTCGTTGCGACAGGGCCAGCTAGCATCTGAGACAAAAGGGGAAAGTTGGACGAGCAGGACGTGCAAGATTTGCAGCAACAGAGGGGACAGGGGGAGGGAATTCCCAGCTGGGAAAAGACATGGCATATTTGGCTCAAAACAAGAAACCCACACAGAGACTTTGGTTTGAAGCTTTGGAAAACATTTGTTTTCATTCCTTGTAAAAAATGGATGACGAACGGAATTATTTGAAATGAGATTTTAACAAGAAAAAAACTAATAACATTTCATTAGCATTCTCTTACCAGCTCATTATTCACAAATCCAAAGACTTATTTTAAGAGTTTCTATTTCTTTATAATCTCCAGTGAAAACCATCAACACCAGGAGAGGGTTTCGAGTTTGTTTTTTGTTTGCTTTTTCTAAAAACATTCCTCTTCTTATAAACATTTTACTTGATCTGTATTTTTGCCACCACTTCCAGAGTGCTTTCTGAGCTTATTAATGTGTTAAAGAGGCACTTAAAGCCAGTGTGGGTAGAGAGAAAGGACATGTGCTTTAGAGTCACACAAAACTTAATATGAATTCCAGATACTGGCTCATTAACTGTGTGATCTTGAGCAATTGACTTACCCGCCCTGGGCTCTAGTAGTCCCTGGACAACAAGGACGGGATGACCTATCATTAAATATCAAATTAAGGAACAGTAATGAGGAACCTAGTTGGTGCTCCAGAAACAAAATAACTTCCTTTTCCCCAATCACATATACAGAAAAGTACTCAAGTACTAATGATTTGAAAGACTTATAATTTCTTCTGAGTTGGATTTCCTACATTCACTTGCATTTTGATCACTTCTGGAAAATCCTTGTCAGTAATTATCACACAAGGGTCAGAGTCTGGTAGGGCCTGGTGAAAACTTCTGTGGCAGGCTTGTAGATTCATGGTTGGGCCCTGGCCTAGGATTAGAGATATCTTAAGGCTCCAGCTCATCCAAGTTGTTTAAAAAAAAAAAAAATCAGTAGTTGTGGTGCAGAAGGCAGATGCAAGGAGGAGCAGTTCAGTGTGCAAATGGAATGGGAAGATAGTGCAGGTCCAGGAATCCAGACTCTGAGGCTAACTGCAGACCAGTCCTTATTGTGCAACCTTGGGAAAAATTCTTCAACCCTTCTGGGCCTTGGCTTTCTCAGTTGGCAAAGACAATTCTAACTCCTGCTTTGCCAAGCTCAATGATTTGGGTTAGGGTCTTCAAGATGAGAGTGCTGGTGTCCATATGCCTCTTCTCCCAGGATTTCCCCTCTGTTTTTCCCACTGTGGCTGAGGTGGGATGAGGGTGGGAGGGCAGGAAACAACAGGAGCCTCAGGCTTTCTAGCTTCTGAGTCCCAGGGGTCTGATAGGAGTGACGGATGGCTTATGGGGGCCTATGTTCCTATCACTATTCCAACCATGTTACCTCCATCAAGTCATAGAATCCTCTAATGGTTCTAGGAGGCACGGATTGTTATAACACCATTACACAGATGGGAAGACTGATAAGACCTAGAGAGGCAACAAATGTGCCCAAGGTCACACAGCCAGTGAGTGAAGGGTCAGCATTTGAACCTCAGCTTTCTGGCTCCAGAGAATGGCATCCCCACTCACCACCTGCTCAGGAAACCCTGTCACCTTGAGCCTGTCCCTTCTTTGATCTTGGGGTATCTTACCTCTGCTTGGGAGGGGTAAGTAGCAAGATATGAGTGGGAGCTGGCAGACCCACATGGAAATGATGGTCTTTTCCTCCTTTACCATTTTCCCCCTGTCTGGGTTCCCAGACCTGCCAGGGCCAGCCATCAGATCAGAGGTTACTGGTTGTCCATGCCCATCTTCCTGTTTCCAGGACACCCAGATCCCCTGGGGCCTCCTCTGAGAAAAGGACAGCAATAAGGACAGGAACCAAGAGCTCAGCATTCAAGGGTGCCCAGTTTGCTGTCCAGCTGCTCCACTGGGACCTGTGGGGCCTGGAGCCAGCCACAGAATTCAGAGCCTTGGGCTTCTACTGTGTATGAGGTGGGGCAATTCTTCATTTAACTGATAAATATTGAAGCCCTACTGTGTGCTGAGCACTTTCTGGGTGCTGGGGATCCAGTGGGGAACTACAGTTACTGCCCTCCTGACGTTAGGCATCAAGTGAGGAAGAAACAGAATATATAAACATATAAGCACGTCTTCTGTCATCAGATAGTGATTTCTATGAAGAGAAAGAACACCAGGTTAAGAGTGAGCCAAAAGTGCTATCTCTGACAAGAGGAATGGGAACAGCTTCTCTGAGAGACCAGAGCAGAAACATGAGAGAGAGAGAAAGAGAGAGAGAGGCATGTAAATACCCAGGGGAAAAATCATTCTAGGCAAGGGCAAGTGCAAAGGCCCTGAGGCACAGGTGAGTGTGCTGTGCTTGTGACATAGCCAGAAGGTTGGAGGAGATACCATGGCATGAGTGGTCAGGAAAGTCACAGGGCGCAGGGGAGTCAAGTCATGTAGGGCCTTATGGGCTGGAATAAGGGCTCTGCATTTTATTGTGAATGAGATTGGAAGCCATTGAGGGGTTCACACCTGGGGAGTTAAGTGTTTCAACTTAAGTGTCCAATAGATCCCTCCAAGCAGCAAGCAAGAGGGTCTTAAAAACCATAGGGGGAACCAAGAAAACACTTGGCTGGGGGCAAGCATATGGAGCCCGGTCTCCAGAGTCAGACAGACTTGGGAAAGCGTCCCAGCCACTACATTTAAAACTCATGTGACCGCAAAGTAATTCCTTCACTTTCTCGGGCCTCTGTTTTCCCATCTATAAAACGGGTCATCGAGAAGATTCAATGAAATAGCACAGCAAAGCACAGTGTACAACACACAGCACATTGTCCCAGACAACACTGCTAGGGAGGTCACTTTGCACACAGGACCTCAAGGGGCCCTCGCAAAAGCCTGGTGAGATGGACACCCAGAGACGAAATGGCACATACTCGTTCAAGGAAATGAGTACTCGGAGAGAAAAGTTGGCTGCCCAAGGCCACCTGGTCCGGAAGTGGCAGAAGTGAGACAGGAATCCAGGCCCTTGGCACTGCTGCTTCCTGACCATGTGAAGCTGGTGAGGAGAGCGTCCTTGTGGAGCCTCAGATGATGCATTCCAGCACACGTGAAACGGAGTTTGTGGTGGTATGCAGCATGAAGGAGCCGATGCGTCCAAGGGAACAGCCAGGGACTGGAATATGGAGAAGCTGCTTATCTTCACTGAGCTCAGCCCCAGTACCTCCAAAGGACAGAAAGGAACTTGGGACAATGCAACAAGAAGACTCAGCCCAATGAGAAGAAGGCGTCACCTGGAACATGGTAGAAAGAGTCCTGGACTTGAACCCTGGGCCTGAGATTGCACCCTCTGCGGCAGCTCCACTCCCGCTGTGTCTGCCTTCAATCCCCTCCTCTCAGAGCTGGGCCTCCCCTTCCAGCCAAAGACGGATCATAACATCTCCACATGCAGCAGTGATCTTATGTTAAGGGGGATTATTAACTAGCATAATGTATGTTACCTATTAAAATGATTATTTCTCATGTATTTGTGTCATATTCAATTAGTGTCTGTCTCCCCCTAGAATCTAGGCTCCACTAGGACACAGGTTCAGTCTTTTTCCCTCCTCACAAGTACATTCCCAGTGCTGGCCCAGTTCCTGGTATATACTGGGTGCTCAATAAACACTTGTAAAATGAGTTAAGAGTTCCTGGTGCATTATGGGTATGATAAATGCTAAATAAGTGAGTGGACAGAGAGGTGAGTGGATTCACTGTTTCACAAGGTAGTGAACATCCCATTCCTGGAAATGTACAAGGAAGCAGAGAAGCAGAGATTGGCTACATTCATTCATTCATTCATTCAACAATCATCATTGTTCATCCACAATGTGTCAGCACCCATGGTATGCACTGGAGTCAGTGTTGAACATCCCAGTGAGGCAACCAGACAAGAAAAGAACGGATAATGTCTGGGGGTGACAGGTACTAGGAGAGAAAAGAATATAAAGCAGAGAGTTACAGAGGCACACAGCCATCTCTTAAGAGGTATGAAAAAGAGGGGCGCCTGGGTGGCTCAGTTGTTAAGCATCTGCCTTCAGCTCAGGTCATGATCTCAGGGTCCTGGGATCGAGCCCCACATCGGGCTCCTTGCTTAGCGGGAAGCCTGCTTCTCCCTCTCCCTGCTGCTCCCCCTGCTTGTACTCTCCTCTATCAAATAAATAAAATCTTAAAAAAAAAAAGAAGTATGAAAAAGAGATGTTCAGATGATTCTCTTCAAGGAGCAGAGAAGAGGCTTAGGCTGGAGGATTCCAGAATCCCTTCCAGGAATACGCCTTGTTCCCTCCATGGCTTCAGAAGGAAAACTGGTGAGGGAGTCCCTTCACGGTGGATTCCTAAAGCAAGAGGTCTTGGACTGAGTTGGACCAAGTGACCTGAGTAGCCTGACCTCACTCTGTTTCACCTCCCTGTGTGACACCAAGACTGCCACCGACTCTCTCTGGTCCTCAGTTTCCTCCTCCTCCTCTCAAGATGTGCACCTACGACTGGGGGTCCGTGTGCCTGACTAGCTCTCTGATTCTGAGCATGGAACTCCCAGAGTTCCAGAGAGTTCCCTGGGGAGGGGTGGGGGAGGGCGGGGAACGACACATCATCCCTGGACCGGGCAGCAGTGCCTGTTGGCACGCTGCCAAGAGTCCCTCCTCGTAAAGCTGAGGTTCATGGGGAAAGAGGCGTCCGGTTTTATGAAGACTTGTTTATTAGCTGAGAGGTTACTCTTACCTGTGCCCAGACCCCTGGAGTTTCAGCTCTGCTGACCGGGTCAGCGGCACACGAGCCTCCAGAAAGAACTACCCAGAAGCCATCTAGTAGTTGGGGGCAGGACCAGCGACATCATTTATAAGGCCTGGTGCCGAATGAAAACACATAGCTCCCAGTTCAAAAAGCAAGGTGTTGTTGGGGGAAGCGCTGTTAAAGGTACTCATGTATAAAATTTTTCCTTCCCTTGTACCCTTACTCTTGATCCTACCTGGACTTTCCTATTGCTACTTAATGTCGCTCCCCCTTGTGCCCTCACAGGCATCCTGGCAAGTGAAGGGAGACACTCACAGGCACCTGAGGGCCCCAAACTGTGACCTGGCATTCAAGCACACAGTCCATCCAGCGGCCGGGACCCTCCTTGGCCAGTCACCAGATCTCAACAGTGGTGGAAAGTTCAAGTTAGGAACCTCCTCTTCCTTTGGACCCACTGCCCCAACCCATCTCAGATAGTGATCCCTGGGGGTACTGAAACCTCTGTACTGGGATTTACTAGGCACCTGGATGATGGGTGGGCAGGAGGCTAACCACCCACAATTTGCTCACCCAACATTTGCTTTACCT
The DNA here is from genome assembly GCF_010015895.1 of Lontra canadensis. NCBI lineage: Eukaryota > Metazoa > Chordata > Mammalia > Carnivora > Mustelidae > Lontra > Lontra canadensis. The sequence continues at coordinate 61,776,224 of NW_022630995.1, read as the reverse complement.
CTAAATGCCATAGGGGTGTGCACACAGCACTGACTCATTAGGGAGCCAGGAAGCGTGTAGCCAAGAACTGTCCCATGGAGGCAGCTGGTGACAGGTCCAAGCCCCCAGAGCACTAGACGTTATTCATAAAACAGAAATTCAAAGCCAAACTTCCTAAGAGCTTCAAGGTGGCACCTGCAGCATTAGACCCCAAGCTTAGGCCCTTCTGAGAGTGGGTCCCTGTGTGACTGTCCTGGTCACTGGCCCATGAAGCCAACCCAAGGAAACTGAAATGGGCCCTGCAGCTCACCAGGTGCGGTGGGGGGAAGGGCTTCATCTAGTAAACTCTTTCAAAGATGCTCTCAATCCCAGTGAACCTAGCCAGTGCTGTGCTGGACCAGCAGCTGGGCACCCTCCCAGAGGGAACCCAGAACTCCAGCAACCTTTGAACCTACCCAGGAGGATCAGATTTTACACAGGAAAATGAAGAACCCCCAAGATCAGTGAGTACCTCCAAATTCTGGATCTTCAGAACCCAATAATCCCCGACCATTTCCAGAGCTTCTAAGAAAGTGATGTTCCTCCATCTGCTCCATGCTCTGCTACTTCCAGCAGGCACTGGAATCTTCCTTGTGACCCATCCCTAAAGACATGTGCCTGCGGGATGCCCGCACAGATCTAAGTATTCTCCCGAAGCCAGTTCATCTGAAATCACATGGGGTGTCTTAGATTTGCCAGGATCTGCCTTCTCACTCCAGGTGGACTCCCTCACCCACTGGGTGATCAGGTCACCCCACGGGGCCACAGTTCCCTCATCTGAAAAATGGGCAGCGAGCATGGCCCTTACAGCTACTCGATGATGAAGATCAGAGATGACTAGAGTCGTGAATCAGTTTAAAAGAGGAGATGTTTTTGATCAAGATAAATCACTTTCTACCAGATCAAGATAAACAACTTTTCTACCAGAAAGCCAGTCACTTTCTGCCACTGAAGGATGGTCACAGCCTCACAGTTCTGCCCAGGTCAATGACTGGGGACCTTTGCACCTGCTGGTCCCTTGGCCTGGAGGTCCTGTATTCAATCTGTCCTCTCTGTCCCTCCCCAGGAAGCACCCCCCACACACCCTCTCATCATGTACCACCTGGTCTGGGAGCCTCCTCTTCCCTTCCAGTCCCAGGCCAGAGGCGTCCAGTCTCATCCTGAGCTGCTCAGGGACAGTCACTTTGTCCTGTCACAGGATCGTGCCCAGGACCTCTCACTCAGCCAGCCGGGCGCAGTAATAATTGGTTAAATGAGCGAGTGTCCCAGGACCTCTACTGGCCACTTTACAACTTTTTAACATAAGAAAGTAAATTAATCAGGGAAGCCTGGGTGACTCAATCAGTTAAGTGTCTGCCTCTGCCTCCCGCTCAGCTTAGGATCCCAGGGTCACGGAATCTGATGAGTCCCGCACAGGCTCCTCGCTGGGAGGGGAGCCTGCTTCTCCCTCTGTCTGCCACGCCCCCTGCTTGTGCGCGCTCCTCTCGCTCGCTCTCTCTCTCTGACAAATAAAATTTTAAAAAAAGGAAGTATATGAATCATATTGGATATAACATAAAAGAGAGGAAAAGGGAAGTCAGTTGGAGGGGCAAAGAAGAGCGAGAAGAAAAAAGCGACCCCTTTGCGGGGTCCTCACGTCCTATCTGCACCTCCCGTCTCCCCCGCCCTGCTGTCGGGGGACCTCCGGAAGTCAGACGCAGGGTCCACCTCCTAGAGGTCACGGCGCAGGGGCAACTCGGTACAGCGGGGGAGCACCCGGGCGCACCTGCCCCAAACCGTCGCCCGCAAACCTGGTAGTATTTACTGGGCCGGGAATTTCCTGACCCAGTCGCGCAGATTCGCTGCGCCCAACACCCGCCCAGGGCTACGGCTTTACCACCGGGAGGAGCATTAGATCTGTGCGCCTGAAGGCCCAGCCTCTCCAGGGAGTTTCGGGAGGAGCGGAAGCGCTCAGGAAGGCTCCCGGGGCGCCTCCTTGCGTCCCACCGGAGTCACCGCGCGGTGACGGTTCTAGCTCAACCCCCATCTCTTGAATCTCTTCCCCGAGACCCCTGAGCAGGTGGGAAAACTGGCGAACCCGGTCAGGAATCCAGGGTCCTGAGGGTTCACCCAGAAGCTGCTGGGTGACGGTGAGTGTGTTGCTTGACATCTCTGGACCACAACTGACTCGTCTGTGAGAGGGAGTAAAGAGAATAGTTTCCTTTTAAGGCCATGCAGTGAATCAAGTGAGAGTACGAGTGTGGGATGCCTGGCACAGAAGCTCAGACTAAACGGTCACTCAGGAGATGAGGACCTCGCTTCCCCTCCCAAACCCTACTAGGCCCTTGCATAAAAAACAAAAAACCTGTGGAACCAGAGCCTGCCTTCAGAGAGCTCTCAGGAGGAGAGGACATGGACAGATGAACTCACTGCAAAAATGAAAGCCCATCCAAACTCTGCCCCACAGTGGAGGCCCTGGGTCTCTGCAGAGTTGAGAGCCAAGCCGCAGAGTCTAGAATCTAAAAGACAAGAAACATCGTTGGGGTCCGGAGCTGCTTCTCAGCTTACCCTCACACCTTCTGTGGTGTGGGAGGGAGGTCTGTCACAGAAGAGAAGAGGCCAAGGAAAAAGCTTCTCTCTGGCCCCGGCAGGCCACCATCACTGTTCCTGTAACTGGGGGCATGTCTCCTACTCAGCCCCCACTGTCTTCCTTAAAGCCCCACAGAGTTGCTGAAAACCAAAGCCGACCCTGTAGGGCTCCTGTTCTAAACCCATCAAAGGCCAGTTCCAGGCCCACTGGCTGTTCCCACCTCAGAGCCTTTGCACTTGCTGGTCCCTCTACAGGTAGAGTCTTCTTTTGGCTCTTTGGAACTCTCAGCTCCTCCTCCCCCATTGGATCCCTGCCCCCACTGCTCCTCTGAAGAGGGGTCCACTCTGACTACCTCCGCTGTGCTCCTGGTCCTCATCCTGTTATTTTCTCCCTTGCAATCACTCGCTCCACCTGAAGTTCATACTTACTTGTTAGTGTGTGGGTCTTGTTCAATTGTCAATGAATGAAGTAATGAAGGAACACTGGACTAAAATCAGGGATGCAGACTCTGCACAGACTTTCTGCATGACCTTGGCCAAATCCCGCTATCCCTTCAAGCCTCAGTTTTCTCATCTGTAAATGAGTACATGAGCCCACTGGTGACAATGGCATATCTGTAAAATGGCATCCAGCCTGGTTTCTTCACTCCCTCCTGGGTTTAGGGATTCGAGAAACACCAGAACAAGGTCAACTGTTAGATCTTGACCATGGTGGGAGGGGATTCTGCCAAGTGCTGCTGCCTACAGTAAATGCTTCCAGGTCCCCTCCTGGGCATGTGGATGAATTTCTGCATTCACCCCTCTGGAGACAGCAGCCAAGATCAGTGGACACAGATCTGGTCTTAGACTCCTGTGTGATCTTTGGCAAGTCACTCACTCACTCTGTGCCTTGATTTCCTCACTGGTCACGTGAGTTAATGAGAGTACCTGAGTCACAGAGAGAGGATTAAAGGAAGAATCTCTTTTAATTTTGAGTCCTCAGTGGCCCAGTCTTCCTTTCTTCTTTGGACTAGAACACACCTCCGCTTCAGCCCCACCCATCCCTCCAGCTTCAGACCCAGCCCCCAACGGCCACACCGCCCCTCCCCACTCCCGCCCCCTCCCTCTCAGGATCAACCTCCTGACTTCCAAATGGCTGGGGCTGCCTGGGGAGCCACCGGGAAAGAGCACGCTCATGGCCATCCTGCCCCTATGCCCTGTGCTCTGGAGGTCTCAGGGCACGGTCCTGGTGGGATCAGCTCCAACTTGCCTTCACCAGCCTGGGAGTGACTCCATTCCTCGGACCAGGAAACCAGAGCTCAGAAAGGCTAAGTGGCAGGGCTCAGCAAAGTCTGGGTCGGAAGCTCTTCTCCAGCTCTCATTCTCTGTGCAATCTTGCTTGAGTCGCTCATCTCCCTGTGCCTCTGTTTCCTCGCCTGTGAAGTGGGGATACAATGGTGCATGCATGCCTATAGTGGGGATGTGTTGGAATAATCCCCATGGACCACTTGGAGAGGTTCAGGAGCAGGCAAGGGCCCAGCACATGTCAGCTGCCGTCACATTATAGCAGCAACAAGTCTACAGTACTGGGAAACTGACTGGCATAACAGACCGCTTGCCTTAAACATTAGCTTCCAGTTGGTGCGGCCCTGACAGTAGCTGTTTCTCTGGTAGAGGAGCCCCAGCTGCCACAGGGGAATTGAAAGGCGTCATCAGAGAGAAAATGGGGTATCTTTTAACAATAACATCCCCAAGCCCGAGTCCAGCCTATCCTCCGGGAAGTTCATCTGAGTGGAGACAAAGAGCAGGACTCTGCGAGGATGGCCAGAAGGTCCCTGGAGGGGGAGACAGAGAATTGGCCCGGTGCAGGGGAGACTCTGAGGTTGCCGGGACCGCACGCTGGCCACCGCACCAGACAGCAACACCGCAAGCGCGGCTCCCGGTGCCCACCTGCGAGTGTGTCCAGAGCCAGGAGTGCGGCTCGCGGAGATTCACAGACACACCACAGCCCTGCATGTCTGTCAAAACCGCTTTCCGCGGGTGGGTTAGGGGCCAGTGACCATGGTCCCCAAGCTGCCGGCTGCAATCCAGCTTCCCTGCGGCGCAGCCTGGAGCCAGTCTCCTGGCCTGTAAAATGGGCAGCAAAAGCCGCCACGTGGGACTGCTGCTCCCCCCACCACAGAGTCTCAGGTCCCGGGGCATCCCCTCCGTTGGCCCCCAGGAAGGCCTGAAGTAAGAACAGGCTTTGAATTCACATTAACCACCTCTAAAAATCTGTCTTTATTGCATCCCGTCGCGGTGCTCTAGGCCCTTATGAGCCAGGCATTAGGGACATATTCCAAAGCCTTGGAGAGGCGCAGCGACTTGCTAGAGACCCCACTCAGACAGGCAGAATCTGATTCCAGCCCTCATGTTTGAGGCGTGGGCTGATTGTCTTTTGGAGTCCCCAGAAAGGTACACACACACACGCGCGCGCGCGCGCCTTTGAAATTCGTCTCTTTTAAGTACTCATGATCCATGTTTAATTCTATAAATGCCAAGCATCTCACAGAGCATTTCATGTTATACCCATAATAATAGGAAGAGATTGTTACCATGATTCTACACTTTATATATGGGGAAAGTGAGACTCAGGGAGGTTAAGTAACTTGCTCAAGGTCACACAGCTAATAAATGCCCAAACCAGGATTCTTAAGACCAGATGGTCTGGCTGCAGGCTGGCGATCCATCACTGTCTTAACCCTGGTGTAGCTAGCTGCTTCTCAAAGCACCGCCTTCTCAGTGGGGGAGCGGGGTGCAGTGGAGGGGGGAGTGCTGGGTGACTGGATGGACATTTCCAGATCTTGAGCCTGAGTTCAGCCCAGCCAGAGCAGGCGTGGGATCTGATTCCCTGGAAGGCATTCTAAGACTCTGCAGAAGCAGGAGAAGGCGGGGTGCAGAAGGGGGTGGGAGTGGAGGGAACATTTTCCCAGAGGAGGAGCCCCAGAGGAGAAAGGAAAGCTGGTCACCACAGGGCTCAGGCAAGGGAACTCCCAGCATTCCCTCAGGCGGTTCTAACAGCCTTCCAAGTAAAAGCTCTGATCTAAAGATTGACTCCATGCACCCAGCGGAGACTCCTCCCTGGGTCCTCCACATGGTGTACCTCCAGCCAGGCACCCACTGTGCTCTGAGCTGTGCTTTTTGCTCCTGTGTCAAGCTCATCACCCAGTCTGAGTAGCTTCAAAGGGCTTTGGTAGGCCTTTCTTTGGTAGTCCCTTCTTGTGGCTGGATGTCCAGAATTTCTGGAGGTTGATCCCACCTCCCCTTCAGTGTCTGTCTCTGGGTCTCCCCCACCAAGATTATGTGTGTCTCCCAGTGTCACTAGGCTCTGGGTGGCAGAACTTCAGTAGGGACATTGAAGCGTGCGGGCTTAACAATGTATGTTTGCCTCTGTAAGCTGGAGCTGTGTGTTTATCAGGATGTGTGTGTTCATTGTGGGTTTTGGGTGTGTGCTGGCTTGCGCGTGTTAGCTTTGTGTTCAGAGTGTGCAGCATATGTTGATTTTGTGTGGTTGGGTGTCTGTTGGTTGTACGCGTATGTGTCACATTGCATTTGTTTGAGAGGTGTTGTCTGGGTGTGAATTTATTTGTTGGCTACGTGTGTATGTGCTGGGTGTGTGTGTGCGCGCTCGCTGGTTGTAGGTGTGTTGGGTGCGTCTTGGTTGAACATGGGTTGCATTGTTGTGTTAGATGTGTGTGTGTCGCCGTGTATGTTGGTGTGTTGTTATGCGTTATGCGACGATGATGACGATGACGACGAGGACGATGAGGACGCGCTAACGTAACAGCTCTGTGTCGGAGGGAGCCTGCTCCCGCGTCCTGCTCCTGGGCGGCGAAGAGCAGGGGCTGTAGGCCCGCGGGGCCGCGGGAGGGCGCTGTGCAGGAAGCAGGCCTGTGCGATGAGAGGGTCCTCCCAGGCTTGGAGCAGGGGTGCTTCGCGAGGCCGGAGTGGAAGCTGTCGAGTGGAGAGAAAGGAAATCCGAGAGTCTGGAGTGGGGACTGCGGGGGCTCGGGAGAATGGACACTTGGTGGTCGTGGGTAGGGGGGCAGTGAAGGTGTTTCCCAGAAGCGGCCGGAGTCGGGGCTGGGGGAGTGTCCCGGCGGTGCCGCGGTGCGAGCGGCTAGGAGGGCGGGGACGGAGCCGGGGAGGCCGCACGGCCCCGGGGGCCCGGCCAGGCCGGCGCCAGCCGCCAAGTTGAAAGGCGGCCGCAGCCTCTCCTCGCTGTTTCCCACTGCACCCCCGAGGGCTCCAGGCGGGGCGCAGGCCGGGCTCACCTCCGGGCCGCGGGTCACTAGGGGGGGCATCGTTCGGTACGGGACCCCTCCAGCCTCACGGCCCGTAGGATTCTCACTTGAGGTCCCCCGCCTCCGGAGTAATTGTCTCCACTGGGCCTCCCGCGCGACCTGGGCCCTCAACCCCGGGGTCAACCGGCGGAGAAACGAGCCCTGACACAAGGCGCTCTGGGCGGGAGCTCTCCAGCCCCACCCAGGCCTCGCAGATCGGCGACCGCCCGGGACCCCTCGGATCTGCGCGGAACGAGAGCGCCCCAGGGCCCCTGCCGCGAAGTACTCTCTCCTACCCGGGCTTCCAATCCTTGGACCTTGGGGCTTTTCGGTCCAGCCTGCGTGGTCAGAAACCTGAGTTTGCAGGTTAAGCCTTTGCTTCCTCCCCAACAAAACGAAAATGCCGTCACAGACAGCTTGTAGGGCAGATGAGATGTCCGTTTTCCCGAAGAGACGGGCCTTGCGCATGGTCAGAGCACGAAGGAGTTAAATTCGTGGAGCTAGGGCTGGGCTCCCCGAGGCCGGTTTTCCAGCGATAGGCCCGCTTCGTGGATCTTTTCTAAAACCTAAGAGTAGTTCAGGCACTAGGTGACCCTCAACAAGAGAGGACTGGGCAGTGGGGGAAAGCCTAGAAAGCGGCGTGGAATCTATGTTCGAATCCCGCTTTCCCCCTCATGGGCTGTGTGACTCTGGGAAATCACGTAACCTCTCTGGACCAATATACTCTCTTGTTTAAAAAAAAAAAAAAAATCCCACAAGGTTCTTGGGAGGCGCGGGGGAGGCGGCTTGCGCAGGAATTCCTCTGGGCGCCATAGGTGGTGACTCGTAGTGAATGATCCGGGGTTTTCTGCCGAAGGAGGAAGCTGATCTGTAAAGGACCAGGCCTGGGAACCCTCTTCCCACTCTGCCCTCGCTTGATAAACAAGCAACTGAGTTCGAAGGACTGGGCTGAGGGAGAAGCGGTGCCGACCCCCGCCGCCATTTCCCGCCAGACCTGGCTGAATCTGGCCCAGGGTCTTCAGCCCACACCAGTGCGCCGCTCCGATCTAACCAACATTTATTGGGCACCTTCTGTGTACACGCTGTATTGAAAAAGGGAATTCGAAAACAAAAGCGGGGGAAATTAAGAGCTAGGCAAAAAGAAACAAAAATCGGGAAAGTAGGGGACACGGGAGTGGAAGGAAACCCGGACCCAAGCCGGCAACGCGGGCGGAGGCGAGCGAGGAGGCCCGTGCGAGCGGGGGTCCCCGGCGGGCGACCTCCTCCACCCAGCAGAGGTGCTTCGTGGGGGAAGGGGGCGCGCCCGCCTCGCCTGCAGCTACCGCCTCTCTGGAGCCGCGGCGCGTCTGCAGAGCGCGAGCCTTGCTCATTACTGCAATTATGTTGCTCTAAGTTTGCCTCAAACCTAAATTGCCAAACTTCGAGGAGCCAGGAGGCCGGGGAGTCCGAGCCAGAGGAGACACCTGATCCTGCCCCCACCATTCCCCTACCCGCACTAGAGTAAAAGACTCCAGGGCTGCGGACGCACCGTGAACTGGGAAAAATCAGATCCACCACTATTCTCTGGGCGCCCTCTCCCGCGGGGATTCGTTGACACTTCCCCAAAATCCCGGGAGCAGGGAAGCCGTCCCAGGCCCATTTCGCGGATGAGAAAACTGAGGAACAGAGAAATAGAATATCTTCCCTACCCAAAGTCACGCAGTCAGTAACCAGCAGAGCTGGGATGAACCACGTCGGTTTGTCTGACTTCAATACCATCCCCAGAACAGAAGATTCACCAGGGGTGTTCCAGAGAAGAACCCGAAAAATCTGTAGGAGTCAGTGTCCTGCGCTCTGTCACTCTTGGGTTGCTTAGTTTGTAGAGAGGACACAACTCCTTTCTGTTGTGAAAGCAGCGATGTACCTCAGCCTTCAAAAGTCTTTAAAGGACTACGTGAGTGTGAGACCTTTTTAGGTCTAACTCCTCTCTCCTGGGGAGGAAGAGGCCCAGAATCGGGTTCTGGCCGCGCTTATGGGAACCCAGGAGTCTGTATGGAGCGGCGAACTGCACTCTACCGCAAGCTTGCTTTCTTTTCTTAAGGAGAAGGAGTTGTGCAATTTTGGGACTTCAGCCCCAGACTCCGGGACGGAGCGTTTGCCAGAGCTATCGAAATTGGAGGATGGGAGACCCAGGGTACCCTGGAACTTGCCCCGTACCAGCTCAGAGTCCGCTCGGAGCGTCTGCACGCAGTTCTGTGCTCTCTTGGAATTCCTAGGCAGAGCTCCGGCCCCTGGGGCTAGAAACCGCTCTATGTGCCCCAGACTCGGTTTCCACCCTGCACCGCGGCCTCTAGCTGTGGAGACGTCCACCCTTCCCAAGTCCAACGCCGGGTATTTGGAGTTCTAACAACCCTTGGCCTGCTGGCTTCCAGGGTTAACGGCTCGCTGCAAAAGCTACCTGTCCTGCGTGGAGTTTTGAGGCACCGGGGAATGCGGGACTGAAGCAGGGCCAGGGGAGGGAAGGGCATGCAGATCTGGTGAGAATTAAGCAAAGGTCCCTAACTCAAAAGGGAACAGAGCGGTGCCTGGAACATAGTAGGCTCTGTTTACTAGGAGGTCATTTTCTGCCATCAACATCCTTGCAGAATTCCCCCCAGAAGGCTAAACTTGGCGGCCATTCAAATATATTCTCCTGGAAGCCTGAATTTAACCTACTGTATAAAAGAAAAGCTGAGTTTGTGAGCATTTGGAGGCAGGGGCTCACATAAAGGACACGCCAAGGTGGGAAGTGTACTGTCTCCTTGGGTTTTCAGTAAAGTGTTTTGGTTTGGGGGGTCGTAATAGGGAGTGTGAAGGCGTTCACATTCTGGCAGCTCAAAATTAGATCCACAAACCAGGTCTACACCAGCCCAGTGAGTTAGAGAAGCAAAGCAATGGCCTCCACCCCCCACCTGGCCTCCTGTGGGAAAAACAGGTTTGCAGGGGTGGGAATTGTCTGGATTAGCTGTCTACAGTCATCAAACCATTTGGGTGATTCTCTTTGTTTTCATAGACAGGTTAAAAGGGAAGAAAAAAGAAAGAGTCGGTTATGGGTCGCCTGAGCAAGTGTCGATTTCAGCTTAAAGTGAATTGGAAAATTGAGCCTAATTATCCTAGGTAATTGCTTCAATTCTCCACTTGACTTTGCTAACGCAGATCTGTCCTGCGTGTTCAGAAAGACACCCCCCACCCATCCCTGAATATCCTGTTGTCACCTTTGAAAGGTGCTAGTGTAAAACTACCATCGAGCTGAAAAGCAATTGTATATGTGAACAGAAGGCAAGAAGTAAAATTCAAATAAAAGCCTAAATGAATGAGGAGATTGTTTCTTGTAGCTTAAAATTAATTTATTTAACAAATATAGCTATAATATAAATGATAATAAAATTTCAAATATACAGTATATTACACACAATCCCTTCCAAAGGGATTCTTGAGAGTCACACAAATGTACTGTTAAATAGAACAGGAGTTTTAAATTTTATTTTACAGTTTTTTCTGGTACTGGTGAGAGAGGTCCCTTCAACCTACCTTGGCAACGCATCTGTGTCACCCGCCCTCCCCCCCACCCCCACCGAAGCAGACGTTTTGCAGTTGAAGTTCTCTGAAGTTTTCCGATGGAAGGACCGGGTTTCCATCTCCCCTAACATGCTCTTCTCTTTTTCTCCAACTGTTCTTATTTTCTAAAATCTTCACACGAGAGTTTCTCTGTGCCTCTCCTGCCTGGTGTCAGGATAGGACGCAGCCACCCAGTGCCAATCCAAACACTAACTCTGCTGGGGACCGCTGGGAAGTCTACACCTCTCTAACCCCAGTTTCTCCATCTGTAACACAAAGGGTAGATCTAGATTCTAGAAGAGTGTTAAGGGCCTCTTCCAGCCTCTTTGGGGAAGGGGAGCAGACATTGGAGAGTGAACGCGCGAGGAGCAGCCGAGAATAAACCGATAAACCGGAGCAGCGTGAGGGGTTCAAGGGGAAGGAGCCGGGCGGTGCCGAACAAGGGAGCTCCTTGGGGGATGGCTCCTGCCGCTCGAAGGAGCCCGGGGCTGAAGGAATCAGCTGGGACCGCAGAGAGGCGACCCTGGGACCCTCTATGTAAGGTGGTACATGCTGTAACCCACGTGGGCTGTGTAGAGTCCCACGGGGGCCACCGGCAGCGCGGCGCGCTGGAAGGGGCCCGAGGCACCGTAGAGTGAGGCGCCCGCCGCGGCCGCTACCGCCGCGGGGCCGCCGAGCGGGAAGGAGAGGCCAAAGGCAGCCGGTGGCAGCATGGGCTTGGCGGCCATCTTCAGCTTTTCCAGCTCTGCCTCCTGCAGTCTCTTGGCTTTGGCGCGGCGGTTCTGGAACCAGATCTTCACCTGCGTCTCGGTGAGGCTGAGCGAGCTGGAGAACTCCGCGCGCTCGGCGATGGACAGGTACTGCTTCTGGCGGAACTTGCGCTCAAGCGCCAGCAGCTGCGCGGTGGTGAAGGGAGTCCTCGGCTTGCGGTTGGTCTTGTGCTTGCGCAGGGTGCAGGCCGGGGGGCTCAGCCGCCCTAGGGGGCCGAGAAAAAGGCAGGGCGTTAAGAGAACGGCGCGGGAGTGTAATCCGCCCACCGAGTAGCAACAGTAGTCAATAATACCAGCTACTCATTTTCGTGGAGCACCTCGGGGCGAGGCACTGGGAGAGACACTTGGAAAAGGTTTTCTTCAGTTGCCGCACCCCGCGGGGTAGACGTTCCTGTCTACTTCTCGAGAATGAGGAAATAATGATTCCAGGTGAAACAGCCGCAGTTTCAAGGCCCAAACTTAACTGGGAAGAGGTGGAACGTCTTAATGCTAGGCGGCTTCCCCAGAAGGCCTTCCTCAGCGGGCTTCCTCCCACCCACGCCTGTGTTGGCACGGTAGATGTTAATATGGCCGATGGAACTTTAGGCCCTGCGCCCACCCCGAGATCACATCTCGTTTCATGAATTGGCTAAACATGTATCTGTGCCCACCAAGTGTTCTGCGCTAGGCTAGGCGGTGGTGCGGCATCCAACCCAGAACTCGGAACTCCACTCTCTCCCTTGGAACCGCATGTTCCTACAAAGTTCTAAGGGCCGTCCCTGGGTACCCGGAGGGGGAGCAAAGCCTGCTGTCAGACGGTCAGGGAGGTGGCACCGGGGCCATTTCTCAAATATGGTGCCAGTGGGGGTGGGAGGGGACTTCTAATTGTCTCCATTGTCTCCTGAGTCTCTCCCACCCCCAGCGCCTTGGCCCTCTCCACACACACAATTGGGAGTGGGTGGGCGAGGGGACTGTAATCACTTGTCCGGACCCGTGTCTCCCATCGCAGAGATCAAAGGTGCCAGGCTTTTTCTTATGGCTCCCAAATGTACCTCAAGGATGGGCGGTGAGCGAGCACCCCGACAGAGGGCTCCCGCAGGTCTGAGACTGAGTCCTCTGGGCCAATCAACCCCTGCCACACTGCGCAGCAGAGGCCAGATAAAACGGAGAACAAATTATTTCCAGGACAACAGGGATTGCAACGACTTTGGGGTCTGGGCAGGGGCCCTAACCGAATTCCCAAGTCCTGGAGAGGCAGCTTTCCCTATCCAGCACCCTCCCTTGGGAAAAATGAATTGAAGTCGAGAATGTTTCACCATGCGGGTTTTGCCTAAGCATGCATTTTGTTGTTGTTGTTGTTGTTGTTGTTGTTTTAAATAATGATCCTTTGGACTCACAGACCACCAGGATATGAGTCAAATGAAACCTCGTGCTAACATTCCCCCTTCTTCCCTGCTCCAGGCCATGAGAGTCCGGGAAGCAGTTGGCCCCCGACTCGCTTTCCGCCGGGCCACCGGAGGGGCGGGCGCCGAGGATAACGTCACTCCCTTCGGTAGGGACAGCACAGCCCGGGGCCACCTTCTCCAGCCATTAGGCCCAGGGAGGGGCTGGCCTTTCAAAGACGTTTAATCCCCTGATAAAAATCATTCCTCAGCATCACGCCATTGAATTCGGGTTGCTATTATGCTGCGCAAAATAATCGGAGGAAACGAGGAAAACTTGGGAATTTCCCGTGCTCCTGAAATATCTCCGAGCGTGTTTGCTCGGACAGAGAAGCCGGGGGGCCATGAGGCCTTGGAACGACCCCGAACGCGCCTTTGACGGTTGGAGTCCGCTACAGTGGCCCAGTCCGCGAGGTTTGGGAGCTTCCCACCGCAATGGAGGGGGCACCTCCCACTAATTGACTTGGTGCCCCGCCCCCTCCACTGGAACCTGAGCGCCCCCTCCCACTAAATGATCCATCCACCAGGAGCACTAAGTATCTTCCTGAAACTTGAAGGGGGAAGGGGAAATTTGCAAGAGGTTAAGAACCTCAGGGCAAAGAGATACTTTATTGCGGGGCGCGAGGGCAGTCTTCTACTGCGAGAAAGTGAAACTCTGAGCGTCGGGAAGATGTCCGTACTACTTGGACCCACCCGTAGGGATAACGGCAAAGTAACAGGGTTTGGGGGCAGTTAGGGAATTGGGGACTCCTGGGGTCCTTTGATGGGGGCAGGAGGAGAGGGTGCCCAGAAACCTTGTCCTACAAGTTAATTCCCATCCGCAGCGTCCCCTGGCCAAGGCGGAGAGCCCTCGAAAGTGGACCGAGAGCTGGGTTTCAGCCAGGTATCCAGCCTTTTAGCTGATGGAGTGGGGAGAGGAGTAAACCCTTTCTCCCAGCCAACCGATCTGCAGCACCAGCTCCAGGTACCCAGCTGCAGGTACGCAGCCGCTGGAGACAAGCAGGCGCCAGCGCGCGGCCTAGCGCCCGCGGTTCCCGCACCGCCCGCCCTCGGCCCTCTCCCCCGCCGCCTGGGCTCCCCGCTACTTACTGGCTGGGGGCGGGGAGAAGCGGGGGTTCTGCATCCACGGGGTCCTCTCGGGCTTCTCGGGGCTCTCGGCTTTGACCAGCGCATCTTCTGGCAGCTTGAGAAGTCCTCCCACCGAGAAGTGGCCCAGTGGCCGCGGCGAAGACGGCGCGTCCGGGGCTCCCAGCGACCCGGGCCGGGCGCCCAGGGGCTGCGCAGAGCCGCCCACAGCCTGTGCGCCCTCGGAGGCCGCCAGGGCGCTCTCCTTGGCCCCGGGCTTCCTGTGGTCGGCCATGAGCGCCTCCACGCTGAAGGGCAGGAGTGAAGGGGATACTTTGGGCTTGGCCCCCTCCTCGTCTGCGCCCATGGCGGACGCCGTGGCCGCCGTGGCGCTGGGGACCTGGCCCCCGCCTCCCCCCGCCGGCTTGCCGAAGGCGGAGTCCTCCACTTTGACACCGAGTGGCAAAGAAGTCATGTCAGCAGCCGGGGCCATGCAGAGCCGGGCCCCCCTTCCAGCCGCAGCACGGCCCAGCCGCCGGGCATGGGCTTCGGGCGGGCTGGGAGCGCGGCCGGCCTTTGGGAGCGCCCGGGGCCCTGGCCGGGCGGGCCCTCGCGCGCGCGCCTCCCGCCCCTCCCCAGAAGGCCAGCTCCGGCGCTCGGGGCCTGGTTCCTCGCAGGCGCCGCGGCGCAGGCCGAGCTCCCGGGCGCACTCGCCGGCTCCGGGTCGGGCCGCAGCTCCCCAGAGAACTTGTTAATAAGGCGAGGCTAGCGCGGCGGCGGCCAATCAGCACTCGAGGGGGCGGGCCCGGCGCGAGCCATTGGACAACGCTTCTGCGGACTGGCCCCGAGGCGCACTGGGCCGCGGGGCGCGCGGGACAGGGCCTGGCCCCCGGAGGGCAAAGCAGGGGAGGGGGCGCGGGAGAAACTTTCTTCCGCGCTGCAGCCTGGGCCGCCTGTCTCTTTCCGGGTCCCCGTCGTTCCCTATTTTTCTGTGTTCCTGGGGATTTTTCTGCCCACCCCTCTCTCCCACACCTCCCCTTTTTCTCTACTCCTTCCCTGTTTCTCTCCACCAAGGCTTCTTCAACCTTCCTCTTCAGTTAGCCGCTGGGTGTGTTTCTCTGTGCCCATCCGCTACCTGCTTCCCCTCTTCTCTACCACGATCATTTGAGATGAGTCATTTCATGAGTACTTCTTTTATAGTTGAAAAAATCCGCATGGTTATTTACTCTACTAGAAAGACGGCTTGTTCGTTTCTTTTTCTTAAACGCATTTATTTTCTTCCTGTTTCCATCTTTCAGATTTTACCTCTGAGTAGAAGTGGGCCTTTGTCTCTTTCTAAGCGCTGGACTGAAGTTTGCCTAAAGAAGCCACGCTCCCGTGGAGCTGTGGAAGCTAAGGATAAGAATACATAATATTATCCCGGGTCGGTAATCGATTTTCATTCATGTGTACTTTTCCCCGCTGTGAACTTCCCCGGGAGGATTACAACACCTATACCCGCGACCAGCTGGGGGAAGGAGCCGCCGGGTCCTTTTGATATAGAACTTATTGAAATAAAACAAGCAGAAACGTCAACAAAACACTGGTCTGGCCTTAACGTGACCTCAGCGCGTCCGCGGAAACAAAAACACATCCCTGTCTCTGGGTCCAGGATGGCACAAGGGTGGGGAGGCACATTTGTGGGAGGGGGCCGGGGTGGGGGCGGAACGAGGATGGTTCCTGGGAAGGATCCTTGGTAGCTAGGCTTGAGAACTTTTATTTTGCCAGTTTCGGAGGTAACGTGATTTTTTTTTTTCCCCTGCTGGGGAAAAAAAAAAAATGGAGGAAAAGGAGTTGGAAGTGTGGGAGACTTAAGATCTATGCAAAGTCGGGTCAGGGCTCAGCAGTTTTCTGCGCCTCCTCTTTATGGCCTCTTATCCCGGGGCCCAGGCCGGCGGCTCCCGGGGAGCCAGCGGCGGTGATTGGCGGCTCATCGGGACCGGCCATTGATGACTGCGGGGTTCTAATCTCCAGGAAACACAAGGGGCTGCCGCGGCCATTTAGGGGTAATTATCCGAGCGCGGAGGGACAGCGAATTCCCTCGCCTTTTAACTGGGCCCAATAAAAGCTGTAGATTAGGGGCGTCCAGATTAAGGAAAATGAATTGCTAGAGCGGGAACTTTATTACCCTGACGGCGTCTGGGGTCTGGCGGGAGGGGTCGGGCTGCGGACGCCAGGGTGATCGGCAGCCTCACATCTGTCCATAAGCTCCGGAGATATGTGCAGGCCTTGGGGCGGGTTCAGGAATACTCGCATCTGTGACATTTACGTTTCCAGATTTCTTACTCACCCGGGACTGCAACACAAGCATGGGGCAGGGTTTGGGGCTTCTAGCTGGCGCATCGGGCCCAGCTGGAGGTGCGGAGCATCCACGAGGCCTATCTTAAACTCACCGTACCCCGGGGAGGGGGGCGCGCCGGACGAATAGAGAGTCCTTCCACCGGGCAGTGAAACCGAAGACCTGGAGGGACGCCTGAGGGTGCAAGGATAGGGGATCGTAAGATCCATTTTAGGGTCGACCGAACGGAAGCTGAGCAAGACTGTAGGCCGAACCCGCTGCTAGCAGGCCAGCGGGGACAGCGAACTTCCACTGCCTGCATTTTTAATTTTTCTGTAGCTGAAACAACACCCTGCGGCCCAGCCGGAATCTCTGGACTGGGGCTCTAGCGGGAGAGGAAATCAAGGGCCCTTGGCTTTCTAGGTTATCGTGTCAAAAGCGAGCCGTGTGTCTTTCTGACCCGGGCTTGCTTTGTTCCACCGTCGTCTCCCATCTCAAAATGTTTGACTCTCAGATCACTGTGAGAACCCGATATAACTAAGAACTTCCTCCGTGGGAAAATACGCATCAGTAAAAACCACTTCAGGGGCTCTTACCCACTTGGAGTCCCCCAGCTAAGAACCCCTGCTTTGGGACAGAGCAGGGGCTCGAACCCCGAGAGTGCAGCGGCGCGGCGCAGAGGGGTCTCAGGGCTGTCTCCCGGAGTCGGCGGCGCAGCGAGACCCAGCGCAGGGCCGGGGGCCGGCCAGCCGGGCGGCGGGAGAAGGGCCGCATCGCTAATTGCGGGGATAAACAATCTGTCACGATCCCTCAGCGCGCCTAATAGGCAGACGAGGATGTTGTTTTTAGGCGCCAGCGGCGGCCGGATCAAAGGCAGCAGCCGGCGCAGGGGCCCTTGAAGTCGCGCCCCCGCCTTCTGGGAGCAGACCGCCTGCGCCCGCAGCCCCCCGGCGCTGCCGCCCGCCGGTAGGCATCCCAAGCCAGTCCTGAACCCCATGGTATCTTTTTAGGTTCGGTCTGGGTTCGCGTCTGCTTTCGCCGGGCGCGGCGGGTTGGCCGGCTGCATGCGTTGAAAGGCGAGAAGAGTGGGTCTGAAGAAGGAAAGGGGTTCAGAAGAGACTCCACGTGGAGTCAGCGCTCAGAAAAGCGCGTCGTTCTTCCGCCCAGCCGCCCTTGAGTTGCGGAGTAGGGACCCCGTCGGCCTCAGAGAAGGGAGTTCGAGAAAAGAAACAGAATGTCTAGGCGTCTCCTAGCTCGTGGTGCCGGGGGGAGGAGAGGCACGAGTTTTGGGGCGGCAAGAGGGAGCATTCTCTGCATTTATTTTTGTCTGGGCCTTTCCGGATTTCCCCGTTGGTGGGTTTCTCTAGCTGACAGGGCCGGGGGAGCTGCGCCCGTTATCTCGCCGCCAACACTAACCCCCAGGCGCTTCTGCCCCGGCATTTCTCCGCTCGGCCGCAGCAGCCGAGAAAGCCAGGCTGTAATTCATGCCTGGCAAGGGCAGGGCTGGCCCGTAGCAGATAAAGCTCGGGGACTGGTGCTCGCCTAGCATCCCCGCGCACTGCCCTCCCCTCCCCTCGCGCCTCGCTCCATCCTCCTCAGTTCGAGGAGTCTTAAAGCACTCTCCGTCCCCCCCCCTCCCCCAACAAAGCGCCTCGGCTGTTAGGATCCTAAAGACGGATTGCCTTGCGTCCACTCTCTGGGCAGCTAAACTGGTGATGGGTTTGATCTTTTTCCTCCAAATGCTTGGTTTAGGAGGGTGTGCGGGGGTGGAGGAAGGGTGATGTCTTTAAACTCCCCCGTCGTAGGCAAAGACTAGTTTTTTAGAGGGATCCTATCTTGAAGAGCGCTGTCACTATCAGGGTATCGCTGCAAGGATCGGAAGAGCCTGCAGGCTAGCCCCTCACTTGGGCATTCGTTCTCCCCTCCGGGGTTTTTTTTTCCCCCCCCCCCCCCCCCCGCTTTCCAGTGCATTTTGTGGCCTCGACTCAGGAATCCCGCGTGCATTTTTAAAAATGTGCAGCTCAGTGGGATCCCCCAGCAATTAGCGAGCCCCAAACAGTCCTCTTTAATAGAATGAATGTGCTATGAAAACCGATTACCCGGAACGATTTATTTTGGTGGGAATTCACCGATCTCCAGGAGGGCGGCGGAGGGGGAGAGAGAGGAGGTATTTGGTGCTGAGGTTAGGGGTGGTTGAGGGAGGGTGTTAACGGGTAGACAGAAAGCACCAACTCGGGATCCCCCTGACCTGCAGAGGGGGCCTCCCAACGCCTTGTCTTCCAGTCTTCTGGCCTCGTCGCCTGGAAGTAAAGGGCTGGGAGTCAGAGGTTTGGGAAACTGTCTGGGAGTCACTGATGGTATCCTTCGGGAGGATTTCACAGCTTCCCAGAGAAAAACTCTAAAGAGCTGGGAACTCCAGGGGGTCTTCAGCTACTGGCTGAATATGTACAGCACGGATCCAGATCAAAATGCTTTCTGCTTTCCCGGGACCTGGGCAGAACTTAAACCTTTTACGAGTTTAGGAGCCCTTCTTTAACGTAAAGTCAAAAAAAAAAAAAAAGAAAGAAAAAGAAGAAGAAAGAAAGAAAGAAAGAAAGAGAAAAGAGAAAAAAAAAGAAAGAAAGAGAAAGAAATAGAAAAAACTACTTGTAAAAAATGTTTTTCTCCTCCTTGCTAATTCCTCCCCTTAAGTCGGCCCAGCTTGTTGGATGGAACTGCCCAAGTGCGGTGGATTTCACCCAGCGCCAGGAAGAAATAGACAAGTCCGACTCCCCGCTTCTTCCCCCTTTCCCGCCCTTCCCCCACTGGCTTCTTTCCCCTTGCTCAGGCTGGGGCTTCCTTGTGTCTTTAAGTTCGGAAGCGGGTGAGGGGGCCTGGATCGGCGGGGGAGAGAGGGGCCCCCTTTCAAATGGCCCAAATTAATGTGATCGCGACATGAGGGTGCACTTGGGGAAGATGAAAGCGGAGGCCGGCCGGCTCCTCCTAGAGCTCTATAATTATAGATAATATATCCCATTTCAAAGCAATTAGACCAATCAGGCGTAACGAACCACTTTGCTGCCGACGAATAACAAAGGCGCACGGTTATTTAAGCCTGGAGATGTCAGGCAGACCCCGAGGCTCCCGGGGCCGACCAAACGTCTTCCATCCTGGCTCTGCCCTCCCTGCGCCGAGGAAGGCTTGCCCTTCTCCCCGCCAGGCGCTGCCCAGCCCCGCTGAGGGCCCCGTCTCGGTTCTGGCAAGGGTTAGGGGATTGGAGGGAATGGGGAGAAGAGAATTTGACTTTTATTGAGCTGGTGTCAGGCCTCTCTCGTTAGAGGTCTCGAAAACTTTATAAACTTTATCCGATTTAATCCTCTCAACCCTGGGAGATGCGCACTATTATAGTCCCCGCCCCCCATGAGAAAACAGAATCAGGGAGGTAAAGCGTCGTGTCTTCCCCCATCACACAGCTAGTTAGTGGTGCCGTCGGGATCTGGATGTAGGTGGGTCTGAATCCCCGAAATGCACTCCTTACACTGCAGGGAGCGATCTCTCTCACTGCGCTTTCAAGAGATGAAATGAATGCATTGAAATACGGAAGATGCCGGCAGCTTTTGGTAGCACCTCCTCCTAGCCCCGCCCCCAATCCACAAAACGTGTGTTGGGTTCAGCTCTTAGTGCACTTCTCTCCTGCTCCTCCCCCACTGCCTACCACCTGCTTGAGAATCTTGAACAGTTTTCAGTTTTTCTATGAATTTATCAAATGCCCAGGATCTCCGTTCTCTCAGAGAAGAGAATGGACACGGAGTGTGAGACGGACCAGCAGCCAATGGCTGAGGGTCAGTTTTTCTGAGCCTCAGTTTATTCACTTTAAAATTGGCATGCTCTTTTCCGGCTCAGATACAGTGAGCTGGGCCCTTGGCACTCCCTCAGCTGCTCACCAGGCCAAGCTGCTGACTCCTGCTCTGTGGCAGATTCCCGGCCCTGCTGTGAGCATTTGGCATGGGGGGTGGGGGTGCTGGGGCCTTCCTCTGGACTGGGGGATTCCACCCCTGCAGGAAAATCCAGGGAGACCCAAGGTACTTGTGTTGCTGGGGAACCTGGGATTTCACCCCCCAGTTCTGCAATCCTGGGAAAGAGACAGAGGGAGAGACCCAGACAGGTTGGGCAGGGAGGGAGGGGCAGGCCCAGTGAACGAGAGAGGCTGGAAGGCAGAGAAGCCCAGGCAAAGAGAGACAGCCCACAGCCACGGATACAGCCGTGCTGACAGCCAGGGCCTCCAGCCATCCAGGCACTTCTGAGACATGATGTATTAAGTGAAATGGAAGGCCAGTTTGGGGTACCAAGGAAATCCAGAGCTGACACTAGAAAAGAGAGCCCTGGAGGGGAGCCTAGGGAGTGGCCCTCAGAAACATGGCCCTGGCCTGCCATCAAGGCAGCCCACAGAACTTTGTGGGATGCATCCCTTTTGGGAGGAGGGGTGGAGAATGAGGTTGGAGGAGCCCACCCACGGCTCCTCTCCCACCCCAACTCCCACCCCATTTCTCTTTCTCTGGTCTCTCTCCCCTGGGTCCCTGGCTTCTGACATTCCTTCCCTACATCCTCACTCTCTCCCCCTCCAGAAGGGACTCTCTTGATCTTTTAGGATGGATCTCACAGCCTCTATCTCTTCCTCTCTGTGATCTCTGTCTGTGATTCTGTCTCTCTCCAGTGCCATGTTTCTTTTCTTCACTGCCTGTCTGTCCCTTTCTCAGATGGAATCTCTCTCACCACCACCCCACCCCGTCATGCACCCATGATTTAGTTAGAATTACTGCCCTCAAGTCACTCAGAAGCTAATGCAACTCCAGCCAGTTCTTTCTGCATATAGTATCCAATCTCTGGAGCAGCCATTCGCACCTTTGAGAGCAGTGGGGAAGCATCCCTCCCGGCTCTGGCTCCCACCTCTCCTACCAATGGGCTGGAGCTAGTAATTTCTCCTCTGAGTCTCAGTTTCCACATCTGGACTGCGAGCTGCACAATATAACTTCCTCCTATGGCCAGTGGGAGTGTAGGAAAGGAGGGTGGCAAAGGTGCTGCTCCGTGGAAGGCCATTGGCCCTGCTCTGCTCTGCACCCAGGGAAGGACAGCAGACCCCACCTCACTTGGCCCTTCCCTCCTAACCTGGCCTGCTATCTCCAAGAGGATGACCCCCCCCCCAGAGTCTCAACCCTTTTGCACTTTCTTTGTACCAAACCTCAGCCATCCGGAAAAGACAGCAACTAGCCTCTGCCCTATGCACCCCTCCCTCCCTTGGGCCTCCGAGATCCTGAGATCCTGGAGCCTCCCTTTCCTTGCCTGTCAGCTGGGACCAGGATGTTCATCCCCTGAAGTGAGCTGAGGTGATCCCAGAGCCGCAGCAGCCGCCTTTCTGAGTAGAGTGAAGGACTAGGGGAGGCAGTGGCTGGGACCCTTCCAGCATGCTGTAAGTGCTCAATCAGTGCTCAATGGAACACAGGTGTTGCGTAGATAGATAGGGACACTGAGGCCCAGATAGACTGGGACTAACAGAACTGGCAGAACTGGCACTAAAATGCGGGTACCCCAACCCTAACCCAGTGTTCATCCTTCCCCACTCCCCTGGGGGGGGCGGTGGGTGCTGGTGGGAACCCACCCTCACTGAGCACCCGCATGTGCCAGATGCTTCAAATGCCTTGAGACAGTTACTCTCACAACAGTCCCCGACGTGGGCATCTCTCTTTCCAGATGAGAAAACCGAGATTTGGAGAGTTGAAGCTGCGTGCTGCAGGCCGTGCTGCTGGGCATCCCAGGCACCAGGAGAGGTTTCAGCATAGACGGCTTCCGCTGCGCCACGCCTGTAGGAAGAGTGGGAATGTCTGGTGGCGCCCTTCCAGCCTCTGGCACGGGGCAGGTGAGCCGCGGAGGTTGTAAATGCCGGCGGCTTTGTTCCAGTTCTGTTTTCCTTCACCTCTAGCGGGTTTGGCGCTGCGTTGTCCAGGGCGGGGTCCCCAGACCCGCAGGTTCCTGGTGCGCGCTGAGCGGCGGAGTCAGACTCCAGCAGAGCCACGCCCCTTGGGATCGGGGATTCCGGGGCCCCGCCTGCCGGTGACAGCAGCCAGTGGACAGCGCCCGCCCAGACCCCAGTTCTTGCACCCCTGTATTGGACCCTGCTTTGCGGTGCTCCTGAAACTGTATGAGGAGATCTGAGTCCAAGGAAACTGGAAAACTGAAGACCGGAAGGCGAGGATGGGGAAATATTCTTGTTAATAGCAGTTAACACGTAGTGACAATTACTATTGCCAAGCACTGTTCTGAGTTCGTAATCTTGACGCTTTTATCCAAGCAGCAAGTCTGCTTTTATCCCTCGTTTACAATATGGAGAAATTGGAGTTAAATAGTTTATAGGAGCAAAACAACAACAACAACAACAACAAAAAGACATGAAATGTTCTAAGATTTCTCCTGGCACCACAGGGTATTTTCAGTGCACCCCACAGCATACACCATTTTCAGATGTACCCCACTTTAGAGACCCCTACCCTCGACTCCCTGACGGGACAAAGGCGGAGAAGAACGAAAAGCCTTGCTCCTCCCCAGGGCGTGGTGTTTCCGGCTGTCCCCGCTCTGATCCCCATGAGTGGGCATCGGTCTCGCTTCCCCTAGCAAGCTTGTGTGGGCCCCCGGGGCTAGCACCAGGCCTGCCTTAAAGAAGGGACACTTCAGAGGAGACGTGAATGGATGACTAGCGGGTGACAGAAAACCTTCAGCACCAGCCAGACTCCTAGCTCGGAGCACCCCTCCCCACTGGGCCAGCTGCACATAGGGCCAGAGAGCTGAACCTTAGGGTTAACGGTAAAGACAGACCGTTTTAGTGCAGATCGAATAGTTCTTGAATGATGCTTTTAAAAGGACAATGAAGTCACTCGCTCGATTGCTGGTTCGGCCGCCTTTAAATCTTTGAACCTGAAGGGGAGTTCTAGCTGCCTCTTCCTCTGAAGATAGGCATCTGGAGCCCAAACGGATTACACAACATGCTTGGTGTCCCTCCCAAAGTCCTGGCCGAGCAGGCCACCTCCGCTCCGCAGCGCCTCCCCTGGCCGCATGGGGAATGCCAACTGTGGGGCCTGAGGAGGCTGGGAGGTCGCGGCCCTGGGGCGTTCATCCTCAGGCCCTACTCTCCTCGGAATGTTGAATTTCCCTCCCCGGGCTTTTCTAGGGGTGCAGAAGTATTCCCCAGCTTCTCAGGGAGGAACGAGCAAACTCTCACAGGGCACCTCCCCGGCCGGTGCTGCTCCCAAGTCCCTTGGGCTTCTCCTTTCCCAGCCAGGGGTGCGCGACAGCCCCACCTGAAGGGGACCCTTTCCAGCCCTGGGGAGACCTCCTATCTGATGGAAAGGTAGGCCCCTGGCCTCAGCCCAATTAAGTGAAAAGAGATCCGGCCTTATCAGGTTCAGGGGTAGTCCCCGGTGGTGGTCCCGCGGCGGCCCCGGAGGGTCGCTGTCTGTTTGATTTTCCGGCTCAGACACACTTGTTTAAACAGACCCCTCAGGGCCTCCAGTAACCTGAGCCAGCAGGGAGCGTGATTGCCAGGTAAGGGGAGGCCGCTGGGGATTGGGGGAGGGAGGGGGGCGTCCGGTGGGAGAGAAGCGGAGGAGGCCACCTTTAGAACCCCAAGAAGTCTCTGTGGAGTTACTGACCTTCTCCAGCCTCCCTTTCTTGTTCTAGGTGATGATTAATTGAATAAGAACATCTCCTAGGGGCGCCTGGGTGCCTCAGTGGGTTAAAGCCTCTGCCTTCGGCTCAGGTCATGATCCCAGGGTCCTGGGAGGGAGCCCCCGCATCGGGCTCTCTGCTCAGCGGGAAGCCTGCTTCCTCCTCTCTCTCTCTCTCTGCCTGCTTCTCTGCCTACTTGTGATTTCTGTCTGTCAGATGAATAAATAAAATCTTAAAAAAAAAAAAAAAGAACACCTCCTAAGTGTTTGGAGCTGTTCCTGACACAACCCCAGGGACTCAGGGCAGTGCTTGGATCGCCTGCTCCTGCCTACACCGGCCTTCTCCCAACCCACCCACCCAGCCCCAGGCGGTTACTGCTGTGCCCTTTCAAATAGATGAGGAAGTGGGCGTCCGGGAGAGGTTCAGTGACTTAGATGGGCCAGTGTCTAGAGACAGCATCCCAAACCAGCCCTCTGACCCCTAAGCGGTGTCCTTTCATCCCTACCACACCCTGAGCCTGGCTCCCAGCTCCCGCTCAGAGCCCTGCACCTGCGCCTCTAGGGAGGGGCACAGACCCCTGGAGGATTTGGGGTCCCGGAGTCAGTAGACCCCTCAGCAGGGCTCATGAGGCTCCTGGGGATCTGGGATCCATGCCCTCCTTCTCCCCTCATATCTCTACCCTCCCCCCCTCCTTCTCTCCCTTCCTCTGAAACCTGGCTCAATCCTACAGCCAACCATCCTGGCTTATCAAGTTGTCCAAGCACCCCAGCCTGGGGGTGGGGGCGGGGAGAGTCGCTAGGTGTTCCCTCTTCTCTCAGACACCTTCAGAGCTCCATCCCTCTCTTCCTCCAAGATCTCTGCTGCAGTGTGGCTTTCTCAGAGAAGGCTCCCTGGACCACCTTCTCTAAAGGCTCCAGAACTCTCCCCCGGACAAAGGGTCCGTCTATCCTGTTGATTCTTCTCCATAACACGTGCTGCCATTGGACATTTTATGACCCCTCTTTCCTTGTTTGTTATTTCACACTCAGGCCCATCAGGGTGAATTCACCAAGCACGGGGCTCAGCACATAGCAGACACTCAGGAAGTATTTTCGAATGACTGAAAAAAAATCTCCCACATACTTGCTGTGGCTTTAGCAAAGTTGCTGATCTCTTCCTGTCTTGGTTTTCTCATCTGGAAAATGGGCCTAATGCCATCTGCCCACCTTATGTTGTGAGGAATACACAAGAGAAAGCATGTGAAGTTCTTGGCACGGTGCCTGGAACTGAGGAAGCCTGAGGTAAAACTTGTTTTCTGACTATAAGAGGTCAGTGGGCTTTCCAGAAGATTCCTGTCACACCATGGCCTGTCATGCAATGGCATGATGTGACAGGAGCAGCCGCCGTGACGGAGGTTTATAGCATATCCCAGAAGATACACCCACTTTCCCATCTCACATGCTATCCGAGCCTTGCAATGACTATCCGGGCTGACGGGGAGATGTTTGAAACTTTTTCTAAGGAGAAGGTTGAGGTCCAGAGAAGTCAAGACACTTGTCCAGATGCAGCACAGCTGGGGAACTCTTATGGCCCTGCTCCAAATCCCCATCTGGAGAATGGCAGCTTGTAAGCTGATACCCTCAGACATGACCTGGGTGCTGTCCTTGGAAGGACTGGCGTGTGTGTTCACATCGTGGGGTTCCCTCTCAGGTGCCAAGCAGTTCCCTGGAGGATGACGACCCTGGGGCCCAGGCAGCCTGTGAAGTGGGGGCTGGGAGGACCGGACACAGTCTGGATGTGCCAAGCGGGAGAGAATAAGCCAGTTCAGAAAAGAACAGCAGGGAAGTGGGAAGGGGCAGGGTGTGCAGGGTGTGAGGTGGGGAAGCAACCCCAAAGCTTCACATCTACCCTCCCTGCCTACTGACATTCCCAGACACTCTGGACTTTTGGTCGGAGGGCAGCATGGGACAGCGTGGGGCTCCCCTGGACTCCATTCCCCCAGCAATAATAGTCATTACAGCTGCCTTCTCAAGCCTTCATTATCCTGTTTACAACCCTTCCAGAAAAACAAAACCAGCCCAGCACACCCCTCCCCACTTCTCAGGCAAGGGTGTTCCTTCTACTTTCTGAGTACAGACAGAAAACCTCTCCCTGAGACTCTCGACGGAGCTGGGCAGTGATTCCTGCGTGGAGCCTCTGGTTGCCTGCGGGGGTATATTGATGCCTTTCTATCCTGTGGGGCAAACTTGGAAGAATTCTTTGGACTGACACTTAGACTTCACCCTCACAGTGTGAAGAAGGCAGTGGAGAGAGAAGGTGATGACGTTGGCTTTGTGTTAAGCCCTTTCATCATCTTGGTGACTGTGTCCTCCAGCCCCTAAACCCAGGCACCATTAACCCACTTAACAGATGAGAAAATAGGGGCATCAAGAGGCTGCGGCTGAAGGCAAAGGGCTCAGTGGACTGGGTTTGCTTCCGACCTCAGGCACGAGGAGGATATTAATGGCGTAAGGATTGCCCACCACGAGACTCACGCCTTGAATCCTCCTGGCCACATGGGGCTCGCGCTGGGCTCTCCATTTCAGGGGAGGCAAAGATGGTAGATCAGCTACTGAGAGTGAGGGAGGATCTGAACCTTGCAAAGGAGGCTCAGGCCAACAAACCTAGAGGAAACAAACATTTTGTACTGTGGTTGTTCCCTCCCCACTTGTGCATGGATGTCCAAGGCGGGGACAGTAGTCCCCTCAGCTCAGCTGGTGCAGCTGGGGCAGAATTGGTCTCAAACACCAAGCCAGCTCTGGGTCTCAGCTAGGGAGGGAGCCAGATGCAAGGGAGGGGGAAGGTGGGGAGAACAGAGGAGGAAAGGGGGCAGCATCAAAGAGGCCCTGCCCCCTGCTCTGATACGTTTGGTCTGTGGTCCGTGTGTAAGGCCCAGGGTGGGATGGGGGGCGGGGGTGGCTTCCAAGAGGAGCCTTCGAGGAGCTTGACGGTCCTCTACAGGATGCCAGGGCACTCCTAAGCAGAGACTCAGGGCTTCCCATGAGAATTTAAAAAAAAATAGAAATCATGCTACAGAATGCCAGCAAGTAAAGCATCCCACCCCCTCTGCCTCTGCTGACACTTCTCAGACTTGATGCCATTTACTCTTCACCTCTGCCCCAGAAGGGGGAATTGCGGTCCTGATTTCTGGAAGATGGGTTCAGCAGCTTGCTGGAAGCCATCCAGCATCCTCACTGTATAGGGTCCATGTGATTCTGAGATACTTGGCCCACCCCCTGCTACTTGGAATTGAGGTTGTCGCCTTAGGACATGTGTTCATTTCCAAGGGCAGCTAGGGAGTACCACAGAATGGAGGGCCTAAAACAGAAATATGGTTTCTCACAGTTCAAGAGGTGAGCGTTCCATGATCAAGGGGTCTGCAGAGCCCCATACTCTCTGGGTGGAGGCTCTCCTGGTCTCTTCCTGCCTCAGTGGTGGCCAAGGATCTTCCGTGGTTCTTGGCTTGTGTCTGCACCTTTGCAGGATCCGCCTCATATGGTCCGTCTGTGTTCACACCATCCTCCCTCCATGTGTCTAAGTTTCTCTCTTAAGGTCCCACCCACCTTCTTGGGTATGACCTTGTCCTCACTTGATTTTTTCCGCTGAGATGTCATCTCCCAAATAAGGTCCTACTGGCTGGTATGGGGACATGGGAGACAGGATTTCAACATATTTTGGGGGACAACACAGTGCAACCCGCAAAAGAAAGTGTGCGTGCACCCCTTTTCTCTCAGAGAGCTCTGTGGGGCTGCTGGAGACCCAGACTCTGAGGATACCCAGCTCAGAGCAGAATCATGACAATAACAACTCCTTAAGATGACACAGTGCCTTCACCACCTTTGACAGAGCCTTGCATGACTTCCTGCAACCACTGGACAGGAATCTTTATGCCCATTTTAAAGACGAGGAGATGGAAGTTCAGGAGGGTTAGCAGCATCGTCTGGGCCTGCAGCACTATCTGCCTGACTCCACCACCCGGGTTGGGGTGGGCAGGCAAGGGTTAAGGCGGATACAGGGCAGGTGGGCCCTGTCCAGCCCTGCTGACTCACTGGGCTTGCTTGCTGTGGGCACTGTTAGTTGCCTGGGAGCTGATTAAGATGTCACAGAGGATTATGATGTCAGGTGCAAGAATCACGCTCCAGGAGGGGTGACTGCTGGGCTGGGAGGGGGGTTACCCTAGCAACGGAGATGGGACATCCATGCAGAGCAGTGGCACAGTGTGGGGGGACGGGCCTGGGATTTGGGGTCACTCTGTCCAGGGTGCGAATTCAGGACCCTCGGCCCCACCGGCTGGTGACCTTGCGTGAAACGGCTCACCTTCCTGAGTTTCTCGTTCCTCATCTACAAGATGGAGAATACTCTATCCTGGGGAGTGGGGGGCATTGTCACATGGAACCAAAGAAAATGCCCTGGCCTCTACAAGCGTTTGCCAAATGGTGGTCTCCGGGGAGCCCAGGCAGTCATTAGCTCCAGAGTCAGGGCTCAGGCATGGGCAGGCTTGCCAGAGGTAGCAAAGGATGGTGCCAAGCCACCTCACTGCCAAGAGCTGGGGCCGCTTAGAAGGCTGCACCACCTGGCATGGAAGAGCCCTTGAGCGGCCCTCTTTGTGGCGACCAGGGGGAGGTCAATGGCTCTTCCTGGTCCCCTCAGCTCTGCTCAAATAGTGCTGACTGCGACCCATACCTCCCGCTCCCTTGTCGCTTTCCCTCTTCTGCCACGCAGCCCATTCCTTTAGATCCCTAGAAACCAGCACAGCACCCGGGAAATGTTTGAATACATGAAGGGAAAAAGTGTAAGTTTTCTCAACTTCCTCCTTCATGTCTCAGAACAAGTTTCTTTATCTTTGAGGGAGAAATACTCCACCTCTTCTGCAAAGCTGCCCGTCCTCAGCACCTGTAATTCTAATCCACTTATTTTTCCGAGCCCTGACTTTCATTTATTTACCCACCCACTCGGCCATCTACCCACCCAGCTTTTCAGCCACCTGTCCTTCCACCCATCCATCCCTTATCCATCCATCCACCCATCCACTCATTCATCCATCCATCCACCCACCCACCCAACCATCCATCATCCATTCATGTATGTATCCATCCATCCACCCCTCATCCATCCATCCACGCATCCATTCATACCATCCATCCACTCAACCATCCGTCCAACCATCTAACCATCCATTCATCCATCATCCATTCATGTATGTATCCATCCATCCATCCATCATCCATCCATCCATCCATCCATCCATTCACACCATCCATCCACTCATCAGTCCATCCATCCATCCATCCATCCATCCATGACTTTTATTCACTCACCCACCCATTCATCTACCCATCCATCTATCCACCTCTGAACCAATCTAGCCCCCACACATTCATGTCTCCATCTCTCCACCTACCTATTTATTCACCTACCCATTTGCCCCCCACCCATCCCCCATCAGGGCTATAGACATGTGAACACCTGTCCCTTAGCCACCATGTCCTGCGCTAGCTCTGAGAGGCCCACAGTGTCAAGTCAGACTGGGATCATGGCCTAAGGAATTCTCAGTCTTGTAGGGGTGAGAAAACACGAATGCCAATAGCTGGATGTGTAGGGGCGAGTGAAGAGAATGGATGACCAGGCACTGGGGCTTACAGAAGAAAGAGAAGCAATTTACTTGGGAACCAGGAAAGGCTCCCAGGAAAAGCAAAAACTAAAAGGGGAATTTGGGCAGGAGAGGTGAGCAACGGGGCAGCCGGGAAGCAGTTCACTTTTCCATGGCCTTCACCATGTGCTGATGTCTCCTCCCCTTCGTGGAGTTCTCACACAGGCCCAGAGAGATTAAGTAACTCTCCAAATCACCCAGCCTCTGAGTGGAAGAGCAGATTTGAGAAGCTCAGAGTGCAGGTCCTCAGAGAGGTCTTGGTATATAGCTTGAGCTGCCCATTTTCTATCATGCTTCCTTCTACCTGTGTCTGTTGTCTCTCTCCCCCACTGCAAGGTCAGCTCCATGAGGGCAGGGAGCTTGCCTTGCTCCCTGCTCAGTCCCCAGAGCCTGGAGCACCAAGTGTGCCCAGAGATATTGTTCCTGAGACACTACAGATACACTGATCTCCTTTTAGCCCTCCCCCCACCACCTTCCCCCAATGCCACAGTGCTTAGCTGCTTTCCAGGTGTGGCCAGCTGGGTCTGGGAGGTGCCTTGGGCCCCTGAGCCCAACACTGACCCTTCGGGCTTCAGTGCTTCCTGGCTATGGTGGGCATCCCTACTGCACATTTCTGATCATCTTAGGAGACATGCACTGGGCAAGCAGATAATTGAAAAGATTACTCCGGGATGGTAATTGTGAAGTATTGATTTACAGCATGCCATCCCTATGTCGGGGGTTTTATTACAAATTGAAGAATGGCTTCCCAACTTGGGCCTTGTGGCTGCATTTAACCTCCACCAGTCACACAGACCTGCGTTGGCTCCCAGGGTGTCTGCAAAGTCCCTGTGCCTTGGAGCCCTAGATGGGACCCCCTCCCTCCTCCTCCTCCTCCTCCTCCTCCTCTCCCCCTCCCTCTGTTGCATCTCCTCCTCCTCCTCCTCCTCCTTTCTGTGCTGGGGGAGCTGAGTGCAGCTGGTGGGGCGGGAGGGGGCTTCAATGAGGAAGTGGAGGATCTGTAAGCATGAGGAAGTTGACTCCCCCTTGGAAGCTCAGCTGGTCCTTCAGGACCCAGCTCAAAAGTCCGTTCTGTGAGGCCTGCCTTCATTCCCATCTGGAAGCCGTCCCTTTCCCCAGGTGTTTCCAGAGTTCCTGGCTGGCCCTCGGGCTCATAGGACTCTGCCTTTCCCACCTGGTGCTGGAGTTGCCGTGCTCACGGTCAACGTCTTCCCTCTCCATGAACGCAGAGCTCTGCAGGGGTGGGTCTGATGCTGGGGAGTGGGAGGAGGATGGCAGGCACTGAGGTGGGGCAGCGAACATGGAGGCTGAAGACCAGTTGAGGACTGGTGTCATAAGCCATGGAAGCACAGCCCATGGAGCTGTGTGGCTTTGGGTGAATCGCTGTAGCTCTCTGAATCTATCATTCCTTATTCATACTATGGTGGTAATGACACCCACCTTACTCATCTCAGAACACTGTTCTCAACTGGACCAGCAGCAGCATCATCACCTGGGAACTTGTGAGAAATGCTGACAGCTGGGCCCCACCCTTGACCTGTTGCTGAATGAGAAGTGCTAGGGCCTAGCAGGCCCCAGGGGATTTGAGTCCAGTAGGGTACTGCCAAGAGTGATATGGGCGATAATGCAGGAGAAATGAATGGTTGTGCTAGTATCCCTTCCTCCAGGCTGAAATGAGGCTGTGGGTGTGGTTCTAG
The DNA here is from genome assembly GCF_010015895.1 of Lontra canadensis. Classification (NCBI taxonomy): domain Eukaryota; kingdom Metazoa; phylum Chordata; class Mammalia; order Carnivora; family Mustelidae; genus Lontra; species Lontra canadensis. The sequence continues at coordinate 61,745,128 of NW_022630995.1, read as the reverse complement.
CAGGAAAGGCACTGGCCAGACAGAAGCCTGTGTCCTAGGACCAGCAGCAGCTGCCCACCGATCAGCACAGCACCGCCCCTTCTCCCTCCCTGGCCCCTCCCCCCCCCCCCCCCCCACCCCCCGCTTCCCCAGGGCAAATATTGAGGAAGGAAGGAGGAAGCGTGGGGGTCAGGTCTGGGGGATGCTGGAAGCCTGCAGAGAGAAGGAAATAGGTCTGAGTTCCAAGCAGCCCTTGAGGAAGCTGTCTGAAGGGAAGTTAGAACAGGGGCAGTGAGTGACCTGCCCTGTCCCCATTCTGTCCATTTCTGCTTCTAGACCTTCTGTAGGGAGAAATAGGGCATGTTTCCTGCCCTAGTGTGGGCCAGCAACAGGTGATGACAGGGGCTGATGGATCGGAATGGTGCTGCCACAGACAAGGAGACGAGGACTGCCCCCCCCCCCCGCCACCTGCCACCAAAGGCAGAAAGAGACACTGAACAGCATCTCCCCTGGAGCCTTCAGAGGGAATGTGGCCCTGCCACTAGCTTGATTCAGGGCTCTGGTCTCCAGGACTGTGAGAGGAGAAAGTTGTGTTGTTTAAAAGTCCCCTGCCATTAGTGGTTCCTATTGTCAACCCCTAGGAAGTGAGTGCAGATTTTGTGTTTGTCCCCCAAGAACAGATTATGTATTATTCCCTGTTACACAGATGAGGAGGCTGGGGGTCAGAAAGGTTGAGGGCTTTTCCCCGGGGTTACTTGGCACCCAGGGGTCACCAGGATCCCAGGCCAGATGTTGTATGGTGACTAGTGTCCCTGCCACAGCCTTGCTGGCATGAAGCACCCACCTGTGGGCAGCCGTGACCATGACTTCTTTATCTTTGCTCTGGTCTTGGGCTTCCCAGTGAAGCAGGTGCTGACAACAGTCTTCCTCTACTTAAACCAGAACACCTCTGCTCCCAGGACTCTCTTTTTCTTTGTTTTCTCCCCTCCCCGCTCCCCAGGATATCCCTCAGTCTTTTGGTTGAATAACTTGGGAAACTGAATCCTAAAAGGCTGCCATCCTCAGGAGGGCATGGTCCCTCACGGCTCCGAGTGTGTCCCCAGACCAGCAGCATCAGCCTTCGCTGGAACTGGTCAGCCATGGATGTTTACATTCTAAAAAATGTTTAGAATGCCAAAGCCAAATCTGCCTCCTTTTTTTTTTTCTTAAGATTTTTATTTATTTATTTGACAGACAGAGATCACAAGTAGGCAGAGAGGCAGGCAGGGGTGGGGGAAGCAGGCTCCCTGCTGAGCTAGCAAAGTTCCTGGGACTTCCAGGGAGGTGGACTCTAGTTCCCCCATCATCCTCCTTCCCTATGTCCAGCAAGGGGACCCCCTCCACCTCACAGGGTTCTGGGTATGGTCTGGGCTCCAGCGCTTAAGGCCAAGGGCTCCTTCCTTCCTGCCTGGGGTGGCCTCCCGTGGCCACCTCCTCACCCTGCCTCCTCATTCTGCCTCTGCGTCTGTCTTCAGATGGCTGTGCCTTTATGCCCCCTTTCCCATTTGCCTTTTTCTCGGTCTGGACCCAGGCCCTCTTTGCTCCTCCCTCCCATCCTTACTCCTCCTCTCCTGCTGCCCCTTCCCTTTCCCTCCCCTTGGTTCTGGGCGGAGTGCGGGGGGGGGGGGGGGGGGGGGGGGGGGGGGGGGTGCGGGGAAGAGATCCTGGGCAAAGCCCAGGGCAGAGACCTGAGCCCCCTGCTCCTGACACCTCTCACCCCGTCCCAGGGAGCAAACGCTAGGATGGTGCTCTTGCTGTATGAGCAGTCGGCGACCTGCACGGGGTGTGGGGGTGGGGGCGGACGCTCCGGCCTCTGCGTTCCAGCCCAGGCTCCTGGGCCCTTCCGTTTCCTCCCTCCTGCCTTCCAGTCCCAGTCTCTCAGTATCTGCCCCTTTTCTTGTCTCTCTCAAGAGCTGGTCTGTGTCGGTTTCTAAGTCTCTCCCTCCTTTCTCACCATGGAAACGGATTTTAATTCTGACCTCATTCAAACGATTACAAATAGGAGGAGAAAACCACAGGCCTGGAATCCGTGCGCGATGCCTTCCTGTGGGGCAGGGCTGTGCCTCTGCTGCCTCTCACAGGGCCCTGTCGCACGGCCCCCGCGCTGAGCCGGGGAGCAGGAGGGGAAGGACACACCGTTGGGCTTCAGGGTCAGAGGTGCACGTGATTCAGGCAGCTCTCCGGATGGATCTGGCCGCCCCACCTCGGCTGCGGGGCTGCACTTCATCTCCCTGCTCCCCTTTCATGCAGCAGGCGATGGCCGGGTTTTATGGGGACCAGACCGCGGCCAGTGGTGGGGGGTTGGTGGTGCGGGATGGGAGGGGAGCTTGGGGGCTGGAGACCCGCCTTGAGACAGCACAGAAGTCCAGGACGTCTCACCCATCAAAACCTGTTTGCCTGATTCCTGCTCCCCTGGGTTGGGAGGGGGGAGCTGCACATGGAGACACCGGGTGTGTGTCCAGGGGCAGGGCTGGGCGGGCGGGGGGTGGGGGTGGGGGTGGGTGGGGTGGGTGGGGTGGGTGGGGTGGGTGGGGTGGGTGGGGGGGTGGGGAGAACGGTGAGGGGATAATCAGGCCTCTTTCATCCAGTGGGACTTGTCTCTCTTCATCCCTCTCCCCAGAGACTGACCGCTATCACTTCAGTCCTTTGGAAAGATTGCATTCCTCATTGGGCTCTGGGGTTTTGCCAGTTAAGGATTAGGATTTGCAAGATAGGGGATAAGATTACGTTAAAAAGTTTGATTAAAGAAATGAAGGAAACGGGGTTTAGTGTTTCTTGCCTCTGCCCCAGGTCTTAAAAATGAATATTTTTATTCTAATTCTGAGGCAATCAGCTGTAATCTTGGTTTGCAACCTCCAATTGTAGCGTTGGGCATCATCCTTCCTAAAACACACACACACTCGCGGCTCGTTCATGTGCACGCATGCGTACATCACACACACGCACAGACTCACGTATACCACACATACACACATGGGCACTTACACACCACGTACGCTCACCTATACACACACAAACATACACACACATCGACTCACTGCACACACATGTTCCTATGATTGCACACATGTATACCACAACACACACACATACGTGAGTGTATATGCACACACAGTAGTAATACATTCACACACAAGAGCTAACACACACTCTTGATCACTCACTCCAAGGCAGTCTCACATTCATCATCCCACAAATACCGCATGAATACACACATAGCTGACTTGCACACTCGTGCACACTCACAGAGCCTGCTCTGGCTCCATTCTGGATATGGAGTTTGCTTAAGATTCTCTTTCTGCCTCTCCCTCTGCCCCTCCCTGTCCCACACACACACACACACACACTCTCTCTCTCTCTCTCTCTCTCCTTCTTTCTAAAAAAAAAAAATGCTGGACATTAATAACTAACAGGAACAGCAATGGCTCTTTACGCTCTTTCTGTGGTGGGGGCAGCCAATTTAGGTCCTGTCAGCAGGGCCATGGTGCCCATTTTACAGATGGGGAAACTGAATTCAGAAAGGACAGTGGCTTTTCCAGGGTTGATCCAGAGAATATCAACACACTCAGGAAAGGGCCAAGACTGGGCTTTCCAACAAATTGAACCTGATAAATCCACATTGTTCACCAGACAAAGAAAAGTTTATCAAGAGAGTGGCCTCCCTTAACCCAAAGCTGAGACTCCTTCAACATCTTCAGTGTCACTCCCCCAGACCGTCACATCTAAGGCACCCTTTGTGCACAGGGCCCTCTGCACCCCTGTCTATTTATCCCCAAACCCCAGTTTAACTCCTTGCTGGCCAGTGTTCTAATTGTAAATGAGCTTCCTCCCCTGCGAGCAATTTATTTCTTGCGTATTCTCCCTGCCCCCAGGCACATGGCAGGTCCTCACAGAGCCTGTCCTGGCCCCTCCTGGGATGATGGGCCCATGTGACTGGTATTAGCCAGTGATCTGTGAGTGGAACTGACTCATGTCACTCTGGGGAGAAAGACTTCTCTAGCTGTTGTGCAGTCCTCCAGAACATTCTCTTCCACAAACGTTGGTGACTGGCAGTGTTTGAGAAGTAACTGCGCCATCTTTCTGGCCCCTGAGTGAGGAACAGAGGGGCCCATGACCCATGGGGGATGGGCAGCATGAGTGAGAAATACTTTTGTTGTTTTGAGCCTGAGATTGAAGGGACAGTTGTTACAGCAGCAAAACCTACCCTCACCTGACTAGTACACCTTTCAAATGCCCGTTTCCCATGATTACAGTGTAGGGAGAAACCTCTTCTGTTTTGCTCACTGTTGGGTTCTAATGCCTACACCAAACCTGGTACTTAGTGAGCATTTAGATGTGAGCAGGTAGATGTGTTCCGTGGAGGTTAGTAGCGACACAGACCCAGACTGGGAGCTCAGCCCAGCAGCACACCTTTGAGTTGGTGGCAACTCATCTGAGCCTCACTGTCCTCTTCTGTTAAATGGGGGCAATTACGGTCCCACCTCCTGTGGAGACCATCCCCGCTGTGTCCTTAGCACTGGGTAAGGAGCTGGATAAATGCTCATGCACAGGAGCTGGTGAGAGTCTCATTAACATGATTAATGTGCTGGGGAGGTAGTTGTCTGAATCTCTCCAGGGCATGTGGCCATGCCCACTCCCAGGGTCCAATCCTGGAGAGTCTCATTCCATACCCCTGGCTCCCAGCCAGAAATCCGCATTTTAATCAAGCCTCCTGGGTGACGGGGTGCAATCCGCTTTAAGAACGCTGGTCCAGGTTTTCACTGAGGAGACTGATTGATGGTGAGTTCCGAGAAGGTGGAAGGCTTGGTCTGCCTGAATATAATTTGGCATCTCACAAGAGCGTGTATGATTTTCCCACGGCAATCATGCCAAAAATACACAGTGTGAAGCATGTCCCTCACACCAAACTCTTGTGGCTCACAGTCTCCATTCACAGTGACCTCAAGGAGTGTGTCACCATCCCTCCTTTACTGATGAGGAAACTGACTCATAAGAAGATGGGAATCACCCAGTTGTATAAACCCAGGGAGCAACAGAGCCCCTGAGGAGCTTGGTCCTGCATATGGGGACATGATGAATGACCCAACCAGTAAGCATCACTGATGTGGATGAAGAGGGTACTGTGTAAATCTTGCAAGAATCTCCAAAAACAAGGGAATTACCCAGATGAAATATGATGTAGTCAATCAGTTCCATCTAAACACTGATATTTACCTTAAAACACTTTTATCAAAGCATAATTGTATATGATAAAATATATATGTTTTAGGTGTACAATTAGGCTTTACAAATGCAAACAGCCATAAAGCCTTCCCCACAACTAAGACCATGCACATGAAATCCATCTTATATCAGGATGCTGTAACAGAACACCATGGACCAGGGACTGACGCAACAGAACTTTACTCTCTCACCGTTCTGGAAGCTGGAAGTCTGAGCTCACGGTTTCAGCCTCGTGGGCTTCTGGTGAGGGCCTCTTCCTGGCTTGCCCAGGGCCACCTTCTCGCTGTATGCTAATGTGTATGCTCTTGCTGTGTGGTCACGCGTGCTTTCCTCCATGTGTGTGCATGGAGATGGAGATTTCGCTCTTCCTCTTCTCTCCAGGCCCCTGCTCTATGATCTCATTTAATATGAATGGCCTCCTGGAAGCCCTATCTCCAAACATAGTCACTTGGGTGGTTAGAGCTATGGGAGATGGACAGTCCCTGTCTTAGAATGGTTCAGCTTTCGATTTTTCGACTGTGCCATGGTGAATGTGAAAGTGCTGTGTGTTCAGTAGCAACTGTTCTTCAAATTTTGAATTTTGATCTTTTTCCTGGGCTGGTGACAGGTGGTACCACCTCTCCCGTGATGTTCTGCAGGGCTGGTGAGCACGGTCCCCAAGCAATGCCACAGCCATGAGGGTGAACAACTGATACACTTACAACCATCCTCTTTGACACTTTAAGCACAGTATTCAATAAATTATATGAGCTATTCAACACTTTTTTTTTTTATAACATGGTCTTGTGCGAGATGATTTTGCCCAACTCTAGGCTAATGTCAGCAAGAGTGTTCTGAGCACGTTTAAAGTTGGCTAGCTAAGCTAGGACGTTTAGCAGGTCAGGCATATTCAATGCACTTTTCACTTAATATTTTCAACTTACGTTGTGTTGATCGGGACGTAACCCCATCATAGGTCGAGGAAGAGCTGTAGGAATTTGGGGAGGGGCACAATTCAGTCTATTGCAATGGTTAACTTTTCAAACTGAATTGCTTACCCAAGCATGGATAAAAAATTATGCTCATAAAAGTTTATTGTAGAACCATTACAATAGTGAAAAACCAAAGCTGCCAAATGCCTAACCACAGGAGAAGACTATATAATTATGGTGCATCTTCACAGTAAATTGTGAATGTTGACCCATACCTACCACAGGACCCCACACTTAGAATGTGCCTAATATGAAGGTTAACAGCTCTGCTTACGAAGAGTTTCTAATGACATCAAGATGTGCTTACAATGTATTATCACATGAAAAAAAACAGGATTTAAAATGGTATAGAAATCTATGCTAACCACTTAGGCAACAAACACAGAGAAAAGGCTAGAAAACATAACAATTTTTAAAAATTTATTTATTTGAGAGAGAAAGAGAGAGAGAGCATGTGCGCATGAGCCAGGAGGGGCAGAGGGAGAAGGAGAAGCAGACTCCCCGCTGAGGAGGGAGCCCGACTGAACCCTGGGACTCTTGGATCATGACCTGAGCTGAAGGCAGATGCTTAACTGACTGAGCCACCCAGGCAGCCCTAGAAAACATAACAATTTTTATAGAGGTTTTTCTGGGGTGATAAGATTCATGGAAATTATGTTTGTTGCATTAAATACTTTAATGGTATCTGGAGTACCTTGGTGGCTCACTTGGTTAAGAGACTGACTCAGTTTCTGCTCCGGTCGTGATCTCAGGATCCTGGGATCAGACCCCTCCATGGGTTGTGCCCTCAGTGAGAATGACCATAAGTCATTCAAACACTAAGCCAGATGTAGCCACAGGTTCACACCTGTGTGTAGTCTTGGGGTGATTCCATAGGACTCCTCTGGCCTCAGGTTCCACATCTATAAAATGGGTACTTCAGTGCATGCCTTGGGAGCACACTCCAAGATGAGTGTGTGTCACATGTGTCCTTTCCTGCCTCCAACCTCCCTGCTTCCTCTCTTTCATCTGTTGTCTGTTCCTTATGCTCTGATGAGTTCTCTCCTTTATCTAGTTAACATTTATTGACATAGTCTGTTCCAGACTCAGACTAGCTTCTAGGGAAACAAAGATAAATCAGATATTTTCTCTTCACCCTTGAGGAAAAACTGTCCACAGTGTGCCAGGGACAGGCCAGACTCTCAGGGCCAGCTGCTTCACATTGTCACGACAATGTGGGCGCCCCCCACACCTATCGGGAAGAAACTGCCCCAGCTAGTGGGAGCAGGTTTTCCTGATGAGCTGGGGGCTGGCCCACAGGAGACCTCCAGTAGCAAGATCTAAGCCCCGCCATCCCACTGCCACAAAGGGAGCTGAGAATGCCGCTGGTGGGTAAGGAACTCTGAAGTCATATAGACTCAAGAGAGAAGCAGACATCTGATCCAGGCCTGGAAGCCTGAGCAGGAGAGAAACCCTGGGGAAGAAAGAATAGCATTTCCAAAGGCCTGGAGTTTGACCTTTGTTGTGTGCCCTGTGACTCATTCTGGTTGGAGAGCTATACAGACCAGGAAGGCAGCCCTGGGAGGTGGCCAAGGAAGTACACGGCCATAGCTCAAAGGGTTTTGTAGGTGGGACTGAGCAAGAACAGCTTTAACTCAGAGGGAAAGGGGAGCCGCAGAAGGGCTTTGGGCAGGTGGAGGCACTGGGAGGACTTCCATAGGCAGAGACCCCTGTGGCTCAGTGAAGAGCATGGTTCTGGAGCAGAAGGAAGCCAGAACAGGTTTGGAGCTGCTTCCTAATATAGGGAGGGCTGTGGGGACTGGGGATGGCAGAGTCCAAAAGATAGAAAAATGTGGGTGGCAAGGGAGTAGAGCATGTCTAGAATGCCTGCCAAGCTCCTGGGGGCAGTGACCATGGATGATAGTGGCCCCTTCTAGGAGGGATGGAGGAGGAGAGAGAAGAGGAGGAGAAAGGAGGCAGGGGAGAGAGGAGAGGAGGAGGGGACAGAGGAGAGGAGGAGGGGACAGGAGGAAAACGAGGGAGAGGAGGAGAAGGAGGGGAAGGCAGAGGAGGGAGAAAGAGGAGGGATGGAGGAAAGGGGAGGAGGAGGAGCTGGTCTCCTCACTTGGGGTTGGGGGGTGAGAGAACTCTGACCAGGGAATTCAGGAGCCTCTTGTCCATGCCCTTGGGCGACCTTCCCTGCCCTTCAGAGGTCCTGCCAGGTTTAATAAGGGTCTGTGATGTGCAGAGACTATCAATTACAGAGATGAGTTTATTTTGAAGTCCAAGATAGGAATGGCTGTGTCTCCACCAGGCATGTGTTTACACCTCCAGGTCAGCAATGCCAGAAATAAACACTTTGTCACAACCTCAGAGCTGAGCCCAGACCCTGGAGAGGCAGGGGGCTGAAGTCTGTTCTGCAGATGCTGGGTTACAGGGGAAGGGGTCACACTCATCAATGGGACCCCTCCCATAGGCCAGGCAGTGCTGAGAGCCAAGGGCACTCGTGATGTTGGGGCGGCAGGCAGGCCCAGGCAGTGACAACGGAAGCCGTCAGCTCTGGGGAAGAGTGGCACTCGGGCAGGAGCTCACAGAGGCCTTCCTAAGGACTGGAATCAAGCATTCTGGGGGACTATGCATGTGACAGGGTGGCTGCAAGCTGCTGCTGGACTGTGCCTCAGTTTCCTGGAGATGCTGAGATCACCACAAATGGGGGAGGAGGGGGTTGCTTCAAATAACAGAAATTGTTTCTCACTGTTCTCAGGGCCGGAAGTCCAAAATCAAGACTGGAAGTCCTCAAAATCATGCTCTCTGAAGAATCTAGAACAGTCCCTCCTCAACTCTTCAGCTCCAGGGTGGTTCCCAGCACCCCTTGGCTGGTAGACATGGCTCTGGTGTCTGCCTATCTTCACGGGGCCGTCTCTGGGGGCCTCTGTGTCTCTCCCATTGTCACGCGGACAACCGCCATGTTGGACTCAGACGGGGCCCATCCAGCATGGCCTCATCCGAATCACACCCGCAAAAACCCAGCTCCCAAAGAAGACCACATGTGCAGGTTCCAGGTGAACATGAATTTGAGGGGGACACCATTTGAGGCAGTAAGAATTGTGAACGGTTCAGCATGATTGATACTGTTGTCTGAGATGAGGAAGCTGCTGGCCAACGTGGATGGGAAGGCTCAGAGCTGGAGGCCTGACCTGGAGGCCCTGAGAGGCCATGCAGAGAGCCTTGGACCCAAACTGCCAAATCAATAAACGCACCTCCCCCCTCCTACAGAGCACAGGCAGACGTGCCCCTGAGTAGGAATCCCTTGCAGAACCCTGCAGAGAGGGGCCTTAGAGTTTGCTCTCTGCAGGACTATGAATCCAAGGGGCTCTGGCCCCATCCTCCCGGCCATGTCAGCAGCTCTCAACCGCCCTACAGATTCACCCCCATGCAGCAGGTGAGGAAGGAAAATGTGACCAGACCAGAGGCAGCTCTCTTTCCTGGTGTCTGGGACTGCTTTTCTTCTTCCTCCAGAGGCTCCATCTCTGGAAGGTACTGAGCCGCTGCCCTCTCTCCAGAGAAGACCCCTTGCCTCTGTCAGCCTGGGCCTGGTTCTTGCCATCCATGCCTTCTTGGGCTCCCAAAGGAAGCACAGGTGCTTGGGGTCACGCACGAGGCCTGGCTTCTGGCTCCTGAGCTCGGAGTGCCCTGGAAGGAGGAGGGAGGAGGAGGGAGGATCGGATTCCTGTTTCTTACTTCTGGTGGGCCACACATTGTGCTCAGAACTTCATGTTCATTTTGATTTGATTTGAGGCCTTGCAGTCAATGCCTGCTATGAATTTGGTTGTCCCCATTTGGCCGAGGGGGGAGGTGCTGTGGGCCAGAGCCTCTCAGCTGCTGTTCAGCAAGCTACATGGTGGATAATGTTATGTATCCCCTTGGCTTGGGTCCGGAGCCCACTTGTTTGATTGAACACCAGTCTAGAGGTGGCCACGAAGGAGATATTTCTTTTTATTTTTCTTTTTTTTTTTTTTTAGGTGTGATGAACGTTTAAATCCGTGGACTTTGAGTAAAGCAGAACAAGCCTCCATACTATGGGTGGGCCACACCTAATCATCTGAAGGCCTTAAGAGCAAAGATAGAAGTTTCTCGAAGAAGAAGGAATTCCCCTCAAGACTGCATCATGGAAACCCTGCCTGAATTTCCAAGCTGCAGAGTTTGGCCTCAAGATTGTGACATCCTGCTTGCTGTCCTGCTTTACAGATTTCTGACTTGCCAGCCCTTACAATTGCATTAACCAATTCCTTAACTTCTCTCCCCACTCTCTCTCTCCTTTATGGCCTCTCTCTCTCTCCCCTCCCCTGGAAAACCCTGAGGACCACGAGGAACCAAGCAGTGGTTCAGCTGTCCCACACTGAGCTTCTGTTTGCCTTCCTGCCCGCATGGCCCCTCCGAATGAGGCGAGTCGAGCACACGTGGTCATCTCTGAACCCTCACCATGCTCAGTGCCCTCCATGGAGCCACAGCATTTCAGCGTCATCTGTCATCTGGGAACTGATTAGAAATGCAGGCCAGGAATCAGAGCCCAGCCTTATGGAATCAGAAACAGCCTTTTAACAAGATCCGGGGCGACGTGCGGCAGAAGCGAGAGGTGCTTCTCTGACGGGCAGTGGCTTTTCCATCCTCTCACTGCCATAGCCATCCTGCTTTGGCCCATGGTAGGCACGTCATAGATGGTGCCTAGCGGATTACTTGCTCTATGCCCAGCCCCTGACATTTAGAATTAACCCTTCCATCCCCTGTATCTTTTATTTCTTGTCCAGACTCCTTTTTTTATTATGATAAAATATACATAAGATTTGCCACTTGACCCATTTTAAAGTATACAGATCAGTGGTGTTAAGTACATTCACCCTGTGATGCAGCCATCACTGGTCTCCATCTCCAGAACTTTCTCATCCCCCCAAGCTGATTCTCCATTCCCATGAAACACTCACCTCTGGTGTCCCCTCCCCCAGCCCCATCACCCACCATCTACTTTCTGTCCACAAAGCTGACTACTCTGGGGAGTTCATGTACATGGAATCATGCAGTATTTGTCCTTCTGTGACGGGCTTATTGCACCGAGCATAATGTCCTCCTGGTTCATCCATGTGGTAGCAGGTGTCAGAATGTCCTTCTGCTTTAGAGCTGCTGGATAGACCATATTTACTTATCTATGCATCTGCTGATGAACGTTTGGGGTTGTTTCTAGCTTTTGGCTCCTGTGAACAGCTGTGAACATGGGTGTGCAGATATCTGTCTGCGTCTCTCCTTCCAATTCTTTGGGTATACACCCAGAAGTGGAATTTCTGGGTCCCAAGGCATTGCTGTGTTTAAGTTTCCTTTAGCTGCTGCTTTGTTTTCTATTCCACCAGCAACGTACAAGGGTTCCAGCTCTCCAAGCCCTCACCAGCATGTGTCTCCTTGCTTTGTTTTATTTTTAACAGGGGCCATCGGGGGGGGGGGGGGGGGGGGGGGCAGATATCTCATCCAGATTTTTATTTCAGGCTCCTTTGCATACCTGGTTGTCTGTGTTCCTCAAGGGAAGAAACCATGTTTCATCAACCTGTACCCCCAGGACTGGCGTGATGGGATGTGGGGTAGGAGCCCAGTAACACTGAGCTGGATGAATGAATGAATGAATGAATGAATAATGAATGAGTTAGCGGAGAGATTTTCTGATGAACTCTGCAGCCAAGCTCAGTTAAGAATCCCCCACCTCATCAAGTTAACCGCCTTTCTGCGTTTCTTTCTGTAGCTCACACAGCTCCAGGCCAGAAGAGCAAATTCCACTTGCTCCCTTCTTCCTGGAGCCCTGGAGAAGCTGCAGGACCCATGCAGCCTGTAGCCGACAGCTACCTGAGTCAGTGATGGAAGGGCTCAGATTCAGTGAACATTTTTCCCCCGTTGCAATTTTTTCCCAGGGGACCCATAATTTCACCAGCAATTCATGATTTTTGGCAGTATGCTTGTGTGTGTGTGTGTGTGTGTGCACGCGCGTGTGCACGCGTGTGTACGTGTGATGTCTTATTCCCTGTAGCAGTCGCAGTGGTTCACACTGAAATGAGCACCAGCTTTTCACGCAGACATGCTGCGATGGAAATTGCAGCAACAAGAGGCTGCAGTCTCCCTCAGGGGAGGCACTGGCCTCGGATTCCTTTCAGAGTGTAGACTGGGAATGCTGGGACCCTCCTGGTCTGATGGGTCTGGCACTGAGTAATCATAAATATTATAGGTGCATCCACCTGGGTGGCTCAGTCAGGTGTCTGACTTTGGCTCAGGTCATGATCCCAGGATCCTGGGATCGGGCCCTGTGTTGGGCTTCCCGCTCAGCTTGGAGTCTACTTGTCCCTCTTCCTTTGCCTCTCCCCCTGCTCATGCTCCTCTCCCCGTCAAATAAGTAAATAAATCTTTAAGAAATATAATAAAAAATATTTATCAACTACATCGGTGCTTTACGTATATCAGTCATTTTGCATTGGTTGCTATATTCTCCGTTTTTCAGATGAGGAAACTGAGTCTCCAAAGGCTAGGTGACTTGCCCAAGATCATGCAGCTGGAGAGTAGTGGAGGGAGTCCAGACCCTGATGGCAAGGCCCCAGAGCCCAGGAGCTTGACCTCTGTATGATGCTTGGGACAGGGCTGCTCAGGACCTTCACAGCAAACCCAGAGACAGAGGCTGTTAGATCTGAGGCTCAGAGAGTTCAAGTGAATTTCCGCAAGGTCACACAGCTGGACTGGGATTCAGCACAGATCCCTGGGATGCAAAGCCCAAGCTCTCAGCACTGTGGGGGGAACCAGGGCAGTGAAAGGTAAATACTAGCTGTCATTGTTGGGAATGTTTACCCCCCTTGCTCTTTCACTGGCCTCAAGAAAAGTGGCATCGACCCACAAGGCCTGTTGGCTCCCAGCAGCTCTCCAAGATTCCACCTTCCCCAAGGCCTCCATGGCCAAGGGCAGGCCCTCCAAGGCGCTGACGGTGCAGAGAGCCCCCTGCCAAGCAGCCTGGGGCGGGATCACCCCCACTCTGGGCTGGAGAGCCTGGAGCCTGTCCTGACAACCACCCGAAGCAGTCCCTCTCTCCCGCCCTCTGGGAGTTGTCACGGCAACCGAGTGGGCATCTCAAAGGCGTCTCCTTCAATAATCTGGGCCTCTGATCTCCGGCAGGCCTGTAATGAAGGGACAGTTTGTTAGCGCTGACATAAACATTGGGTTACCGGAGCTGCCTATTTCATGTCGCTTAAGAAGTCAGATCAAGCCAGCCGACAGACGAGCAAACTGTGAAGATATTTATTTGTTCAGCTTCCTAGGGTGAAAACCGATGTTTATGAGGCCAGGATTTTTTTTTCTTTTTTTTTGGTAGTCATTGATTTTGGGGGGTAAGGAATTAACAATATCTCAGAAAGTGATCACATGGTCTTTTTTTTTTTTTTCCTTCCATTAACCCCCAGCTAAGGCAAGTGGAGGATCAGCACCTGAGAATGAACATGGGAGATCCCAGGTGTGCCAGATTGTCTGGTTCGTGGGACACTTTCTTGGCCATTTTGCTGCTTCCGTGATCCAACAGCTCCGAGAAGAAGGCAAGGCATACAGTCTTGTTGCCCCAGGCAGATGCGGAGAAGAGAAACAGAGAGGTTAGTCACATACTCAAGGTCACACAGCTGATAGAGTCAGGATAGGAACCCACCCAAGGCTTTCATTAAAAATCCAGAGTTTTCTCTGCTACCCTGTGCTGTGGGGCCTTGCTGTAGGGAATCTAAGGAACTGAATGTATTAAACCCCCAATTCTGCAGTAGTGACAAGAGGAGAGTGTGTGACCTGGATCTCTGCAGGGTTTTTCACTGTCATTAACGTGATGATGTTTTTATGAAAAGGAATGATAAAAACAGCTATAAAAACAGAACTCGGCTGTTCTTGGCTTTATATTTCTTCTTCTTAGCAAGTCACACCCTTGATCAGGGCTCTAGAATGAGAGGGAAGACTCCAGATTCTAGGAGCTCGGTAGTGCTGGGTGTCACCAGCAAAAGATTTAGAGTTCCTCCATCCATCCTTGGTTTCCATCTTTGGGCTCTGTTCTCCCTGCATTTGCAAAGTGCTAGTCCTTGCTTCAGCACTCTTGGACTTTATGATTTTGGGCAAGTTCCTTAACCCACTTGAACCTCAGTTTTCTCATCTGTAAAATGGAGCTGACAACCCCATCCCTTTCTCATAGGTGAGGATTCTGCATGGGGGAGAAAAGCTCTTGCCAAACACAAAAGGCGTTTAGTTCTCGGGCAGCACCACGGCGATGAAGAAAGGACCCTGGGTCCGAGACAAAGTTCTGATTCTGAGTCAGCGTGATCTGAATGACTGTGTCAGCTCTCTGGGATTACACTTGCTCTTTGCAGAACGGGATGGCTGGACTCCCCATCCTACTTTGTGCGTTTTTGGCACCATCTCTTACAACTCTCTAGGCACTTGTACCCATTTTACAGAGGAGGTGAGTGAGGCTTGGCAAGGTTAGGGAACCAGTGGAAGGTCCCTGGAGTCCTAAGGGCAGACCCGGGATTGAAACTCAGGTCTGACTCGTTTCTCTTGGTCTCCATGAGAAACAAATGAAGTGTGTCTCACAAAAGGGGTGGTAAACAGCCCCATTTTGTCACCGAGGGATTCATCAGCGCTTTTGATTTCTATCTCCTCCAACTCTTCAGAGGCTTCTCTGCACACCCTCCCCCGAAAATGAGATGCCACAGGACATAGACCTCCCAACCTCCAATAGAAGGAGCCAGCCCTTCAGGGGGAAAGAATCCTGGCCCCAGTCCTCCTCAGCCACGAGGCCCAGCCGATGGCAGGGGCATGGGTGCTGGCCCTCTTCCTCTTGGAGCCTGTTTCTGCGGGATCCCAGTCCCCAGCTGTCCCCTGGGGTCAGATCCATCATGCCATGGCCTCACTCGATCAGGCATGCTCAGCCAGAGGGTCAAGTGTCCCGCCGCCACCCGCCGCTAGGAGCCCATCACGGCCATATTTAATTTAATTAAGGCTGTCAGCACTATTGATTTTAGCGGTTTCAATTACTAGCCTGTTATGGTTTCTGGATCAACTGATCTGTGATGGGTCCTATCAGCAAAGACACACATTGAGGACAGGGCCCTTCATCTCCTTTAAAACCTGACACGTCCTGCCATGGGCCATAAGTTATTGCTTTTATCCAGCCTGGCTCCCCTTCCCTTCCTCATAATTAATTTCTCATTAGACAGCTCTTTATTGTTTAATTTGTGCAGTTTATAATCAAATTGGGCACATTAATTGTCGTTGAATTTAAGGCTAATGAAAAATAAAGGTTTTCAATAACTTACTCTTCCATTACTCCCGACAAGATAAAATAAAGCACTCGGAGAAGTGTCAGCTTTTTAAATTATAAATTGGGTTTTTTAAAGAGCATGAGCATTTAAGGAGCAGTTACCACACATTTAGTAATTATAAATCCTATGCTGCAAAACAATTATTAAGATATAATTATGATGCTTTCCTCTTGGGCGGCACGGCAGCTGGTTCAGGGCCCGGATTCCTCATGGTGCGTGGGTGGGGGTTTCCGTTGGGTTTGAGGAGGGGAGAGATACCAGCAGAGAGCCAAATGGGCAGACTGGGAACCAAGGAGGCATCACCACTTTTGACTGAAATTATCTGATGCGGGGGGACACATCAGATCTCCACTCCTGGGCACGTCTCTGTCTCCTTGAGGTCTGCAGGAAAGGCTGCCAGAGGCGTGTGGGTGCGCCCAGCCAGTGCCAAGTCCTGGAGACACAGCATTTGAGCACACGAGGGCCAGCCTGATGCCTGCGCAGACACACGACTTCGCAGTTGGTTGGGAGCAAGTGAGGGAGTGGTCGGATCCACCCGTGGGGTGACCAGATCCACCCGTAAGGGTGGAGCTACTTGAGCGTGAAAAGTCTCCTTTGGAGGAAGGGAAGTGACGATCAGCAGGTGAGCTGGCAGGTGCAGAGCCAGGAGGTCGAGGCTGAAGGGCTGTGGTCGGATGGAGGGATACAATGGGTTGGGGTATTTTGTGACCAGATTCCAAGTGGAGCACTGGGAGGATTCAGGCAACTGAGCCCCTACTATGTGCCATTCACTTTGCTAAGCCCTGTGGTGCCATTGTCTCCCAGAATCCAGCCCGTTGCTTGGGCTGGGCGTGGGGGGGGCGGTGTTACCCATTTCACAGACAAGGAAGCTGAAGCCTGTAGAGGGCAAGTCACTCCCTCCAGGCCATGTGACTCTTGGGTGGTCACCCTGGATGTGGACCTAGGTCTCCTTCACGCTCCTCTCGGTTGCACTTCCAGGATCACCTGCGGTGTGCAGAGACTGGTGACAGGGTTGTAGGAGAAACAGGTGAGGCTGACAAGGCCTGGCTCTTGGAAGAACGTTTGGGAGCTGGCCGTGTCCCTGGAATTCAAGAGGAGGAACACAAGGAGACTTAGGGGTGCAGGGAAGACAGGCTGTGAGCCAAGCGTCACACTAAAGAGTCTACACAATCCCCCCCACACCCAAACGCTGGATTTATGGAGCACAAGAAGAGATGCATGCATGCCTTCACTCAGCACCACTGTGCCAGGCCCACTGGACCCCAGGTGAGGAGGCAAGGAGAGGAGGCTGACATTGCACAAGCAAAGCAGAAGGCTATTTCAGTAAAGAAGCTTCCGTAGATGCGTGAGGGTTTGCAAGAGGAATGGGCTGCTTTGGCGCGCTGAAGTGTCCCCTGGGAAGAGGCTAGAGATGACCTCTCTGAGAAGTGACATTGGAGCTGTAACACCAGGGATCAGCGGGATGCTCAGGAGAGACCATAAAAGGGGTCCATTCACAACCCATCCCCCTGGCAGAGCTGGGCCTCTGGGAATTCAGGGTGCTGGGCCACCACTCACCCTGTTTGCAACTCAGTATCCTCGTGTGGAAAGATGAGAGTCACCTGTTCCTCTAGATGGTCTCTCAGTCACCTGCACACATGAGTGAGGTATTTTAAGGGCCCTGAGGGTCTCCCAGACCCCTGAGCTGAGGAACTAGGAACCCTTTGAAATGGTCATCAGCAAGTGCCTGTTATCCCCACCCCAATTCCTGATGTTTTATGGCTTGGAGATGCCTGGGTATCCCCACCTGAAGGATGAATTCTGTCCTGCCAGGACTGCCACATACAGAGGGTGTCTCTTCATCTCCATCCTGCAAGTTCTGATGCTAGACCAGCCCCTCTGTTTCCAAACAGGAAGTCTTCAGTGGGGTCTGGAGTCCCCAGACCAGCATCTTGTATGTCCCACGTCTGCTCCCCAGGACAGAGAGGCAAAGCATTTTTCACTCTCCAAACATTACTTCCTCCCAAGTGCACCTGAAGGTAGAGACTGTTGCCCTTTTCTTGCAGATGGGGAAAGCAAGATCAGTGGTTGGCAGGGAAGGATGTCTCTCCAGGTCCTCCTATCAGCCTGTCTACTTCATGACCCAGAAGCCCAACAAGGGATCTTTGTGAGAAATTTCTGTTAGGCTTCAGTAAAAGCTCTCCTCTGGAGGGAATGGTTTGCTTCCAATGACCACTCGTTCGGCACCTCCAGCATCCAGGTCCAAAAGGTCCCAAATGACTGAGATGTCTCCCTGTCCTCTGGAGACTGAAGTCTGGAATCTTCAGGAACATTCTACAGGGATTTTAAATCTCCTAGGAATAGTCCCAAACAGAGCTATCCGACAAGCAGGTATCATGAGTTGGTTGTGATGCTTGCAAGGGGTACATTTGAGAAATGATGAATCTCGGTTTCCTTAGCGAAAGTGAGGACGGCTGTGCCTTCTTCAGGGGACGGTTCCTAGAATTAAGTCTGATGACTGGCCTGAGGCTCCTGGCGTAAGGCCAGGATGCTACTCTAGGAGGTGCTGGCAACAGCGTCCCATCCACACATGCCCAGGGGTAGGATCTGAGGCACAGGGCTCCGCACCCCACCTTACAGATGAACCAGTGGAAATTCTAGGGGGACAGATCTCACGCCATTGGCAGAAGGCATGACAGCTAGGGACATATGCCGAATCCAGGCTCTTATCTGCAGTAGTGAGTGTCCCTCAGTGAGCAGTGATGCGAGAAAATGCCAAGTCCCAGCAGAGGGTTCTAGGGATCACTCCATGAAGCAGGAGCTGGTCTCTTCTCAGGGAGAACCTTTGGCTAATCTCAAACCCATATAGGGCCTGCGTGGTTCCCAAAAGGGTTTCCCAACTGCTATCAGCTGAGAACAAAGTGGATTTGAGTTCACATCATTGTGGAGCACCTACTGTGTGCCAGGCCCTGGTGGGCGAGAGGGCCACAATCCCACTCTGAGGAGAGTACAGGGTTTGGGAAGCAGACATCGAACAGGACCATGGAGAAGATGAGTCTGGACAGGGACAGATGGCAAGTGAAGCCAGGACCAGAGGAAGCTGTGGGAGGAGGTATCCTGGGAGAGGGGCATGGCCTTTGGAAACTGACCACCTGTGTGGCCTCAAGCAAGTCACTGCCCCTCTGTGCCTCAGTTTCCTTGGTGGAAATGGGATGACAGCAGCTTACATGGTCATCAGTTTCTCCCGAGGATGAAATGAGGAGTGCTTGAAGCAGCCAGGAGAGTGCCCTGCCTCCAGGAAGCATCAACTGCCATTGCCACCATAACCATAGGGTGGTCCGTAGGCTTCTGTGCGCAGTGACCTGTGTGCTGTCTTGGGCTGCTGTGCTGAGAGGACTGGCAAGAACAGAAGCAAGGAGATAAAGTAGGAGTTGGTTGTAGTCCACCAAGCAGGAGCCCTGGTGGCTTACACTGAGGCAGAGCTGCTGAAGATGGGAATCAGTGTGGAAGGGAGGAAAACAGTGTTACAGCATAAGGAACAGCAAGTGCAAAGGCCCAGAGGCAGGAAAGATGCAGGTTTGTGTGGGAAACAAAAGGTAGTGTGGCCGGAGTGAGGGAGGAAGAGGGGGTGAGGTCAGAGGTGCAGGCAGGGGCCAGAGCCTGTAAGCCTGACAAAGCAGGGGAGGGAGGTGAGTTTAATCCTCAATAGCAGAAAGCCATTGTATTTTTTTAATTGGCTATAATTCCTATCCATCCCGTTAAAGCTATTGGGTTTTAAGCAGGAGATTTCAGAAGACTATGGTGATAGGCTCTCAAGAAAGCCCCATGGTGCCTACCTCCTGATATCCCTACTCTTGTGTAGTCCCCTCCTTCTCAGTGTGGGAGTAACCTGTGACCAGCTTCTCTAACCAATGGAATATGGCAAAGCTGGTTATGTATATGTGATTAATTTACATTAAGACTGCAACATTCGTCTTGCTAAGCAACTCCCCACTTTTGGCTCTGATAAAGCCTGCCTCCATTCTGGGGAAGTCCAAGTTTGGGCAGGGACCTTTAAATGACATCTAGGAGCTGAGGGCAACATTCAACTGACAGTCAACAAGAATTGGAAACGCTCCATCCTACCATCATAAGGAGTGAAATTCTGCCAATAAGTGCATGCATTGGTAAGCAGATTCTTTTCCGGCCAAATCTCCAGCCTAGCAGAGAACCCAGTGAACTATTTTCGGATGCTGGAAGTCTGAGATAATGAGATAATAGCTATATGTTGGTTTAAGCCACTAAACTTATAATGACATTGTCATCCAGCAATAGATGACTAATTCAGACACCACTGTCTCTGGGTCTGTCCCATTTCTGCACGTCTTACAATCAGGAGCTTGGATTACCTTTGTTCCACACTATCTTTTCAAAGATGTTTGTATAGTGAACAGCCTTAGAAGATCAAGATAGTGTCTGCTTTCCAAAGCGAAGGGCAATTTGTTTGCTGTCTAGTATGATGGAGATGAATGTCTCCCTCAGGGACAAAGGTTGGGCTGCTTTACTTACAGCTCATTATAAAAGATTCAGGTCCCTAAGCTTGGGGTTCCTTCCCTGTAATACATCCCTCTGCCTGGGCAGTAATTTCTTGGTCCTTCTCCTTCACCCTGTGGGAACTGAGGAATTGAAGACAATGAAACCCTAGCTATTGCTGTTGGTAATAGGCTATTTTTTGTTTCTGACCCAAGAGTCTCGTGTCTTCTGCCAGCATCCATGACACTGTGGTCAGCTAACACATGAGCTTGCAAAGAGATTAAAATCTTAGACCCTTCACAGTCCTGACAGAGCAGTGACATGAACTTATTTGAATTTTTAAATAGTCTCTGTGTGGAGGGGACAGGCAGGCAGGAATGGAAGTGAGGAGACAAGGTGGGAGTCGACTGAAGTCCACCAGGAAGAAGCCGAGGGTGGTGCCATGGTTGAATGTTGGTGTCCCCCTCAAAGTTTATAGTTGAAGCTCTAACCCTCAGTGTGATGGTATTAGGAGGTGGGACCTTTGGGAGGTGATTAGGTTTGGATGAGGTCATGAGGGAGGGGCTCCATGATGGAATTGGTGTCCTTAGAAAAAAAGATGAGACACCAGAGATCTTTCTCTCCACTTGTGTAAAGGTGTCTGTCTAAAGACCAAGAAGTGTCCTCACCAGGATCTGAATTGACTGACCCCTTGATCTTGCCTTTCCAGCCCCCAGAACCTTGAGAAATGTATATCTGTTGTGTGAGCAACCCAGTGTGTGGTGTTTTGGTGTGGTGTCCCAAGCTGACTAAGACAAGGGCTAGGGGCCAGGGCAGCCCCAGGGAGGATGAAAACTGGGACTTTGGAGGAACACCTGGCAGGACCTATGGAAGGATGAGAACTCAAGAACACTCCTGAGTTTGGGGCCTGTACATAGGCAGCTCTCTTTGCTAAGATGAGGATGGAGAGGCAAGGTGAAGGGGCCAGAGACCATCGGGTCTGGAACGTGCTGGAGAGATGCCTGCTGGGAAGCACATGGGTGCCTGATCTGGGGGCTTGAGACCGGCATGGGCTGTAGATCTGGATTTGCAAGAGAATGCAGAAAGGAGAGAAGAGAGAGGTGGAAAGAGGGGCTGCATGGGTCCCTGGGACACCCTAACATGGGGAGGGAAAGGAGGGTCTGGAGCACTGACCAACAGGAGTGAAGCTCTGTATCAGGATTGGGAAACCCCTTGTTGGGCCAAGCATTTACTCTCTTGTTTCTGGATTCTGGAGAGGTCCAAGGATTCCTGGACAGGGTCCCTGGGAAGTTAGGAGGTCCTTAGCGGATTGGGGAAACAGTTTACCAACTAGTAAGAAGGTATTTTCATAGTTAAACAGAATAATTACACCAGTGTCCACCAAATATCACCCTGACTTCAAGATCCCTTGGCAGGGGTAACCTGCCCCCCCCAACCTGATTCCTTACATCCCCATCCCAGCAGGGAGACTGGCTTGGCTGCCAACTGGACACTGCTTCCAGCTCCTAGATTTTCATTAAAATCCTGGGCATTTCCCCAGCGCTCAAAGGTGTCCCTATTAATTACCGGCAAGTGTTGGCTCTCCCCCCCGGAAATCTGCCGCCCCAGCCTGGCTCTGTCCCCTATGATTTTATTAAAATCCACCTTGCCAGCCAGGGCCCTGAGATTTATGGCCACAGCTAATAGGCTGCCTCCCCACGAGACATAAATCTGGGGCCTGCCTAGGGAGCTGCTCGCTGCTAAGAGGCCAGTTAATTGTTCTACCTAGAGAGTTCCACGGAGGAATGTTCAATTAGGCCTCTCAGAAAATTTGGAGCATTAAATAAGGTGAACAAGGATTTGGGCGCCATTCTTTTCTGAGAAGCAGTCCTTTCTTGCTCCCCTGGCTCACCGAAGGCCTGTTAGCTTTTCACTAGCCAAGAGGCGTTCTCGAGGGTCATGGAGCAGTTTTCTTAGCAGTAAGCTAGAAACAGGATGACATGGGGATATAGCATCCTACAAAAGTCCTTGAGACTTTCTCACCCAGATTCAACTCGTGACTGGCCTCTCTGTGTCCTTGGATGAGTTTCTTCTGTTCTTGGGGCCTCTACATCCCTTCCTCCAAGATGGGGTTACACTATCTACTCCTTCTACCTCACAGCCTTGCTGGAAGATGAAATTCATTCATTCATGTCTTTGTTCATAAAACATATGGTGGAGGGACCAGCCTCCTGTGTGCCAGGAAATGTGCTAGATCTGGAACTCTAGGGAAAAAAGACAAGACACTGCCCTCAAGGAGCTCCCAGTCCTGAGGGAAGGCCAAAAAGGACCCTGGAGATGTGGACTGTTTTGTGCTAGGATAGAGACATGGTGGGGGATGGGGTGGAAGGGATGTGGGTACCCAGAGATTCCTAACTGGCTGGAGGGTAACATCAGTCAGGGAGGACTTCCTGGAAGAGGAGACAGGAATTACATTATTTTGTCGTGCCTTCGAGTGGCTGAGCTCCCCCGAGACATCACCCTAGTGGGTCCTATCATGTCACGTCTTCCCCAGAAGCTGACTTATTAGCACACTTGAAGAATACCTCACTTTCACTCAAGATTAACAACCACAGGCACTGAGTCGTTGCTATTCACTTGGAACCTGGGGCTCAGAGAGGTTGAGGGGCAGGTCCATGATCACACAGCTGGCAAGTGGTGGCACAGATGGTGAGCTTGAGGATCTCAGCTCTGTGCAATGTGTGGTTGGATCAGGGGCCTCTGGTGACCATGGTGCACATCTCCATGAGCACATGGTGGTGAGGGCCACAGACCCCAGATCCCATTCTCTGCTTCTTACCACTGGGAAAGGCCTTTCTTCGAGGCACCATTCCCAGAGACCTAAATTTTGGCAAGCCCTGCGATGGGTCAGCACCATGTTGCCTGAGCCCAGCTGTCCACCAGCCTGTGACCTGGCCACATGGTCCCTGGTCAATGGAAAGAGGACTCCGGTCTTTCCCACTGAGATCACAGGTTCCCTTTTCGCTCTCCTCCATGACATCTCAAGCTCCTGGTTCTTAGAGGGTGACCTCTAGATAGGGCTTGGGCTAGGGCTGGAGCTGGGGCTGAGCTGCCCGATGATCTCTGGGTATGTATGCACTGCCCCAACCTGCGAACCATTCCCTTACTCAATCTCAACTCCCCACACTTCAAAAATACCATCTCCTTCCTGTTGGAGCCGATCCTCCGTACTAACACCAAATCAGATACAGAGTGGAAAATGTCCCCTGGGGGTAGGCGCAAGTGATGGGGATGCCAATTCCAGCCTTCTTCCAGGTTCCAAGAGTTTTGGCTTTTTGCTGAGTTGAGGTTTAATGTCTTCCCAGTCTTGCCTAATGCAAGAACAGGACATCGCACACAGGGAATCATTCTCTAAGCATCGTGCTTGTCCCTAACACGACAACTTGCAGAGCAGAGGGATGCCCAACAGGGGCCGAGTGGACCTGGGTGGTCCGGGGAACTCTGCCCTTCTGTGCCTTGGTTTCCTTATCCACTGTTAGGAATGAAACAACCAGTCTCCCATGATGGTGGTGGGGACCCGTGGTGAATCATGGCTCAGAAAATACTTTGCAAACTGAAAAGTGCAGAGAGAACAGAAGGGATTATCATAATGCTTTGCATTTTTATTTTTAACCTGCGTGAAATTCTGGAAACTGTTGGCTGCCAAGAAATGCTAAGCTGTAGTTTCTGTTCCACGGGGAAATCGGGTTTATTTTAAGTGGGGGAATTACATAGTGCACAGATTATTTATTTGGGAAACCTGGACAGATCCAAGGGAGCCACCAGCCCCCAGCTCCCTCCTTGGCAGAGCACTCCGAAGGTCTGTTGCTCAGGTTGATGCACTTTCAAGAATGGGAATGGAGCTGTTTCTGCCCTGGGCCCTTGCCTCCCCTCCCCTCGCTCACCTCCTTCACCTGTTAAGTAGGTCAGCCTGGCTCAGGCAGCCTGCCCTGAATGCAGATCCCCTACAGAGTAACTGCACACAAAATTCTGCATGGCTGCTGGCTTCCCAGGCACAGAGAAGTCACAGCAGTTTTGAGATCTCCCAGCAAGCCCACAGCAGACGGCAAGTTCTGCAGCCCTGACCCCCTTCAGGAGGAAACACTCATTCTCAGCTGTGGGAAGTGTTGGTGGTCAAGCTTTCTCCTGAGTCGCTCTCCAGACTTGCCCTCAGCAGGAGAGCCATCTTGCTCACAGTGGGAGGAATGGTGGGGCAGCCCTCATCCGATGAGGGGAGAAACAGTTCTTTCTGAAGGCCCCTCCTCCTGAGCCCAGGCTGCACCGGCTCAGGTTCCCCACTGCTTCTCTCTCCCCACTAGCATCTCTTGCACACAAGTGGCAGATGGTTTCCTGGGGAACCAGACCTGTGACAAACACTAAGAGGGGCTGTCCCCATTTCAGAGATGAGGAAACCAAGGTGCAAAAGGTTGAGAAACTCGCTGTAGACCCCACAGCGGGAAAGTGGTGACCAGAGGCCGAGTGGTTCCCAGGGAGAGGAGCCCACCATTCACAACAGCGAACACTCACCGTGTACCCCGGCTGGTGCCAGCCCATTCCCTGGTCTTCCAGACACTGTGGCCTCCCTGGCTTAGGAAAGGGTGGAGCATGGACCAGCCACCTCAGGGACAGCGCCGGCCACATGGCCCCTCCACTGGCCTGCTCTGCCATCCCTTCCTGCCTGGGCTGGCCTTCTACTCCAACAACTGTATTCACTCCTTGGAACTAACTGGGCTCCTAGCTGCAAGGAAGTCTGGGAAATGTAGTTTTTAGCTTGCCAGCTTCTGTGGTTCCCAAGCGGTTGCCAGGGCGTGAGCAGGGATGCTGGGGCCAACCAATCACATCAGCCTGTCCATGTCTGCTGTGGTTTTCTCCGTGGCTCTGATCAGCACCCCACGTTCCTTGGGCTTTAATGCTCCTTGTCTTCTTCAGCGGGAATGCAAGTGCCACATGCTGTACCCCCAGCACCCATCTAGGACAAGCTTCAGATAGATGTCCAATGAGTATGAAGGAGTGGTTTAAACCATTGCAACTGCTTCCCACAGGTTTGTATTCTCCCAGGCTTTCACCATTCCACCCTCCACACAGTTACTAGGAACCCTTTCTTCCAGAATAAAGCTCACGATATCTCTCCCCTGCTGAAGAATCCCTCCATGGCTCCCAGTTGCTGAGGGACCGAGTCCAGACCCTCCTGCCAGCCTGCAGAGGTCCTCCAGGCACTGCTTTCCCAGCCTCCTTAGGCATGTGCCCCTGCCCACCCATTCTGGCTCCCCCCAGCTGCACCCACGGCAGCATGCTTGCTTCTCCGCTCCTGCAGTTTTCTCTGCTGGGATGTCCTGCACTTCTTCCAGGGAAGACTCCAGTTCAAGCTTCAAAACCCAGTCCCAAACTCACTTCCCTAGCAGGGTTGTGGCTTTCTCCTTACCCTTCTTTGTTGCCTTGCTTGTATCCTCTCTAGAAACTCAGCTTTTAGAGGCCAGTGTTTCTGTCTTAGCAAGTTCTGCAACCTGAGAACCCATGCCTGGCACAGAAAGGGCACACCAGAAATGCCGGATGGATGGATGGATCGATGGACGGACGGACGGACGGACGGACGGATGGATATCCAGGGCAAGTTCTAAGAACACCAGGTCAACTGTGTGGCTGGAAACCTGGGCTTCGGGACATATTCATGGAATTCTTTTCATGCTGACTTCCTTACTTGAGCCTCACCTACGGGGCCGTGAGGTCATCAAGGCACAGGTTTTCACTCCCATTTTATAGGCAAAGAAACTGAGGCCAGGAAAGTTTTAAGCAACCTACACAGCAAATGAAAAAAACGGAGACCAGAACAATGACCCTGTGACTCCAAACACAGTGCTCCTGGCCCGACTTGCCCCGGGGGTGGCGTGAAGTGCAACAATTAAGACTTCCCTGAGAGGGGCCTTTTGATCCAAATTATATGGCCCTTTGGGCTCTGGAGCAATTAACACGGAGCCACCGGATGGCATTCGCAGCTGGTGTGCCAGCGTGGGCGACACGGAGCCATCATTATCTGGTGCCACGCAGCCTGCCCAGCCCTGCCTAGGACCGAGGGCTGTGGAGTGTGGGCCTCAGAGCTGGAGGGGAGGCTGCTTCAGACTTCCTGGCTCAAATCTCCCCTTCTCAGGGAGGCCTGCTCTGACCACCCTACTGAATCCAGCCTCCCCCCAGCCCCCGCCCCCAGTCCCTCTCCTCCCTGGCTTAGACTCTACTCTCTTTTATCTCCCATGCTTCCCTGGCATCTCACGTGGAGCCTGGCTTAGAGCAGACCCTCAGGAGACTTTGGTTGAGGGAATGAATGAACGCATGAATGCAGGAATGCGTTGGCAGATGCCGGCACAAGTCACCTTACCGCTCTCCAGGCCTCCACGTTCCCCTCTGTGGAGTGGGGACAGGCCCTCCTACGTGACTCAGGGAATGTAAATCTCCCGAGATAACAGGGAGAAATGCTTGGCATGGGGTCTGGCACTTTGTAGGGACTCAAAAGTTTTTTCTTGTCCTTCTGATTTTCTCCCTTTCCCCCAAGTTCCTGCAGTGGCCCTGGTGTCATTTCACACGATTTCACCTCTCCAAGTTAGACTGTCTGAAGGTAGAGGGAATCAGGGTTCCAGTTATCTATCCCGAACAAAAGACCCCACAGTTAGGAACTTAAAACAATTGTTTTATTCCATGTGGTGATTTGGGGGTCAGAGATCTGAGCAGGGTTCCTCAGGGCAATCCTTATGCTCTGTGTGTCCTAGACTGACTGGGTCACATGGTGGTGTTCAGCAGGCTGCCGGGCTGGGCTGGGCTGAAGGAGATGTGCCCACACAGAAAGACAAGTTCAAGGCAATCTTCTTTGCACGTGGGCTCATTATCCAAGTCCCGGCAGGTATGGAGTGGCAGGAGGAACCAAAGCTCTTCATCACAGGGAAAGGTTCCAGTAAAGTCACATGTGCCATGTCATCTCCAGCAAGCTGTTCTCCCTCCCAGACTCTAGGTTCACTGGGTTAAAAACCACAGCCAACCCCCACCCCCATCCCTCTGCTCCCATCAGAGCAACCCCCGAGGCCCTCTGACTTTCTTGACAGCAAGCAATGCAATTGAAATGTTTGCTTGTTGGGTGAGGTGCCCGGGAAATCGCCTCAGAGACTGACTTGCGAGCCGTTTGTGCTCTGTGAGACCTTCTACCTGGCTTGCAGACAGCTGCCTTCTTGCTGTGTCCTCACGCGGCAGAGACAGCCAGGCAAAGAGAAGGCTGCCAAGCCTATCAGGTTAGGCTCATCGGTTATGACCCCATTTCACCTTAATTACCTTCTAGAAGCAAGCTCTCTCTCCATATACAGTCACCCTGCGATTTGGGGAGTTGAGGTCAGGGCTTCACCACGTGGATTCGGGGACAAGACATAAATCAGTTTGGCGCAAGACGTTTTCAAAGATGCATGAGTTCCCAAAAGTGGATAAACGTGGGAAATGTTGTTCCTCGCTTCCTATTGTTGCTGCAACAGATTAGCAAACTTAGTGACTTAACACAGATTTGTTATCTTGCAGTTTTAGAGGTCAGAAAATCTGACCACCAGCCTCGCTGGGGCTAAAACAAAGGCGACTTTCCTCCCAGAGGCTCTCGGGAGAACCAGCTTCCTTGTCTTTTCCATCTTCCAGAAGCTTCTGTGTCCCTTGCCTTGAGGTCCCTTCCAATCCTCACGGACAGTCTTGTGGCATCTTCCGTCCCCTCTGATCTCTGCTCCCAACCTCACTTCTCCTTCTACATCAGACCCACCTGCCTCCCTTTACAAGGACCCTTGGTGCTTGAATCTGGCCTGCTTGGTACAATCGAGGCTAACGTCCCCCTCCCAAGATCCTTAACCTTAATCCCACCCATGAGGGCCCCCTTCCCATAGAAGGTGACTTGCTCGCAGATTCCAGGGACTGGGATGGTGGTCATCTTTGGGACCCCAGTGCTTTTCAAGAATTTCTTCTGCCACAAGCAAAGCTGGGCACAAGTGAGGATGTGGAGGAATGAAATGCCAGAACATTTGGTGAAGAGCAAATCCACCACACAGACAGCATAGGGGCTTGCAAGAATGGTGATCTGAGAATCTACCATAGCAGAGGCCCCTTTGGAGCGCTGGTGAATTCCTCAAATGTGTGGTCATAAAGGGTGCCATTTACATGTGGTAATAAAGGACAGTGGTATGTCCTGTTGTCCTCTGCCTTGTCAGAATCTCCAGAGGGACCGACGACTCTCGTCTCCCTTGATTGGCCTCAAGAATCAGTTTATAGTTTTAACACACCAAATGGTGTGAAATATTAGATAAACCATTTTTTTTGGCAATTAAAATTTTATTTACAAGATAAACCCCAATTAGCTTCCCCCTGCCCCACATTATTTACTTTGATGTTTGGGGGCCTTTCCCACAACCTTGTCTTCTTGAGAGCCAGGCGCTCCTGCTTACAAACAGTAGCTGAGTCCAGAGTCTCAATGAAGCACGGGGGGAAGAGAGGACTGTGTGATAGGGGACTTAGGTCAGAAAGATGTCACAGATGAGCTGATTCTGAGATGAGGTGCTGGCTTGGCTGCCAAAACAGGCAACAGGTTCACAAGAGTGTAGGCACTGAGTCTTGAAAATGCCTAGAAGGTTCCAGAAGGTTCTGGAATTCTGAGCTGCTCCAAAGGGATGCAGTG
Organism: Lontra canadensis; assembly: GCF_010015895.1. Taxonomy (NCBI): domain Eukaryota; kingdom Metazoa; phylum Chordata; class Mammalia; order Carnivora; family Mustelidae; genus Lontra; species Lontra canadensis. Next base: position 61,716,377 of record NW_022630995.1, on the reverse strand, counting down.
GTAGTGTGGGTCCTAGGAAGGAGATGGAAGGAAGATACACTGCAGCTCACATTGGAGGCTGTGGACAAGAACCATGGAGCTTCCTACAGAGAACTCATTCAGGATCTAAGTCTGGAAACAGAATGCAGTTGCTTTCAGCTCCTTGAGTAAGGAACAAGAGAAGGACAAGGAGCCTGTGGAGAGTCGCAGTTAGGAGCACAGTTTCCTGAGCCACGGTGCTTGGGTTGATATTCTAGGCTTGACCCATTTCTTGACTTTGGGCAAGTTCCTTCACCTCTCTGTGACTCCGTTTGCTCATCTGTAAAATGAGGACAATACAGTACCTAGCTGGGAGGCTGGGATGTACCAAGCCAGCTCACACAAACTTCTAAGGCTGAAGCTTGACCCAGGAAAGGCACTCAGACATCTGATCTTTCTCGCTCAGGAGCCCATTTTACTTTGGACTATTTTCTTCTTACTGGGAAGAATGTTATGTTTGAAATTCATAACTCCTGTGGTTACAGCCCTTTTATCCATTATTTCTGTTTCTCTTTCGACAACTTCATAAAAACCCAACTTCATCGATGGATAATTGACACACAATAAATTGTATATATTTTAAGGGTACAACTTCATGGAATATTAACATATGCATATGACTGTGAATCTACCATCATAATGAAGTTAATTAACATAAAACATCACTCTCTCAATGTTTCCTGCCGCCTCTTTGGAATTTCTTCTTGGTCCCCCCTCCACTGTACCGCTCAGCAACCCCTGAACTTTTTACTACACATTTCCTAGAATTTTACCTAAATGGAATCGTAAAGGACATACCCTTGTCAGGCTTCTTTTGCCCAGCATAATGAACTTGAGATTCATCTTTGCAGTTGCATATATTAAAAGGCCATTCCATTTTTATTGCCGAGGAGTATTCCATTGTATAGTTATACCACAATGTGTGTATGCATTCAGCTGCTGGCACACATTTGGGTTGTTTCCAGATTGGGGCTATTACACATAAAGCTATTATGAACATTAGTGTATAGTTCTGTCTGAACATATGCTTTCATCCCTCTTGCCTAAACACCTAGTAGTAGAATGTGTGGGTCATACAGTGGTCTAACTTTTTGAGAAACTGCCAAACTATTTCCCAAATGGTTGAATGCTTTCACATTCCTCCAAGCAATGTATGAGACTTCGGCTGGTCTGCATTCTCTCCAGCACTTGGTATGGTCTGTCTCTAATTTTAGCCATTCTAGTGAGTACATAGTGCTATCTCCTTGTGGTTTAAATTCGCACTTCCCAATGATTAATGATGTTGGGCATTGTTTCATGTGAATATTTGCCATCTGTATATCTTTAGTGAAGTGACTATTCATATCTTTTGCCCATTAAAAACAAAATAATTTGTCAACACGAGAAGCAAGGATTGGCAAAGATATAGAGGAAAAGGAAACTTCTTGCACTGTTGGTGGGAATGCAAATTGGTATAGCCACTGTGGAAAACAGTATGGGAGTTACTAAAAAGCTAAAAATAGAAATACCATATGCTCCAGTAATTCCACTCCTGGATATTTACCCAAAGAAAATGAAAACATTAATTTGAAAAGATATTTACACCCCTATGTTTATTGCAACATTACCTACAATAGCCAAGTTATGGAAACAGCCCAAGTGTCCATCAATAGAGGAATGGATAAAGAAGATGTGATATATGTGGATATTTTTCAACCATAAAAAGAAGAAAGAGATCTTGCCATTTGCAACAACATAGTTGGACCTAGAGGGTAGAATGGTAAATGAAATAAATCAGTCAGAGAAAGACAAATACCATATGATTTCACTCATATGTGGAATTTAAGAAACAAAGCAGTTGAACAAACAAACAAACAAAAAAGAGAAACAAACCAGAAAAAAACCAACAGATTCTAAACTTTAGAGAACAAACTGGTGGTTGCCAAAAAGAGGTCGGAGGGAGGATGGGTGGAGTAGATCTAAAGGAGATTACACAAGTACACTTACCTCCATGAGCCATAAGAAATGTACAGAATTGTTGAATCATTACATTGTACACCTGAAACTATTACGAATCCTTTGGGTTAGACATTGACAAAAAATTTACCCAGTTTGAAGCTTGCCTTTTTATTTGTGTAAATATCTTTTAAAAAGCAAAAAGTTTAATTTGATGAAATACAATTTGATCTTTTTCTTTTATAGTTTGTGGCCCCTGTGTACTATTTAAGACATCATGGCCATATCCATGATCCACGATTTTCTACTACACTTTCTTCTTGAAGTCTTACAGTTTTACCTATTACATTTAGATTTTTGACCTATTTTAACTTGGTTTTAGCATGTGCTTTGAGGTAAATGTTAGGGTTCATTTTTTTGCATATGGCTATCTAATTGTCACAGCTTCATTTGTTGAAAGATCATCCTTCCCTCATTGAATTGCCTCGATGCTTTGGCAAAAATTGATCAATGGGCCTGGTTCCAGGTCAGATAGAGTAAGCATCTGTCTCTCCCACTGAATGCAACTGTAAAACCTGGACAGAATGCCTGCGACTGCTCAGTGGGACTCTGAAAAGGAAATACATAGTGGAGGATAAAGGAAGAATGCCAGAATTTGAAGGACCATTGGAAAATGAATTTATTGTTTTTCTATATGCATCTGGAAACCCCAAAATGAGACCACAGTGGCCCAGAGAGCTCTCCAAGAAGTCCTCTACCTCCAGCTCATAGAGTAAGAAATAGAATTCCTAACCCTCAGGACAAATGAAACTCCCCTAGGTTTTCCCATCCTTTCACACTCCCTCCTCAATACCCAAGACATCCTAAAGCAGCAGCAGAAACTCCAGCAGAGAGACTCTGCAAGAGCTAGTCTGAGGAAGCAGAATCTTTTCTCCCCATTGCTGGAGCTGTGGTCCTGAGTGTGGTCAAGCCTCATTGGTTTTTTTCTCCCTCTATCCTCCTGCTCCTTGGCTGTAGATGTGGAAGTGTAAAAATGGAGATTAATTCAAGTCCCAGATTTCTGGCCAGAGGACTGAAAAAGGAAGCCCTGAAAATTTAAAAGTTCTTGGAAAATCATGGAGAGGGAGGGACTTTGGAAAGTGACCTCACAAAGTTCTTTCTGAACTCCTAGATTTATCCCCTCTTCCCACCCACATCCGCCACCTACACAGATGTGGATCCTTTCTTACACTATCTAGTATATCTTTGAGATATAATGTAATAAACAGACCACCACCAAGGCCAGTCCACTTCTCAGGCTCACCATCACCAAGTAATGGACAGAGCACATGTGGGACGCATTGGAATAACATGGCAAAGACTCGGTAGAAGCTCAGACCATTGATTTGAGACGCTTCTTTTTATAAAATGGGCATTTACTCCTATATTTGCCCCTAAGAGTTGCTTTGACTGCATCTCAGACATTTTGATAAGTCGTTTTATTTTTTCAGTCATCTCAGAATACTTTCTAATTTCTCCTTTGATTTCTTCTTTGACCCACTGGTTGTTTAGAAGAACGTTATTCAGTTTCCAAATATCTTTCTGTTTTTTATTTAGAATTTAATTCTATTGTACTCAGAGAACATACTTTGTGTGATATAAATCCTTTGACATTTATTGAGACTTGTTTTATGACCCAGAATATGATTATTTTGGTAAATATTCCATGTACACTTGAAAAATATTATGTTGCTCTTATTGGATGGCATTTTCTAGAAATGTCCACTAGGTCAACTTAGGTCATAGATTTCAAATATTTTATATTCTCAGTGATTTTTGTTCTACCCATTCCAGCAGTTACTGAGAGGGGATGTTCAAATCTGTGACTAATTGTAAATTTGTCTATTTCTTCTCTCAATTCTATCAGTTTTTACTCCATGTATCTTAAAAGCATAGAAGTAAGAGGATAAATATTTAAGATTGTTATTTCATCCTCACAAATAACACTTTTATCATTTTGAAATTATTCTTTCTATACTTGGTAACATTCTTTGCCCAAAAATCTACTTTGTCTGATATTAATATAGCCACTCCAGTTTTAGGAGGGTGGGGGTGTTATTGCTAGCATGGCCTTTTTTCATCTTTTTGTAAAAACAATTTTGTATATTCATACTGGGTTTCATATAGGCAATATATACTTGGGTTTTGCTTTTTAAGTTCAGGCTGACAATCTCTGTCTTTTAGTTGGAGTATTTTGTCCTTTTACATTTAATGTGATTATTTATATGGTTGAGTTTAAATTTATCATCATACTATTTGCTTTTTAATTGTGTCCTCTGTTCTTTGCCCTCCATGTCTTCTCTTTTATGTCTTCTTTCTCTCTCTTTCGCTCTTTCCTTCATTCCATCCTTCCTGCCTTGCCTTCCTGTCTTCCTGCCTCCTTTCTTTCTTTTCTTAAGTGATGCCATGACTGGCTTATTTGTTATAACTCAGTTTTGTTTCTCTAGTGATGTTGTAGGTGTGAGAGTTTACATTTATAAATTTTCACAGTTTAAATCATGTTATACCACTTTACATATAAGATAAGAATCAACCTCCTTGGGGCGCCTGGGTGGCTCAGTGGGTTAAGGCCTCTGCCTTCAGCTCAGGTCATGATCCCAGGGACCTGGGATCCAGCCCCGCATCGGGCTCTCTGCTCAGCAGGGAGCCTGCTTCCCCCTCTCTCTCTGCCTGCCTCTCTGCCTACTTGTGATCTCTGTCAAATAAATAAAATCTTAAAAAAAAAAAAAAGAATCAACCTCTTCCTGGCCTTTGTGGTATTATTGTCATACATTCAACTTCTACCCTATAAACCACATGATACTTAATTACTATTTTGGCTTTAAATTGTTAGTTATGTTTTAAAAAGATCAATAATAATAATAATAAACCCTTAACCCATAACCAGTAAGGAGATTGAAACAGTCATCAAAAATCTCCAAACAAACAAAAGCCCAGGGCCAGACGGCTTCCCGGGGGAATTCTACCAAACATTTAAAGAAGAATTAATACCTATTCTCCTGAAACTGTTCCAAAAAATAGAAATGGAAGGAAAACTTCAAAACTCATTTTATGAGGCCAGCATCACCTTGATCCCAAAACCAGACAAGGATCCCATCAAAAAAGAGAACTACAGACCAATATCCTTGATGAACACAGATGCAAAAATTCTCACCAAAATACTAGCCAATAGGATTCAACAGTACATTAAAAGGATTATTCACCATGACCAAGTGGGATTTATTCCAGGGCTGCAAGGCTGGTTCAACATCCACAAATCAATCAATGTGATACAACACATTAAAAAAAGAAAGCACAAGAACCATATGATACTCTCAATAGATGCTGAAAAAGCATTTGACAAAGTACAGCATCCCTTCCTGATCAAAACTCTTCAAAGTGTAGGGATAGAGGGCACATACCTCAATATTATCAAAACCATCTATGAAAAACCCACCGCAAATATCATTCTCAATGGAGAAAAACTGAAAGCTTTTCCGCTAAGGTCAGGAACACGACAGGGATGTCCGTTATCACCACTGCTATTCAACATAGTACTAGAAGTCCTAGCATCAGCAATCAGACAACAAAAGGAAATTAAAGGCATCCAAATCGGCAAAGAAGAAGTCAAACTATCACTCTTCGCAGATGATATGATACTATATGTGGAAAACCCAAAAGACTCCACTCTCAAACTGCTAGAACTTGTACAGGAATTCAGTAAAGTGTCAGGATATAAAATCAATGCACAGAAATCAGTTGCATTTCTCTACACCAACAACAAGACAGAAGAAAGAGAAATTAAGGAGTCAATCCCATTTACAATTGCACCCAAAGCTATAAGATACCTAGGAATAAACCTAACCAAAGAGGCTAAGAATCTGTACACAGAAAACTATAAAGTACTCATGAAAGAAATTGAGGAAGACACAAAGAAATGGAAAAATGTTCCATGCTCCTGGATTGGAAGAATAAATATTGTGAAAATGTCTATGCTACCTAAAGCAATCTACACATTTAATGCAATTCCTATCAAAATACCAACCATTTTTTTCAAAGAAATGGAACAAATAATCCTAAAATTTATATGGAACCAGAAAAGACCTCGAATAGCCAAAGGAATATTGAAAAAGAAAGCCAACGTTGGTGGCATCATAATTCTGGACTTCAAGCTCTATTACAAAGCTGTCATCATCAAGACAGCATGTTACTGGCACAAAAACAGACACATAGATCAATGGAACAGAATAGAGAGCCCAGAAATAGACCCGCAACTCTATGGTCAACTAATCTTCGACAAAGCAGGAAAGAATGTCCAATGGAAAAAAGACAGCCTCTTCAATAAATGGTGTTGGGAAAATTGGACAGCCACATACAGAAAAATGAAATTGGATCATTTCCTTACACCACACACGAAAATAGACTCAAAATGGATGAAGGACCTCAATGTGAGAAAGGAATCCATCAAAATCCTTGAGAAGAACACAGGCAGCAACCTCTTCGACCTCAGCCGCAGCAACATCTTCCTAGGAACATCGCCAAAGGCAAGAGAAGCAAGGGCAAAAATGAACTATTGGGATTTCATCAAGATCAAAAGCTTTTGCACAGCAAAGGAAACAGTTCACAAAACCAAAAGACAACTGACAGAATGGGAGAAGATATTTGCAAACGACATATCACATAAAGGGCTAGTGTCCAAAATCTATAAAGAACTTAGCAAACTCAACACCCGAAGAACAAATAATCCAATCAAGAAATGGGCAGAGGACATGAACAGACATTTCTGCAAAGAAGACATCCAGATGGCCAACAGACACATGAAAAAGTGCTCCATATCACTCGGCATCAGGGAAATACAAATCAAAACCACAATGAGATATCACCTCACACCAGTCAGAATGGCTAAAATTAACAAGTCAGGAAATGAGAGATGCTGGCGAGGATGCGGAGAAAGGGGAACCCTCCTACACTGTTGGTGGGAATGCAAGCTGGTGCAACCACTCTGGAAAACAGCATGGAGGTTCCTCAAAATGTTGAAAATAGAGCTACCCTATGACCCAGCAATTGCACTACTGGGTATTTATCCTAAAGATACAAATGTAGTGATCCAAAGGGGCACGTGCACCCGAATGTTTAGAGCAGCAATGTCTACAATAGCCAAACTATGGAAAGAACCTAGATGTCCATCAACAGACGAATGGATAAAGAAGATGTGGTATATATACACAATGGAATACTATGCAGCCATCAAAAGAAATGAAATCTTGCCTTTTGCGACGACATGGATGGAACTAGAGGGTATCATGCTTAGTGAAATAAGTCAATCGGAGAAAGACAACTATCATATGATCTCCCTGATATGAGGGAGAGGAGATGCAACATGGGGGGTTAAGGGGGTAGGAGAAGAGTAAATGAAACAAGATGGGATTGGGAGGGAGACAAACCATAAGTGACTCTTAATCTCACAAAACAAACTGAGGGTTGATGGGGGGAGGGGGGTTGGGGGGTGGGGTTATGGACATTGGGGAGGGTATGTGCTATGGTGAGTGCTGTGAAATGTGTAAACCTGGCGATTCACAGACTTTACCCCTGGGGATAAAAATATATGTTTAAAAAAAATAAAATTAATAACAAACAAACAAACAAAACAAACAAACAAAAATAAAATTGCTTTACACAATTTCAGTGCAAAAAAAAAAAAACAAACCTTAGTGTTACCAACATATTTACTATCTGGTGCTCTTTTTTTCCTTTGTGTAGATCCAGATTTCCAACAAGTACATTTTCTTGCTGCCTGAATGACTTCCTTTAATACTTCTTGTAGTACTGCTGTGCTGCTTTTAATTTTCATGTGTCCTTTGGCCTTCCTTTTTAATTTCACCTTTCTTTTAAAAAATATTTTCACTGGGCATAAAATTCTGGTTGCTGGGGTTTTTTGTTTAGTACTTGAAAGATTTTGCTCCACTTATTTCTGGCTTGCATTGTTCCCAATGAGTAGTCTGTTTCCATCATTCACATTGTTCTGTAAACAATGTATCTTTTCATCACAGACTATTTCTAAGATTTTCTCTTTATCACCAGTTTTAAGCAATTTGATGTGTCTCGCTGAAGTTTTCTTGGTATTTCTTATACTTGGGTTTCCTTGAACTTTCTGGCTCTGTGGACTAAAATTTTCATCAAATTTAGAAGTTTTTTAACTATTAGTTCTTCTGATATTGTTTCTTTTATTCTGTCTCTCCTCTCCTCTGCAGACTACAATTATACATATATTATCATACTAGAAGCTGTGCCACAACTCACTGATGCTCTGTTCATTTTTTCCCAGTCTTTTCCCCTCTCAATGTTTTAGTTTTGGTTAGTTTCAAGTACTATGTCTTCAGGTTACTCGTCTTTTTTTTTTTTTCTCTGCAGTTCCTAATATGCTATTAATTTTTCAGATCACAACATGCTCAGTCTTTCCTTTACTTTCTTGGACATCATTATTGTAACAGTTTTAGGATACATGTCTCTTAATGTTATCATCTTCGCCATTTCGTGTTTTGTAGAAACAGATAGAATATAGAAATCGATTGATTTTTCTCATCATGGATTGTATTTTCCTGCTTCTTTGCATGTCTGGTAATTTTTATGGCATATATTATGGGTTTTATTCTTGTTTGTGCGGGATATTTTAATATTCTGTAAGTATTCTTGAGCTTTTTTTCTGTGACACAGTTAAGTGACTTGGAAACCATTTTTCCTTTTGTCACATGTTTTTAATCTTTGTTATATGGTATCAGGGCAACCTTCAGTCTAAACCTACTTTTACCTGGTCTTGAGGCAATAAATACCTTTCTCTGTACTCTATTTGATGTCCTTTGAATTTTGAGGTTTTTCCATTCTGGCTGATGAATACTCTAGATATTTCTGTTTGAGCTCTAGGGATTACTTCCTCTAAATCCTTGGAAGAGGATGATATCTTTGTACATGTGTGCTGAGTAGTACTCAGATGAAGACTTGGGAGGTACCATCTTCAGATCTCTGTGTGCATCCTCTCCTCACTAGTATTCTGCTTTGCAAGTTCTAGTCATCTCATACTCCTAAACCCCTAATTCCATTCCTCAGCTCATGGACACCTGCCAAATTCTGCCTGGGTTCTACCTCCATGCACTGGTCTCTAGCACTAAACTGGGGTAACTGCAGGGAACTCCTTGTTTGTTTTCCCTGTTTCAGGGATGCTGTCCTGTGCTGCTTGATATCCAGTATGTGAAAACTGTTGTTTCTCATCCTTTGTCTGGATTTGTAGCTGCTTCAAGGTGAGACTAAATTTGATCCCTGTAATTTTTTTATTTTTTCAGGAAGCAGAAATCTTCTCATAATATTTTAAGGTAGGTTTTTTTCCTCTGTTTTCACTGGCCAAGAAACTGAGGTTCAAAGAGATTCTGAGGCATTCCCATGGTCACACAGCCGGGATGTGGGAGTACTGTGTCTATAAAACAGATGCCCTGCCTTGGAGCCTTATGTTTTCCTAATGCTCCCCAATGCTGATAGCTGTTAAGAAAGTGACTAGGGATGGTCATGAAGAACCAAAGTTCAGCTAGCAGAATTATTGTTGCACAAGTCTATTTGGACCAAAGGTACTCAACCCAATGGATCCTATTAAAGATTAAGGGAATGTTATGGATTCTCTTCCTAAGACTCCTAGGAATTCCTATGCTTCCTAATCATGTGTGTATATTCCTAATTTTGAATACAACTTTAGGAACTCTTTGACCCCACTCTGGAAGAGAGAGCTAGGAGTCTATTCAATAACTATTTCCCTTCTTTCTAAGAGCATTCCAATCTCATTGGGAGACAATATACCAGCTCAAATACAAATGCAATTTCCCGGTCATTCTTAGAGTTTGCAGTAGTCAGTGGAAAGTGTGGGAAAGATCTTCCCAGCAAAAGTCTTAAATAGGAATGAAGCAGCTGCCATGCATACATTTGTCCTTGCATTTACCCTTTCTTCTTGTTCAGAAAGATTTCATGAAGGTGGGGGAGGAGGACAGACACTATGACCATGAGGATGAGAACCTCAGGCTGCAGATGGTGGGACTGAGAGGGGAGGAGGCATGGGTCCTAATGAGTCCTAGATCCTGGACCAGCTATTTCCAGCATTTTTGTGTGAGAGAAAAATGAATTCTATTTATCTATACCCTTGCAAGCTGGCCACATTTCACTGCACCTCTTAAGGAGAGCAAAGATTTTATCTCCTTTACTGTAATTTTCATGGAGACAAGCATAAGACCAGAATATGGTGGGGATGTTGTAAATGAAAATGACAGAAGATGATACCTAGAAAGTAAAATACAATATAACATAATCATCCATCAACATTGAAACATGAAAAAGCGGATCAGGTTAGTCCTAGCAGATAGCAAGGCCTTGCAGAAATGGGACATAGGAGAGGCCAGTCATGACATGGTGTAGACAATGGGGACTCGGGCTCCAGATCTTCCTACTTCTGCCAAGAGCTTCAACAAATCACTCTTCCTTTCTGAACGTGTTTCCATCAGAATAAAAGGACTATGGTTTTCAACCTGCCAAGCTTTTCAACCTTGATTTTCTCCTTAGGTCTTAGCTAGAGTCCAATGGCTTTGTATGGATTTACCTCATCTGTGTAAAGGTACGTGAAAATTTTAAGGCACAATCTTCTTAGCAAAAGGGAGTCAAACTTGTATCCCTTGACTCTGTAAATCAGCCTCCTTTTCCCATTGCTGATAAGAAACCATTTCTCTTGAGAGTTAGGACTGCAAGTTCCCATGAGGAAAAGGATATAGTCCATTTATATGCATGGAGGCATTCAGGTCTGGGGAACCAGGAGTTTTGCTTGGTTAGGGAGAATGCAGTCACTCAGCGTGTTCTACTGGAGAGGCAGTAAAACATAGTAGCTAACAGTCAGATGGACCAGCATGGCTTCAGATCCCATCACCAATGCTCAGGATTTTCCACTGCAGCAGAGAGATAAAGCCACCATCTTCCTGAGAGGAATTAGGATCATAAAGATGAGGAGATTAAAATGCCCATGATGCCAAGCTCTTGGTACAGGGTCTGGAGTACAGAGACCTCCAAATTTTGACTATTAAGATGCTCTGTGCCTGACAGTGTGCTCAGGAATGTGGAGGGTGGGGGTTAGACACATTCCTGAATGCCTTTACCATACTGGGAAATGAGCTAGATGTTTCACAGTCCCCATCTTTGAAACTCTTAAAGCTTATCAGGAAGATCTTTCTATTTCATCCCATTTCATTTTTCACTATACCTCTGCCAACTAAGATTTATTACCTCCATTTTCATTTTTTATGAGAGAAAGATATTGCTGAGAGAGGTAAAGTCATTTGCCCAAGGTCACATAGTTGTTCAGCTTCAGGACCAAGTCTGGGTGGCCCTGACATGATGTGGTCCTTGCCTTTAGTGACTTGCCCATCAATTTAGTGGGAGGAGAGCAGCCCAAATAATATGAGACCCTATAGAACCTGCTACTTTGTAATGTAAATGTATGAATGTTTTGCAGTGCAGATTGGAGGAGTCTAGGAAGACTCATTTTTGAAAAAAGCAGGAAGAAGGAGAAGGAAGTCATTCTAGGAAGAAGGATCTTTATGAGCAAAGTCACAGAGATGGAATTTAGCCAAGGGTGTTAAGGGGATATAGCAAGAGATGGTTAGGTGTGAAGAATCCAGATTTTGGAGGTCCAGAAGAATGGATTAAAGGACTTTCAAGAATTTAGCTTAGACTCAGACATTAGTGGGAACCAATGGATGTTTTCAAGCCTAAGAACATTGTGATGACTATGAGGGGTTTGCAGAAAATCACCTGTCATTGCGTGTAGGATGACTACATAGGGGAAGTGATAGATAGTTGGGATCCTGGAGCACAAATGAACAAATAAAAGAAGCAAGTCACACTTAAAGGATGAAACAGGAATGAGGAAGTGAGGAAGAATGGAAGAAAGAGGAGTTTATAACAGGTAAACACATCAGGTAGCCTGGGAAGGCCTTTGCTATGACAGGCCTGATTTACTTTTTTTGCATGATGCATTGGAAAACTTTCTTTGGAGTTGAAAGATTAGGTCAGCAAATGGTAAAAGGAACAATGTGGTGTGGTGCCCAAGATAGGGCTGGGAAGTGAAACAGTTATGGGTTGGAAGTTGATTCTACTGTTTAACAGCTATGTGCTCTTGACCAAATCTCTGGGAGGCTCAGTTTCCTTATGTATAAATTAGAAAAAATAAAAAATATAGTTCTTACCTTGTACAACTGATGTGAGGATTAAAAAAGAGACTGTAAGGTGGTTAACATAACCACCAGAGTGTAATAGTGATAGTGTTCAATGATGGTAGTTACTATTATCATCACTGACACCATCATCATAATTTCCATAATTATCATCACCACCATCACCTACATTATCACCATTACCATCATCATCATCATCATCACCATCATCACTGTCATCACCCTTACCACCCTCACCACCATCATAATCCTCATCATCACCACCATCACCACCACCACAATCACCACCAAGACATCACCATCACTATTATCACCACCATCATCACCACCACACAATCATCATCATCACCATCATCACCACCATCATCGTTACCATCACCACCATCACCACTAACACATCACCATCACCATCATCGCCACCATCATCACCATCCCCATCATCCCCATCAGCAACATCATCACCACCATCACAAACGTCATCATCACCATCAATACCACCATCACCATTGTCACCATCACCACCATCACCATCACCATCATCACCATCACCACCATCACCATTGTCACCATCACCATCATCACCACCATCATCACCCCCAACACATCACCATCACTATCATCACCCTTACCATCACCACCATCACCATCACCACCATCACCACCATCACCATTATCACCATCACCACCATCACCATCACAACCATCACCCCCATCATCCTCATCAACACCATCATCACCACCATCACCACCACTATCATCATCATCACCATCATCACAACTATCACCATCACCACCATCACCATCATCACCACCATCATCACCACCATCACACCATCACCACCATTACCATTACCATCAGGGTTGGAAGAGCTCTAGGAGGTTCCCTAGTCCATTGGTTATTTTACAAAAGGAGAAAAAGACCCAGAAACTGGTCTAAGGTTATGCAGTGAGTTAACAGCAGGGCTGGAACTAGAACCAGGAACTCTGGCCTCTGTTCCAGTGTTCTTGCCCCTGACAGCAGACCATCCGAGAAATGTGTTGAGCAACAAACATTCTTCACAGGATAGATGATTCTTTCCTCTTCCAAGTGACCCAACTCTCCCACTTCCTTGTGTCATCATTCCATAAGTCTCTGTTTATTGCTTTTGGACCCTTAATAGGCAGCAAAAGTGAGGATGTTTCTAGCAAATTGATTTTTTTTTTGTAGAAAGAAATTTTTTTAATGAAACAAATAAAGATAGACTAGAGCCATTTTTCTTGGGAGCCTCTTGATTCAGAAGCGGAAGTTCTGGCATATGTGGAAGACAGGGTTAAAGAAATGACAACTCTGACAGAAAATTATACCATGCATGCTCTTAAAATTCTTACAACACTCTCAAAGAACTCCTACAGAATTCCTGAACGGTCCGTATGGGATTTTTTGCAGAGGCTCCTCATAGAATATTTTATAAACCCTCTCGAAGTCCTGCTGCGTTTTCTTGGGGCTCACCCAGTCATGCCGCCTTCTCATGGAACTGCAAAAGTCTCATGGTGTCGTCCTAGAAGACCTGTGGAATTCTCAATGAATTTTCACGAAAACCTCCCAGAGTTGCCATGTGATTCATGATGAATTCTCACAGAAATATCTTGGAATTCCTACTTGAAATGCTCCTCAACTTCCATGGAATTCTTAACTAACTCTTACAGCATGCTAATAAAATTCCCATGAAATGTTCACAGAACTTGCATTAAATTATCTTAGAGGGGGTTATGGACATTGGGTAGGGTATGTGCTATGGTGAGTGCTGTGAAGTTTGTAAACGTGGAGATTCACAGACCTGTACCCCTGGGGGAAAAATATATATATATATATATGTTTATAAAAAATAAAATTATATATAAAAAAAAAGAAGATAAAAAAAATTATCTTAGAAACCATGGAGGGTATTTGGAGAAATCTTGCTGAATTCCTTGGGAACAAAAATAAACTGGAGATTCTCATAACTATCGAGGACAAGACAGTTTCAATCTGCAGGGACCTCTATCAACAGATGCTCAAGGCAGGGAAAGAAACAGGGACTTCTTTTCCAGATTTAATGGTAGGGTATGGGTTTCCAGCTGCATTTGCTTCTTAAGCAGAAGGAGAGAAGAAGCTCATATTGAAGCAAGACAGGAGACAAATCTGGATTCCCTCATTAAATATTTTTCCACTCCACCCCACCCCAAGTTGTCCAACTCCAAAAGCATCTCCACCCAGGCTCAGCCATAGTTGAATGTCCGTATAGTGTCCTTCATATTATCACCCAGCCCCCACTCCCTCTCTTGGAGCCTCAGGATAGCCACGCATGTTCTTCAAACCATTAATTAAGCCTGAGTCAATTAAGAGCCTTGGATGTTGGTGTATAATGGGTGCCATCTATTGATGTAATGTAATTCTTTTCAAGGTGGAATACAGAGCTATGTGGGCCACGGCTTCACTGAGCCCTCCCCAGAGCCTGCTGTTCCAGGACAATACACTGAGTTTTGCAAGTCAGCCTCTGCAGAAACTGAATCCCAAGGGGCTCAGCATGGGGGACAGCTGTCACACAAATGGGATGCCCAGGGAGGTCAGGGAAGCAACCAGGCAGCTCTACCCTTTAGTGTAGAGTGTGGAGGCATCTGCCAGTGTATGGCCCTTTCTGAGCCAGCCTGGCCCCATCCCAAACTCAGGGCTTGGGAGCCAACGAGCTGAGCTGCTGGCCTCCACACCCAGTTTGTGGAGCAGCCCTGGATATGCTGTCCCTACTCTTAACTGGGATGACTCTGGCTAGTTCCTAAAGTCTCAGCTCAGGACCGCTGCTCCCTAAGGAATCCCAGGCTAGGCTCCATGGCCCTGCTTTGTGCTTTCACGACACCTGCCATGTACCACAATACTAGTTAATAAAGTGTGGGATGGGTTGTTTGGAGCCTGGGTTTCTGGCAGGGGGACTCTGCCTTTTTCACTGCTGACTCTACAGTGCCGAGATGGTGCCTGGCACACATGGATGTCCACTGGATGTTTGTTGAATGAATAAATGACAATGATCTCCAACCTATGATAATCATAAGAGTCATAATGAACACTATTGAAGCACTTTCCATGGGCAAGCACTGGTATAAGTCTTTCCACAGGTTAAACACACTTGATAGGAGAATGAATACAGTTGTAACACACTCATATTTACAATAAATAAGTATTTACTAAGTGTCAACTATGTGTCAGGCGCTACATTTGACACTCATTTCTTTTTTACCATTCAAGGTTCAAGCTACTCGATTCATTTCTTTTTGGGCTGTTGGAGCAGTCTAGGCTAGTTCTTCAGGGCAAATGTGGTCCTGAAACCAACTGGCCCCAAAGTCAAGATCCAGACCAGTAATAGTCCCAGACATCAGTGTAGTTCCGTGCCTGCTTTATGCTTTGTTGTTCACATCTCATTGGCCAGACCTGGGTCTCCAGGCCACCTCGAGGTGCGAGGGAGCTGGGAAAGTATGTACCCCATCCTTGCAGACTTTGTGGTGGGGGATGGACCAGCAAGAAGGGCATAGTGTTGGGGATCCATGAGCCAGTGACCACCAGATGCCCAAGAAAGACCCTGAAGAAGGTGAACACGAGCCCTGGGGTTGCAAGCAGCTGCTGGGAGAAAGAGGGAAGTGACACCACTTTACAGGTCTCCAGGTCCTAGAAGAGCAGTGATAGACTCCCTGAAGGCTGCTCCACATTTCAGCACTTCTTCCCACCTTCCTGATTGTTACCACACCCACGTGCCACCTGGACTTAATTTACGTCACAATTTTCTTGCAATTGCCTCATCTTTTAAAAACTTTAATCTCATCCTAAGTAAAAATATTGATGAAATCAGTTTGTGTGTGTGTGTGTGCGCACGCATGCGCATGTGTGTGTGTGTGTGTGTATGGTGGCAAAGACCAAGGTCTCTTTCACAAAAGTGATTGTCTCTTTCTTCCCTGTTGAAAAGCCCTGATTTCTTCCCAGGCTGTAGGCTGCTTAGAATAAAAACTTCCTGATCTGGCCTCTCTTTCATCTAGGTGTGGTTTTATAACTTGTCCTGGTCAATGAGATGTAAGCAGAAAGTACGAGTTAAAGGAGAGGCACGTATCTTTTTCCTTTCCTATTCTGCTTCCTGCCTGGAATGTAGGCATGATGGCGGGAGCTGCAGCAACTAGATTATACGAGGTAGCCTTGAGACTGGGAATCCTGCAGAGCAGAGTAAGAAGATGGAAGGAGTTGGGGCTTTGATCTTGTGGAAGGCCATGCAAGCCCTTGATTTTACCAAAGATGAAGCACACATTTTTCTTGTTGAGTCACTGGTTGGTTCATTGTTAATTGGTTGTTGATTGCAGTGAAAGCTCTTCTGAACTAATATAACCTGCTAGAACCAGTTTTGAACAGTTAATGCCTAAGTATTAACATTTTAAAAGGTTCATGACCACTGCTGTAGTCCTGGTTACCTGCAGTGGAACACTATCAGACCTTAGGAAATACTTCCATCACGCATGTGAGAAAACCTTGAAATCTGTGAAGTGCTCCACAGATGTCCTTGGTGCTTTTGGTCTCACCCGGTGCCCAGTACACAGAAGGTGTTGGGTCGTACTTCTCTGGATGGTGATAAGAAAGGAGAGGGGTCAAGGGGCATTGACAATGCAAAGTGTGAACCCACAGCCCCTCCACTTCCTTTCCAGGAATACAGAGAGTCATGGGTCCCAGTGTCCTCTGCTATTGGTTCCCTGTGTGACCTTGGACAAGTTTGTTGATGCAACCGACATGAAATCACTCAATTCAATTCTTCAAATATTTATTGGCCACTTAGGGTGTGCTTGGTGCTAATGTTTGTGCTGGGCTCCTCGAGGAGATCAGCATCTGGTTGCAGGTAAACTCAGCCTTGAGGGACCAGGGGAAGGGGATTTGGAACACAGACCTGTAACCCAAAGGCATCATCTTCATATGGATTCCCAGAAGCTGTCCCTGAAATCAGGACTTCAGTGGCAGGGTTTATGTGGGAGGTGATGCTGGGAAGCACCCATTTTTACCTCTCTATGCTTTAGGTCTCTAATCTTTAAAATTGACATAATAATAGTACAGCTGAAGGGGAGGATAGCCCTATTCCTGTGCAAAAATAGATTGATGATTTGCTATCAGCCAAACACCATGGTGTCTATTCAAAAGCACCAATAGTTCAAGCAGATGGTAGCTTTGTGTCCCCTTTCCAGCTGAGCTAGGCATTGAAATTAGCTACCTTTCTTCGGCCTGTGACCTTGAACAAGTCACTTATCTCTCTGTGTTTAGTTTCCTCATCCGTAAAATGACGGTATTGGCGGAAAGATACCTGGCACCTACGGTTGACCCTTGAACAACGTGGTTGGAATGGCATGGGTCCTCTCGTACAGGGGTTTTTTGTGCTAAATGCAGAATAGTCCTAGAAATGTATTTTTCTTTTCTGTAAGATTTTCTTAACACTCTCCTTTCTCTAGCTGCCTTTATTGTAAGAATACAATATATAATACAATGTACAAAATGTGTATTAATCGATTGTTCTTGTTATCAATGAGACTGCTAATCAACCGCAGGCTATGAGTAGTTAGGTTTTTGGAGAATCAAAAGTTTTATGTGGAATATGTGGATTTTTGACTATGTGAGGGGTCAGCCCCCCCTCACCCCTGCAATGTTCAAGGGCCAATTGTAACAAGTGCTCGATAAAGTTCGCTACCACTAAAGTAACATTTTGCTAACACCAACAGGACTCTCACATCTGTGTGTGCCCCAGGGTTTTCACCTGTTCACACAGCTACACTCAACACCTGCATCAGGCTCCTTTGCAAACAAGCTCCTTTGCAGCCATTTAGAAGATGCTCAGCCGAGGTGCAGAGTTTTGGAGGTCTAGCCAAGGTGGCAGGTGCAAGTTGGTGTGGGAGCTGGGGAACCTCGTTCTCTTGCACATACCACCCTACACCCAGGCTGCCTCCTCCCCTGAGAGGCTGCTGGCCCCAGAGATTACTGCAGTGTCCCCTCATCCCCCAGCGGGAGCTCCAGAAGTCAGTGACTCGGACAATTGCACTTTCTTTTCTCTTTCCCAAGAGGGATCAGCCTTGAAGTCCCTTTGAAAGAGCAGTGATTACATCTTCATTTGTGGGTAATGGGATTAGCATGGCCTATGGCAGAGCCTCAGGCAGTAGTGGGGATTGGCAGGCTCTGAGAGCTAGTGGTAAGAATTGCTCCAGGCTGCCCAGCCCCTCCCTGCTGCCTGGCTCCAGACACTGGGGGAAGAAAGAAGGACGGATGCAGGGACCAGAAAATGGAATTAGCCCCATTCCAATGCGCAGAGGGCTGGCCACCTCGCCCAGTCCAGACTCCTCCAGGAATCAAGGATCTCTGTGCGCAGAGACGCCAGAAACTGCTCTCCAGAGTAATGATAATGAGATGAAGGGTGTGTGTGTGTGTGTGTGTGTGTGTGTGTGTGTGTGTGTGTGTATTGGGTGGAGATGTCTGTCTGTAGCTTCAGTCATCAAATATCTTATCCAGGAGGGCTACCCCAGGCCAAGAGTCATAGGAAAAAACTAAGGCCGGGGCAGAGTGAGCTGGAGATCAGAGGCTGGGGTCTCAACTACATCCAGTCCTCAACAGACCTACTGTGTGCCGGTAGAATTTACTGGATTACACACCACAGTGTGCTTTATAAGCTGGCTCTGGGTCCTGAGCTCTACTGTGTTACCTCGTGCAATTCTCACCACATCCCGGAGTCCACGACCCACCATCCCAAGATGGTGTGAAACTCATCCCAGCTGTATTTGGGAGGGAATTCGAGCTTTGGAGTGACTGATGCTGGAATATGCCCTATACACTGACAACAGCGGCCCAAACCGGGGCTTTGCAGACTACCGGGTAGATAATGTCTGTTGCGGCAGCACAGGCTAATACAGTCCGTCTCGGTTTAATACTTCTCTTGCAATTTCTCCTCTTTAAACACATTAATTTCCTATTTCCTAACCTCTTACTTAGAAAAATTTCAGACCTACAAGAAGTTGCTTGAAGGGACTCTTAGGGGCTCTTTATTTAGAGTCTGGGCCCACCAGATGTGGGCATCTGTCGTGTTGGCTGTCTTTCTTTTGGTATATACAATGTATCTTCATGTATGTATATATATATACATGTAAGGCTATAACTATATGTACATAATTGCGTGTACATGGACCTACCTGACTGTAGTTATATATGCATGTACCCATATAGTTACGTGTGTGTGTGATACATGGGTGTGCATACATGTTATGGGGAACGGTTAGCAGACATCCTGACACTTGTCTTGCAACCCCTTGAGCCCGTATCTTCCAGAACAAGGACGTTCTCTTACATAACCACAAGAGTGACGATCACACTCAGGAAATTTAACTTTGATTTAATGCTATTATCTAACTTATAATCCACATTCAAATTTCCCCCCAATTAACCCACCAACGTCCTTTAGAGGCTTTTTTCTCTTTAAATCCAGGATACAATCAAGGATCACTCATCGCCTTTATTTATCGCTTCTCCGAGATGTAATCCAAAGCACTGAAAGCAATTGAAGAAGGGGCTTCTCTCGCACCATGGCCACGGACCGCTGCGCCAGCACTCCGCAGCAAATCATCTCTCCCTCGGGTGACACCACTCAGGAAACCCTGCCCTGTGCTAGATTGCTTCTGGGTCAATGCGACAGATAACACCAGTGCCTGTCCTTGACGAGTACCCTGGATTCTGCTTCCTTACTTGTCAAATGAGCCTGTCCCGAAGCCTGGGCTCCTGCCAGAGGCGTGATGGGCATAGTCCCCTCCCCGCCCTTCACTGTCTCAACTTTGGTTTTGTTCAGAGCAGTGAGCGCTTGCCCACGAGATAATGACTGATCAGGATCAGCGCTGGCCAGCCCGTCCACCTTTGCTGGATTCTCCCTTCTTCCCCTGTAGCTAGGACCGGCCAGGTGCCCCATCCAGACAGTGAGGCTTAAAGGGAAGTCTTTGGAGATAACCGCCCCTGGATGCTTTTTTCCTTTGGTAATTAAAATAAATAAATAAATAAAACCACATCAGGAAATACCCCTCCCCCTCCCTCCTTCCTACTTTGTACCACGACCTTGGTTGTGATGCCTGGAGCTATAGCAGCCATTGGTGCCTGTAAAGCAATATGCACGGGGACAAAAAGCCAACTGTCTGAAGAAGACAGAGCAGAAAGATGGGAAGAGCCTGGTTTCATGGTCTCAACCTTCAGTTGCTGCTCCAGCCTGACCTGCCACCTCCCCACTCTCCTTGGGAGAGAAATGCTTGTCTTTC
The DNA here is from genome assembly GCF_010015895.1 of Lontra canadensis. NCBI lineage: Eukaryota > Metazoa > Chordata > Mammalia > Carnivora > Mustelidae > Lontra > Lontra canadensis. The sequence continues at coordinate 61,695,837 of NW_022630995.1, read as the reverse complement.
CTGCTGAAGCTACTATCATTCCTCATTGATACTTTCAGGAGGCTTCTAAGAAACTTCCAGACACAGTGAAAAGTATAAGGTACATGGGGCCAGACGTAACTGGATCCAAACATCGGAGGCCCTGATTAGGTCTGTGAGCCTGGGTACATTATTCAACCTCTCTGAGTCCAAAAGTCTCAGTGAGCAGGAAAGAAAGAAAGAGAAGAAGAAAAGGATACTCCAGGAAATGCCAGAAGGATGGAAAGTCATACGTATGCACCTGTATTTAGTTGCCCATTCAATGAATAGTTGCTGAGACCTACTCTGTGGTGTTCAGTCATTTAATGAGCACCTACCATGCTCTAAGCACTGTGCTAAGCACCACAGATATGCCCACAACACAAAGCCCTTCTCGTCAATTCGCACTAGGAAGTTTCCTTCAGGTTTCAATTCCTTAGGAGCAACATCACTCAGAAGATGGGATTGCTCCCGCTGTCACCGATGAGGAAGCAGGAACTCAGAGCCCCCTGCGTGTGGTGCAGCAGAGGCCGTGCCTGACCTGGAGCACCGAGCTGGGCTCTCACTGCTGTCCCAGAGCTGTCACATGCCATATCAGCGAGGCATGGTGATTTTGCAGGTGTAAAACCCTCCAGGAAAAGGATAATGGCATGGCTACATCCCTTTGGAAATGCGTTTTTGATTCTGATCTCATTTAATGAGATACAATAGGTTCTCTGGAAAATGCATAGGCTCTTTCTTTGCTCCTGGCTTCTCAGACCTGATGGAATTACCAAGCCAGGAGAGTCCTGGCTGAGGCTGGCACCGGGAAAGCTCTCCTATCTATTTTTACCATCGCCTTCTTTAGCTATGCAAGGTGCCTGAGGAATCCAAGTGCAGTGTTTCCTTCTCCGGCAAGGGGAAGACAGGAAAGCACCTCACTTTCCAGAACTTGGACTCAAGTATGAGGTGCTGTCACTGCACCTCATCCGCATGTCCACCCTGGAAAACAGAGTCACCCATCCTAGTTTACATAGGGAGAAACTGAGCTAAGATGACTGGACTTTTCCCCAGCCTCTGTAAAGATTCAAAAGTCTAGCTTGTGACACTTTCCTCTTAGCCATTTGCAAAGCGTGAGCAGCTCAACAAACCATGAGAAGCCAGCCTCATCAATGCACAGATAATAAAAATCACATGTACCCGGTATTTACCATGTGTCTCGTCATACCCATTTAGCAGATGAATAAACTGAGGCACAGAGGAGAAAAGCAACTTGCCCAGGGAGCCACAGCTAGCAAATGGTGAAACAGGATTCCCTCTGTCTGTTTCCAACTGCTGCATGGGGCTCCTTCCCAACAAGTGTCCGCTGTGTGTGAGAGCTGGGGCCAAGGTCCCACATGTGGCGTGTCTCCCGACCTCTCAGACAGGGAGATGCAGCCATCGTCCCTATTTGCAGAGGCGGCACCCGAGGCTGATGCTCCCACAGGCTGAGCTTGAACTAGGGTTCTCCCTGTAAGATTCGTCCCCATGTCCCGTAGGTGGGTCATTAAGCAGGCCGACTTGGGCTGGAATCTCTACCCTTTCACCCAGCTTTGTGACCACAGGAAAGTTGCTAAACCTCTCTGAGCCTCAGTTTTCCCATCCTGGCACTGTTCTCCTAAAGCTGTGAGTCATGTAGTTCTTTTTGCTTTGACTCTGGGCATGAGAAGAAAACTCCCCTGGCTATTTCCAGGGAGGCTATCATGCTGGGGAATTGAGGAAATACTCCCTTTGCCTCTGGCGTTTCCCTGAAGTGAGCGGGGTCCCTGCTGGGCACCCATGCTCCAGTGGGTCACTGCATGTGGTGATTTGAAGGCAGTCCATCTGCCCGGAGCCGGGCCAAATGCTCATCCTCCCTATGCCCTGCCCGGGTGCCCAGGATGCCACCAATCCAGCCCCGTGGGCCCCCGCATTCCCTGGCCCAACCTGAAAATGCTCAGGGAAGGCTGACAGTGAAAACTGCAGACTTACTAATAAAATACTCACTCTCATTTTATGGAGGATGTCGCCCATGCTGGGCTGTGCAGAGAGCCTGGCGTGTCTCATCCTTTGAGCTAAGTGATGTTCCTCCTATTTCATGATGAAGAAACGCCCCTGAGACAGAGTCCATGCTCTGAGGTGGTGCTGTGATGGAGGGTGCCCAGTGTCCCAGCCAGGACATAGGGCAACAGCCGTTCCACGTGTCCAGGCTGCAGACATGAGGCTGGGGACCCCAGGAGAGCAGGACTCCCTCGGGTCCATAACACAGGTCGGGCACACAGTAGGTGCTCACTAAGTGTTCACTGAATGAATGAATGCATGAATGAGCCCCTGCATCCCGTGGCGGAGACCTGGTAGCTGCTCGCCACACATACACCTCTCCCTCCTAAGCAAACATCTGACTGCATTCCCCGGCCTTCCTTGTGGTTCCGGCCCATGGAGTTAACTTGGGGAGATGTTATGGGCACTGTCTCTAAGGCTGGTCAAAAAAACCTTCTGCGCTGTCCTCTGCTTGCTCTTTCTCCCCATTGTCTAGCCCTGTGCAGAGGATCAACAGAAAATTCAGAGGCTGGAGGGATAGTAGACCGCCAAGATGGAACAGAGCCTTGGTGCCTGAACCACTGTCTAGAGGAAGGGTGGTCCAAGCACCTGCTCTGGGCTGTTCCTTGGCCAAGGAATAAACTTGCACTGTGTCAAGCAGTCGAGGTGTAGACCTTGTATGCCATAGCGTTAGACCACGATAACTGATGGAGGGGTGGGAGAGAAAGCTTCCCCTAAATCAGATGGTCTTGGGGTTGAAAAGGACCTTAGATATCCCAGAGGCAAAGTTCCCACACAATATGACATCTCCACCTGCAGTTCTCCCAGCCAGATTTGCACACCCGCCATGATGGGGAGCTCACTCTCAGGAAGCACTGCTGGATTGCTCAGGCTGTGGGATGAGACCTCCTCACCTGGAGCCCTGCCACCTTGGACTTTTCCCACGTTGACCTTCCCCTCAGCCACCACACAGAGCGAGCTGGCTCTTCCTTCTCACACACAGCTGAAGGTGGAAACGAGGTCTTCCTGGCTGATATCTTATTTCTTCATTCAGTGGATGAGTCCAGGCCAGGCCCCGCCATCCATCCCTTTCCTCCAGAAAGGGCACGGTGTGTAGAGCCAGCCCATATTTATGTTTCATGTGGGCCATGAGAGGGCCTATTCTCTTCAGCCCTGGCCTTGGCACCAGCCTCCGTGGAAAGCCACTGCAGTAACATTTCCCAAAATGCCACCCAACCAGCGCCTGCCCTCCTGTCATACTCCATGTTCTCAACTCGATGGGACACGTGTCCTTGTAGCCCCATTTTTTGGAGGTTCGGAGAGCTGACTCCATGTGCCTGGAGGACCCTCACCTGAACATGGCAGCCCAAGGCTCACATCCAGGTGCATCTGATACCAAAGCCCAGGTGCCACCTTCCAGGTGGTGGGGAGTGGATCCCAGCCCCCAAGGGCCATGGATAAAGGACCAGGCCAAGCAACTCTGGCCTCGAACAGTAGCGTGGGCCTGCCTCATGGGATCAGCTGCCCAGACCCACGTTCCGTCCACTTCGGTTAGGATGGACGCGTCCTCAGAGGCCCGTGGCTCCTCCCTGGGCACTTGGGAGGAGGGGGTCACAGAAGGAGCGGCCGAGGTCTATGCTACAGCCATTCCCTGTGTCCGAATCAGTTAAAAGAAGCCCGGAGTCTGGCAGGGCCAATTGCTGGGCAGACCTCTGTTGACTGGAAAGTTGCTAACATATGTCCTTAATCTGACCTGCCGGCTCCTTGCCAGGCGCTGGAATGCACGGCTGCTCATCAGGCCTGCCGAGTGTGGACCGCAGGCTCCCGGCTCACGGGGCCTGGGTGCCTGCCATGTGTCAGGGACTCATGCACATCATTTTACTTCATCCTCACAAGAGATCAGAGAGGTGGTTGATTCTATACCCAATTTCCAGGCAAGGACACTGAGATTCAAAAAAGTGAAGTCACACAGCTGAGGGTAGGAGAGATGAAGTTTGCTTACACACAGGCAGACCTGGGCTTAAATTGTGTGTCCATTCCATGACGTGGTTCTCCGGTGTTCTGGGTGGGGAAGATTTATGGATGGTGTCTCACCCCTCCCCTCACACCTCCTATACCATGTGGCCCCATGTGGATCTCAAGACCAGAGGGCGATGGCCCTGCTGGATCATGACCTTCATCACGGTGAGGATTGACCCAGTGATCCCATGGGCTCCCATGGCTGAGTGCAGGAGGGGCTTAGGAAACAGTTGGTGGAAGCCTCTGTAGGACTTGCTATGGGGAAGGCGAGAAGGGAGAGGGACTAGGGACACAGCAGCAGGGGAGGAGCAGGAAGAGTAAAACAGCAAAAGATAAGGAGAGAGAGTCAACAAGAAGGAAGTCTGGAGGGGAAACGGTTGCAATCAAAGCAAGAGAGGTGAGAGAAGAAAAGGGAAAGCCACTCAGCAAAGGGAAGAGCTCAGGCTCCGCAAGAATACACAAGAAGCACAGGAAGCCATCTGGGGGAGATAGTGAGCTCACTGTCCCTGGGGGTGTGCAAGCAGGACTGCATGAACCTGTGACTGCCAAGTCCTAGAGAGGATTCACCCATCCAGAATGGCTATGCAGGAATCTCCCACCTCAGAGACAGAGGCTCTGATCGTGCTGACCACCCCTCTCAAACGTGCCCTCGTTTACAATGCTCAGGGAGGGAGGAGGACCAGAATTGTAAGCTCAAAGCTGCTCTTCTTAGTTTTCTTAGTTAATGTAGATGCTTTGTCCTTGACCCTGAGCTCTCAGAAACCCAGGGTGGGGGGCCAGCTGTGATCTTGATGAAGAGCTGCAGGGCCCCATTCAGGAGCCGTCTAAGTTCTTCTGCTGTGTTCAGCGCCAACTGTGGCTTGGTCCTGGTCCCTCCCCAGCCTCCTGTCCCTGTGCACCCCCACCCCACCATCCTGGCACCCCGTCCAAGCTCCACATAAGCCTGAGCTAGCTCTGGCCAGTCCCTCCCCTCCCTGACCCCAGGGGTCAGCACTGGATGGAGGCTGATCCTGGAAAGGGACGTGACCTTGAACTTCTCCATCAAGCCCAAGTCCAGATCTTGTTTTCTTCAGTGTTGGGAAGTCCCGGAAGAGGCTTGTGGCTGAGGTCTATCTTCCCGAAGCTGGGGGACCTGGGCAGTGCCTCACGGGGTCTGCCGTTCCAGGTGATTTTTCTAGCTCATCTCTTTGAGTTTTGGTTTCCTTGATTGCGATAGCATGAGGAGCCGTTCTTGACATTTTTGGTCTCAGGACCCCCTTGCTCTGTTTCTTTTTAAAGTAGCCTCCAGACTGGGCATGGGGCCCAAACGGGGACTTGAACTCAGAACCCCGAGATCAAGAACTGAGCTGAAATCAGGAGTCAGACGCTTAACTGACTGAGTCATCCAGGCGCCCCCCCAACCTTGTTCTCTTACAAAGTACTGAGGACCCCCAAAAGCTCTTGTGTATATCTACTGACATTTAGGCATTAAAATGTTTTATTTATTGATTTATTAAAAATAAAAACAGATCTCTGACATGTTAACATACATTATATGTTTTCCATCTCAAAATAATCAGTGAAAAGAGTGGCATTGTCCCATTTCTGCTAGAAGATGGAGGGGATTTAATAGGCTTTACAGGTCATTTCTTGATACTACACAAAACCCAACAAGTGGGAGCACTTGTCGATGTGGGATCTGAAAATATATCTATGACCATTTTTTCCATGGTTTCCATAAAATCCATGAGTCTGACCTGCACCTCTTTCCTTTTTGTTTTTTTCTTGCAGTATAATTAATACACAGTGTTAAATTAGTTTCAGGTGTGCAACCTACCGATTCATCCATTCTAGGCATTGCTCCCTGCTCGCTGCCATGAGTGTAGTCACTTTGGATGCGTCTCTGACCCACGTGTGATTTTTGAAACATCACGCATTCATCATTTGGGAAGCGCTGACTCACCAACTGATGGGCTCTCCCCAGTGTGGACATGAAGAATCACACATCAAAACCTCACCATTGCTCATCTCACCACCAACCCCAAGTCTTGGAGTATGTGGAAGAGCTCACAATGGTGGTTGCAAGTTTTCCAAAATTTATATTTTGTCCAAAGCTCAAATCTTCTTATGGGGAACCAGTCCTGTGAGTTGTTTATCCCGAGGTGAAAGGCTCACTTCATTCATTTTCAGAAACTGTCTGCCCCTGATCCAAGTCTGCATAGCCATGGTTAGCCTGTCAATCACTCTTTGAACTCAAAATGGCGCTTAGTGAAAAAAGTAGTTAGTTCAGCTCACAATCAAGCGATTGTACGGGTCGCTTTCCTCAAGGCAACAACCACACTACAGTCTGCCGAGGAGCTCCCTGGCTATACTTCTCATTTCATCACACAGAATATTAAAACGATGTGTACTTGAGGGTTGAGATTTAATAAAATTAATGATTTTTTTTTACATGTTAGGCACATAGCAGTGAACAATACAGTGACTATTAGTACAGTTTGGGGCCAACACTTTTGTTCCAGTGGAGGAATCAGCAGTTCTGCTCACTAGTGGTTTTGTACCATCAGGGAAATGTCAACACAGTGAAACACAATTTAGTATTAGTAATGATATTAATATTAGGATACTACATTGTATTAGTATTACCATGAACAGAGTTTTTACCCACCAGATCTCAGGGAACCTCTAGGGGTCCATCCATGGGCCATTCTTTGAGAACCACGGATACAAAAAATAAATAAATAAATAAAAAGAGTATGGTATTTGGTGTTTTTTTGTTTGTTTTAAATTTTATTTATTTATTTGGCAGAGAAAACCAGCACAAGCAGGGGGAGCAGCAGGCAGAGGGAGAGGGAGAAGCAGGCCCCCCAGCTGAGCAGGGATCCCCCAGTACAGGGCTCAAGCCCAGGATCCCAAGATCATGACCTGAGCCAAAGGCAGACGCCCAACCGAATGAGCCACCCAGGTGCCCCAAAAGTATGGTATTTGGAGTCAGATAGACCAGAGTTAGAATCCCAGATCATACTAGCCATGGGACAATGAGCTACTTGCTTAAGTTCTCGGATTCCCAGTTTTCTCATCCATAAAATCAGAATTACGTTACCTTCCTCACAGGGGTGTCTTGAAACTCAAATGAAATAATGTCTACGAAAGTGCCTGATATAATACTGGACATGTAGCAGCCTCTTCACAAGTGTACCTTCCCCTCTGTTATATGATGAACTGTGTCTCCCCCGCAAATTTCTGTTGAAGCCCCAACCCCAGTGTTATTATATTTGGAGATAGGGACTCTGTGGAGGTAATTATGGTTAAATGGGTTTATAAAGTGAAGTGGAGCTCTAATCTCACAGAACTAGTGTCCTTACAAGAAAAGGAAGAGACACCAGAGATCTCTCCCTCTCTACCTGGCCCTCTAGGGTCATGTGAGGACACAGAGAGAAGGTGGCTATCTATAAACCAGGAAGAGAGTTCTCAACAGAAATGAAATTTGCTGGCACCCCGGGGCACATGGGTGACCCAGTTAAGCATCCAGCTCTTGGATTGGGCTCAGGTCCTGATCTTGGGGCTGTGGGTTTGAGCCCTGTGTTGGCCTCCATGATCAGCCCAGAGTCTGCTTGAGATCCTCTGCCTCTCTCTCTCCCTGTGCCCCTCCCCTAATCACGATTTCTCTCTCTCTCAAATAAATAATTTAAACTTTGAAAAAAGAAAGAACTATGCTGGCACCTTGATCATGGACCTCTAGCCTCCAGAACCATGAGAAAATAAATGTCTATTGGTCAAGCCCCCTTGTCTGTGGTATTTTGTTGTTGTAGCCCAAGCAGACTAATACACCCTCCCCATACCATTCTCCCAAGGGCCTTGTATTGTCGGTTTGTATGATTTGAAAGTTCTTCATTAACTGGAAAGAGCTGGGCATGAGCAGATAATAGTAGTATTAATAATGCTGTTCCCAGACAGTCCTTGGGAAAAGCTCCTGGCCTCAAGGATAATGCCTTGAAGGACATTGATGAGAACGTTCCAAGATGCCAGTGGAAAATTTTGATGCTGGATATTTGGTAACCATACTGGGAAGAAAACAATTTTTGAGCTGACTTTCTGAAACAATATATAGTGGAAAGATCATCAGGGTGTTAGCCAAGAGAATCAGCTTAAAGATGTAAAGTCATCTAACAGACTCACAAAAGCAGATCCGTCACATGGGGATACCAGCAGTCCATCTGATGATGGTAATGGTGGTGGTGGTAATGATGGTGTTGACACTGGTGATAATCATGATGGTGATGATGGTGGTGATGGTGATAGTAGTAGTGATGATACTGGTGATGGTGATGATACTGACACTGATCATGATGATAGTCACAATGTCAAAAATGATGACGGTAATGACAGTGATGTGGTAATGGTGAAGTTGGTGACAATGGCAACAACAGTGATGAAGATGGTGATGTTAGTTGTGATGATGGTGGAAATGATAGTGGTAATGATAATTGTAACTACAGTGACGATGGTGGTGATGATGATGATGGCGGTGGTGATGATGGTGATAATGGTGATATGGTGATTGTGATGGTGATGGTGATGATAATAGTGATGATGGTCATGATGATGATGGTGATGGCAGTGATGATGGTGTTGGTGATGATGGTAGTAATGATGATGGTGATGGTGGTGATGATGCTGATTTGGGTGGTGATGGTAGTGATGGTGATAGTGGTGACGATGGTGACTTGGGTGGTAATGGTGGTAATGGTGATGATTGTGGTGATGGTGATGATGGTGATGGTGCTGATTATGATGGTGATGATGGTGGTAATTGTGGTGAAACACAATTTAGTGTTTGATGGTGGTGATGATGATGGTGATGATCATGACAATAAAACAACTTATTACTTTTTTGAACATCAACCATATGTGAGGAACTGTGCTAAGTGCTTTACATGTGTCAGCCCATTTGATGAGAGGTAGTACCTGACAGGCATATTATACCTATTTTACAAATAAGAAAACTAGTCAACAGAGGCTGAGTAACTTGCCCAAGGGCACATGACTGGTAAGTGTCTGAGCTCTATTCTTTCCATCTGTCCCCAAAGTAATTTTTTTTTCTTTTCTCTTCCCTTCCTTTCCTTGGTTTGTTATTATGACTATACCTAGGTTAGCAGTAGACTGAAATCAGGGTTTGGGGTTGCAGGAAAAGGGAGCTAAGTAACTTGCTGAAGGTCACACAGCTTACAAGTGGTCAAGCCAGGATGTGACTCCAGGTCTCTGCTCTGAGGCTCTATCTGGTTTCAGGAGCTTAGGGCTGATATGTAAGTATGTGACCTCTCTGGAAGTGCCTGCCAGCTTGACTTCCAGAATCCAAGAGACTCTGTGTTCTGCCCCCTCAGAGAGCCTTGGAGAGGGAGGCAGGTTCACTGGCCTTGCAGACACTAAGCTACATGTTCGGGTACCACCCTACCTTCCACTTAGCTCCTGCCACCCTTATCCAGTCCAACACTAGCTTTCTGAGTTGGTCTCAGCCAAGGACTAACTGTAGCCTGCTTAAGTGGGACATACTTGTCACGGAAGCCAAGAGAATCTCATGTGCTGGCTGTCCATGTTGGGAGGTTCAATAGGGAGGTTCAGCTGAGACTAGCCATGGAGCTGAGGAAGGGGATCATAGGGCTGGCAGCACCTGCCATCTGGGTTAAGCTCACCCTAGCTCTGTGGGACTGGTGTTCCCAAGAGGGGCTGAGACTGAAGCTCCCACCCAAGCTTTCATAATTGGAGAACAGAAGAACTAGAATTAGAAGTTGGGTCTGTGGTACTCTCAAACCAAGACCCTTCCCATGACACTGCTTCTTTTATGGTTTCTGGACAGCAGATCCTGGAGATGGAAAGGAAGGGAGGAAGCCTCTACCCCCAAACCCCATGTAGGAAGGTAGTGGGCAGGGAACCGACCCCTCACTATGTCCCAGGCCTTGACCCAGGCTCCTGGCTCCTCCCCACAACCTCTGGGGACATAGGAGAATGGAATTACGAGGTCTGTGTGACCAATGGAGATGTTATGCTCAGTGAGGTTAAGTGACTGGGCAAGGTCTCACAGCCTACTGTGTGGCCATGCTGGGCATGCAAGGCCCTAAGGCAACCCTTTGCTGTTACAACAATACCAGCACTTACATTACCCTGCTCTATCTACTGTGTGTTAATCCATCCAGCCTCTCAACAAAACCAGATTATAGGCTATTATTACTTTTGAGGTGCAGAGAGATACACTAGGAAGTAAGGACTGGGGTTTGAGCTTAGGTAGTCTTGCCCCAGGGTCTATGCCACTTATCTTCACTTTCTTATCCTTCTGCTTTCTTTGATCAGTTCTATGGTCCCTTTTAGGTCATGCTGGACCTGTCTTTTTATCCCCAGGGCACAACTCCATTTCACAATGGGGATACTGAGGCACAGAAAGGTTAAACAAAAGTCAGCTGGCTGGTGAGAGGCTGGGATTTGAACCCAGGCCATCTAGCTCTGAGCCCACATTCCCAAATACCAGGCCACACTGCCTCCTCTGACTTCCTGCGACAGTTGGACTGGAATGGCTTCCCAGGCCCTCAGAGGTTCCCCCTGTCCACTTCTGTAGCCTTGATCTCTACCACATCCCCCTTGCTCTCTGCAAGCCAGAAAAGCTTGTTCCTCTCTCAGGGCCTTTGCACTTGCTGTTGCCTCTGTCTGGAATGTGCTTCCTCTGGCCCTTCTTTCAGTGGTCTGACCCCAGGTCACCATTCTAGCTTCAGCTCATGTCACCTCCCCATGGAGGCCTTCTCTGATCCATGAGCTTCTCCCAGAGGTCCCTTCCAGAGTCATCTCTGCTATAAGACCCTGCTTTGTCCTTCACAGCATCACCACTGCCCGACGGCACCTTGTCACTGCTCACTGAAGGGCAGTCTGTGTCTACATCTCACTGGGGCAGGTCTGTCTTGTCTGTGAGTCCCCACAGTCCAGTGTTATGCCTGGCACATAGTAGGGGCTCAATTAATACTCGTCAGATGACTATTGAATTTGGAGAATGCTACAATCTAAATGTTTGTGTCCCTCCAAAATTCACAGGTCGAAAGCCTAACTCCCAAGGTGGTAATTTTAAGGAGGTGGGGCCTCTGGGTGGAGTGCTCATTAATGGGATTAGTGCCAATATAAAAGACACCCCAGGAAACTCCCTCCTGCCTTCTGTCCTGTGAAGTCAGTGAGGAGATGGCTGTCAGTGAGGAAGGGGGCACTCACCAGCCACTGAATCTGTTGTGGCCATGATCTTGGACTTCCTCAAAGACAAATTATATCCCAAATGCACCAACTACCTGAAAATTTGAGCTCCTTTCTTGCAGAAAAAGGAAGTCAAGTCACTTCTCTGGTTTGGAAAATGTCTCTTTAATGCTGTTTTCTAAAATAGAATTTTCCTGAAAGAGGCCATCTGTCAGAAGACAGCCCCTTTCCCCAGAGTGGTGGAAACACAGCTCCCTCTCACTGATCCTAAGGTGGCTGCCTCCAGACAATGGAAACCCATGACCATGGGACCCTGCTTTTCAGCCAGCAGCAGACATCCCTGGAGTCTTTCCCTGAGTAGAGCTGTGCCCACTTCTGATGTCTTGCTGGAGTTTAAACCCCTGAAGACCATGGATCATTACCCCTGTGTGAGGCATCCCAGTCTCCAGCCTTTAGAGACCTGAGATCCAGCCATGATGTAAAGAGCCTCAGACTAGTCTCCTGGAAGGAGTATGACCACACAGCTGGGATGAAGCCCAGGGAGCTCCCAGCCAACCCAGCCACCCCAGATCTAGGAGGAAAGCCAACTGGAAAGTGCCATCCCAGCCCAGCTCCCAGCTGAATTCAGCTTGTTAAGCAATCCCAGTCAACAACTCAGGAGCAGATGAGCCACCGAGCTTGGCCCAGCCAACCCATGGGATTATGAAACATAATCAGCCACTGCTGTCACAAGCCTCTATATTACAGAATGATAACGGATAATGGAAACAATCTGTGAGTACTTCTGTGTACATGTCCTAAAAATAAGGACATTCTTTCACATAACCCCAGCAGTCAGGAAAATTTAAAGTCAAGAAATTAAACATTGGTACAATGTTATTAGCTCATCCATAGTCCTTATGCAAATTTCACCTGTTGTCCCAGTAATGTCCCATACAACCTTTTTTCCCTCCAGCCTGGGGTGCTTTTAAAACAAATTTGCTTCTGTTGGTAGGCACGTTCACACATAACTGAAGAAAGTAGGACTGTCATCGATGAAATACACCACTTCTTGGAGTGGTTCAAAAAACAGGGATTGTCCACCCCCCAGGCCCTGGACCCTGCAGTTCCCCAAGGGTGGACGGGGCTTAGCAGGGAAGTTCCATTAAAGGGAAACAACTCCTTTTGCAGACTCACCAAACTGGGTCAGTTTCCTGACTTCACCCCAACTAGCTTTGTGACCCTACATGTGGGACCCATACCTAGAGCCTCAGTTTCCCACCTGTGAAAGTCCCAGCTTCCCAGATGCTGAGCTCAGGCAGAGCAGGGCAGGAGGCATATGCTCAACCAGTGGGCGTTTTCATCCTCCTTCTCCGACAAAATGCAAGTTTTATGGGTGAGCTCCATACATTTCGGCTCAGGAAAGGCTCAGTGCCCACAGATGGAAAAACAAACTTTTAGTTCTAAAGAAAACTTCACGTTCCAGGGACCACATTGGCTTTCCCGTCTACACGTGGTACACTAGGCCCCAGTGATTACCACGCCACCATGCCCAGAAACATTTATTGACCAAAATACAATTTCATTAGTGGTTTTAGAGAGACACAGAGACCAATGTGGCTAATGCAAACACTCCCAGCATACAATACAAATGACACCCCTCTTGGAATCTGATTTAGCAGTGCATGTAGCCGACTCCCTCCTCTCCCCCAAACTTTTATCCCTGGATTTCTGCTTGTAAATGTACTTTGGGGTCTGGCCTCTCTATCTGTCCATCTCCTGTATGGTGTCCTATAGAATTCATAAAGGAACCCACAGACCGCCCACCGCACAGCAGGGTCACAGGGGTAATTACAGGGCCTGCCGCTGTGAACATTCCAGACCCTTCTGCAAAAGAGGAAAGGCCCTGTCCTTTCATTAGTGTTTACTGCCTAGAGAACCCTCAGGGATGGGACAAGAGACCCCCAGAATGCTATCTTAAGGCCCACCGAGCCCAAAAAGGCACCCGTGAGAAAGGGGGTGTGGCCCAGGTGGTCTCCATCTAGGAGCTCATCCCAGCCACCTGCACTGTTAACCCCATTCAGCAGGTGTGATGTCAAGGCTCAGAGAGCTTATGGACCTTACCCAAAGTCAGAGCGCTAGATTCACACCCAAAGCATGGGCTCTGGAGCTGGGCTGCCTGGTTCAAACCCCAGTGGCGCCCCTCCTGGTATGACTTTGGGCTCTCTAGTCTAATGCCTGGAGGTTCGGTTTTCCCAGCTGTGAAATGGCAACAAGAGGATAGCTTTGTGAAAAGGTTGCCATGACAGGGCTTACAGCAGGGCCTGCCTTACAAGAAGAGTGTGTGGTCACACCATCTCGTCTTTAACCAACACCAACGTCCAAACATCATTAGACATAAACAATGTGTTTTTATTTTGATTGAGGTAAAATCCACATAGCATAAAATTAACCATTTTCAAGTGTGCAAATCGGTGGTATTGAACGCATTCACAACATTGTGCAACCATCACCACTATCTAATTCCAAGACATTTCCATTGCCCCAAAGGGAAATCCCGTCCCCATTAACCAGTCACTCCCCATTGTCCACCCAACCAGCTCCTGATGACCACCGATGTTCCTTCTGTCCTTGTGGGCCTGCCTAGTCCACATATTTCCCAGGAATGAAGTCGTACTCCATGTGTCCTTTTATGCCTGTCTTCCAGCTCTTGGCATCATGTCTCACAGGTGGATGGCTTGTGCTTGACTCCCGTTTTTTCTGGTTGAGTAATCCTCCTTTGCATGAATATGCCATCCTTTGTTAATCCACTCATTCATCAGCTGAGGGACTCTTGTGCTCCTTCTTGGCTATTGTGAATAATGCCACCAGGAGCATCACGTACATGGTGTTCTGTAGACACCTGTATTCCTTTCTCTCGCATAGATACCTAGGTTGTGAAATTCCTGGATCTGATGGTAATTTTATTTTTCACTTAAAAAAAATATATTTTATTTATTTATATGGCAAACAGAGGTCATTAGTAGGCAGAGAGGCAGTCAGAGAGAGAGAGGGGGAAGTAGGCTCCTTGCTGAGCAGAGGGCTCATATCTCAGATTCCTGGGATCATGACCTGAGCCGAAGGCAGATGCTTACCTTACTGAACCACCCCGGTGCCCCTATGTTTCACTTTTTTAGAAGTCACAGAATTATTTTCCATGGTGGCTGTACCATTTTACATTTGCACCAATGCTACACATGGGTTCTGGTTTCTCCAAGCCCTCACCAACACTTACTTTCCATCTGTTGATTACAGCCCATCCTTGTAGGTGTGGAAGGGTAACAACGTGGTTTTTAAATGAAGCTAAAATGTGGTTTTGGTTTTGTACATAAGCACTGTGAGCTCTGGAGACTCCAGGTCTAGACAAGTGTAGAGTCTCTCTGGGCCTCAGTTTCCAGCTCTGTCACAGGACCTGGTTGGTCTGGATTCATGTTTCTCAAATAACCTCTGTGGGAATGGCAGAGAGAAGGCGGACAGTTTGTAGCTAAGATGGAATTGTGCAGACCCCTTCTTGAGTCTAAGAGGAAGAAAATATGAGTCATTCAGATGAACTTGGCTCCATCTGGAGTTTTTCTTCTTGTATGTGAAGACTTATATACAGTGGTAAGGGATCTGGCCCTCGCTCCCTGGGGCTATCGTGTTAATGTCTTAAGGCAGAAGCCCAGCCTCTGAAGCCAGATCAGAAACACAGAAAGTCTCCTCCTGCTTGGTAGTCCAGGGTTCTCCAGCCAGTGTCACTGGCCCGAGTAGGCTCCAGAAACCCCGGTGGCCATGCAGAACATTCCAGACCCCTCTGTTTCCTGGGAGGAAACATGTTTTCATTTCAAGTGCATGTCTGGTTTTTGCCGCCATGCTTTTACTCTTGCTGCCCAGGGCACCCTTCATCACCTCCTTCACCCAGCCTGTTTCTACAGATTTCTGAAGATGGGTCAGTGCCTCTTCCTCCAGGAGGTCTTCTCTGATGCCCCGCCTGGATCATGGGTCCCTCCCCCATTGCCCATGACCCCCTCTGTCATGGCACTCTTTACCTTGTTTCATGTACTTTCTATTTAACCAGATTCCTCCACTCGGCTGTGAATTCTCTGAGTAGAAACTGTGGGATTCACACAAGATCCACGCAAGGCCAAGTCTGGGAGAAAGTGTGCAAAGGAGATGATGGTGTCCAGGCTGCCTGGAGCCTTGCACTGAAGTGTCCTCTGAGATCCAGCCCTTTCCCAGTGTATGCAGTCTGGGTTTTTAGGCGATCATGGTGCCTGATGCTGGGCTTAAGGAGACACTCTGCAGAGAATTTCAAGCATGGTAGAGTGACACTAGGAAACGTTAAGGGCTAACACAGAGTTGTTTGACCTTTTCTTACTTCCTGTTCCCCAGAGGCCCAGACTACTCCATTCTTGTCTTTCTGAGGCCTAGCGGTTCAGGGTCTCTTGACTTCTGTAAACTACCCTAAATATCGGAAATAAACATCATTTGTTTCACACGGTTTGTCACTTGCCTCCCGAGAACCCTGGTGGATTCAACCTATCCACACTTATTTCATAGATGCAATGATGGGTGAAGGAGTGAGCCCAGTCTGGAGGACAGAGATAGCCAATGGGCTGGGAAGGGCAGAATGCAGAGAAGGCACCTCCAGCAGAGTGATGGCCGCAGGCAAAGACCCCCGGGAATCCACGCGCTGCCTGGGGGTCAGAGGGATGTGAGGACTCCTGACTGCAAAACCAAGCCTGAGACTGACCGTTGGGCAAATCCCCAGCACCCACCTTGATGCAAAGAGCACACTCCATCGTCCTCCTCGGAGCATGGAGCTCATGGAGCTGCTGGAGGGATGTGTGCGAGAGAGCAACGCCTTTGCAAAATGCACATCCCAGAGACGCTCTTCCATTATCCTGGCCTCCTTTTCTTTGTGTTCATTGCGGTTTGATACAAAACAGAGAGATACCCAAATGTTCAGAGAAGCCTCAGGTGGCGGGAGTGGGAAGGGGCGGGAGCTAGGACCTGGACTTTGCATGATGCCCTTCTTCCCAAGTCTCCGATGGGGAACATGAGGTGCAAGACTGTGTCTGAGAAACCAAAGATCCAACTTGGCCAACAACATCTTATGCCAGAGTTGTCTTACTTCAATAAAAACGGACACTTTCTCCCTTAGGCCTTTCAAAAGGTGGGCTCCAGATGGATTAAAACCTCGGATATGAAGGTTACCATCAAAAGCCAAAGAAAAGAGTAAGAACTTGGAGAGGTGGGGCTCTTAGGCACTGTCACTGGGCCAGGCTGGTCTGGCTGCCCCCACCCCCAGGTCCCAGAGATCCCACTCTGGTGTACAGAATCATGTATGTTGAGCACTTGTCACATCAGTGCTGGGGTGGGGAGGAGGGGTGGCAGGACACTGATGCCCCCGTGGCACTGGTCTAGGAAACCAA
Organism: Lontra canadensis; assembly: GCF_010015895.1. NCBI lineage: Eukaryota > Metazoa > Chordata > Mammalia > Carnivora > Mustelidae > Lontra > Lontra canadensis. Next base: position 61,679,146 of record NW_022630995.1, on the reverse strand, counting down.
GGATGGGGACAAGCTGCTGTCTATCCCTCACTCACTGGGGACATGTGGCAGGCAGGACAGGGAATCCAGGTGGACTGCATCTCAATTTGGGGCTGGAAGCAAGGGGAACAAAGGGGACACCTGAGGTCACAAAGCAGGGCTTGCCTTTCCTGTTTTAATCTGGTTTTCACCACCTTCTAGCTACCTGAACTAGGGGCACGGGAAGCCCAGGAGCGTCTGTATTTTCGTCAGTGCTAAGGAGCAAGCCACAGCGATTGCAGCTGGCAGACTGGGGGATCAGGTGAGTCCTGGAGCAGCAGAACCCCCCCTGCCCAGCCCATGGTAGGTGCTCAGCAAACAGTGGTCACCAGTTGTCACAATCATGACATCTGCACCCTGGCAAGTCTCCTAGATAGGAAGGTACCAGCCCTCACTCCTCCGAGACTACCCACCTCCATCCAGTGTCCCCTGAACTGGTGGGCACGGAGTTCTTGATTTTGTTTACTTACGCTCTTCTAGTTGCCTTCAGCCTCCCTCCCCAGGTGTGTGGAAGCTGCGCCCCCCAGCCCTGTCCTGCCACAGGAAATGCAGCGAGGCTGATCCGGAGGCCAGAGTGGCCCTCTGCAGGGCCTGTTCCTTCCTGCCCACCCCCACCCCCACTGTTGAGGCCCTGATTAGCCTGGGTATTGGATGACCCCCTGCTCTTCTTCCCCTACCCCGCAAGGGTTAATCAGCCTTCCTGCTGGGAGGCTGGGCAGCTCGGAAGGAGGCAGCAGGGCAGCCTGGCGGCAGGAGGCTTTCATTACTTTGATGGGATACATGTGCTCGGCTTTATCTCCGGCCCTTTCTCCGTAATTCAGCGCTTGAACGTCTCAGCTGTCGGCCAGATCTGCAGACAATTGCTCGGGGTAATACTATCCGGAAAAAGCTGATAAAACGCAGATGTGACGAGGCCTCTGAAATTTGCGGTTTGCTAAGTGGTTTGCTGCGATGCTTGCCCGTGGCCTGGGCGGCTTCCCTGCGAGGCTGGGAACGGAGGGGGTGGGAGTTGAATTTTTTGTAAGTGAAAGGTTGAACAGAGGAAGTGACTGCAGAATTTTTTTTTCTAGAATTAGAAAGATTGGCGAATAGAAAGTGGAGGGCAACGTGACCATACCATGGGACTTGCCAGCAGGCGCCTGTGTGTGCCTTGGAGTGGGCGTGGTACAGGGGTTCCTGGGAGGAAGCCCGTGTGACCTTGGGCAAGTCACTTGACCTCTGTCCTGCACAGCACACTCAACCGAAAAACCAAAAACCTAATAACCTCAGTTGCTTGGCACATGGGATGCACCTGCAGGAGGTCAGGCACACGGTAGGTGCTCAGCAGAGGATCCTTCCACTCACCTAGGTTCCCAGATGTCCCTAGAAGGTAAAAGACCATGACGCTGACATGAAGATGTTGGGTCCCCTTTGGGTGGTAGGTGAGCAGGAGCCAGGCTGTGAGTCCCCAGAACCATGACTTCCCCAGCTACGGCCACTATGCAGGACCCCTGGGGTGAAACAGCAACCGCTGGTTTCTTCCTGGCCTGAAGGAAGGTTAGAACAGTGCTCCTCAACCCAAACGGTGTGCCCAAATCACCAGGGATCGGGCTAACACGTGCAGACTCCCATTCAAGAGGTCAGGGTGGCCAGCATTTCTCACTAATTCCCAGCCACGCTGACACCACTGGTTCCAGGACCAAAGTCTGGGGGACAAGTGGTGGGAGGACCTCAAGGCATCAGGCTGGAGAAAGGCTCTGGGCACTTCCAGTCCTTCCCCTCTCAGCCCCCCAGGGTCTCTGCTGACTGGAGAGGGCAGGCAAGTCAGGCTGGGAGGGAGGGGGACGACCTCCCCGCCTGGCTCCACGCTTTGCTTGCGATGCTTCCGGTGACCCCCCATCCCCTTTCCTTAACTGGCCAAGAACAACTTCCAGACGGTGGGTGTATCCACTCAGAGCTGTTCCAAACAGAGCCCACTTCATAGTGCCCTTCCCAAATTGCTTTTATGACAAAGGGAGAGGTACACAAATTGATAACGGGACGTGGTGCCCTGGAGTGGACTGGACCGCTCACAGAGGCAAATGCCACCACTGTTTCAGCAGAGGTTTCAAGCTCTTTTACAGCGAGGCTAAGGTGAGAAGATCCAGCACACGTCAAGCCCCACGGCTGGATGTTTACCTCTCATCCTTGAGGACAGCAGACCCATTTTCCGAGGACAGAAACCCAGGCCCTGAAAGGTTATTTGTTCCAAGTCACCTGATTGGCCCCCGGGGCGATCTGGGACTCTAACCCAGGTATATTTAGGCGCTTCTGGCTCCAAAGTTCACACCCTTGCGTCTGTCCCATGCTAACCCTAGACAGACAAACACGACTCTGGGGTCAGCGGCTGGACACTTGCGTCACATGCAGAATTTAGGGCCGCCCCTCCGTTCTTCCCTCCAGAAGGGCAGCCCGCCACCAGAGGGTCCTTTTGCAGTTCCCGCCTTTCGGAGAAAGAGGGCGTCCCTCCCCCTGCTGGGCCTGGGCAGAGCTGGTAGCAATTTTCCCACAATGTGTAAATTAGTCAATCTCCGAGTCTGTAAACGGGGGCCTTTGAAGGGACCTTAATGAACCACTCCATTAGGGCTTAATGATGGCTGCCTCCAGCATTACTGGACCGAGTGCCTTTTGATGTCTTGGGGGCCACGGGCTGGAGGCTGGACTTATCTCCATGCCTTGGCAGGCTTAAAAAAAAAAAAAAAAAAAAAAAAAAAAGGCAAAAGCCCCCTTAGAGAAGTTGAAAAATTTTTAATGAAAAAAGTTAGTCCTGGCCTGACTGATGTTGGCACTTCAAAGCCTGTGCACACTAAATTGGTGTAGACTGCTTAATTCAAAAGTGCTCCCTGGCCGGTGACAGCCCAATGGTGACAAAATACAATTGGCAACAGGAGCCAGGCAGGATCAAAGGCTGGCTATTGTAATAGTTTTGTTCCATGAAGAATTGCTTATTGTCAGGAGGTTTTTTTTTTTTTTTTTTTTAAGCCTTTTTTCTCTTCCTTCTTTCTTTCTCTCTCTTTCTTTCTTTCTTTCTTTCTTTCTTTCTTTCTTTCTTTCTTTCTCTCTCTCTTTCTTTCTTCTTTCCTTTTCTCCCCCCTGGTTCTAGCATCATCTTGGGACCCTCTGGTTCAGCATCAGTATCCACAAATACTTGTAAGGATGCCCTCGGATGATACATTTCAGCTCGCAGAGGTCATGGCTGCCTGTCCACAGCTCCCAAGTCTCATGGGCCCCGGTGGTCAGCGACACCATAAACCCGTTTTTGTGTTTCTCTTAGAAAAGTTTCTCCGAGGCACTGGAGGACAAAGCAGAGCTGGGACCTGATCCTTGGCCTGGGGATTGCTTTAGGATTGATTTCAGATGCAACTGGTGTCCACCTGAGCCCAGCAGAATGCAGGGGTGATGGTGGCATCAGAGGACCCAGCTGTGAGGTCCCTCTTGCCTACACCTAGCTTCTCCTAGCCTCAGTTTCCCCAACTGTGAGCCAGATGCTCATTTACTCATGCAAATATTTACTGGGCTCTGACTTAGGAAAATACCGCCTTGTCGGGCTGTTTCAGCGACCAGAGATGGTGGGCATAAGGGCACTTGGTATCTGGTAATGGTCCACCTCCTACCCCCTCGGCACCCCCACCCCTTTGGAGGATCTGTTCTGAGACTCAGGGCTGCATCTGGTTTCTTAGGCCACGGTCATTCTCGAGACATCAGAACCCCAAAGGAAATCGTCTTGTGAGTTATTTTCGAGCTTCTACTTGAAGGGAGCGACAGGTGGAGGGCCAGTTTTCTAGGCCTGGGTGTGAGTCCCCCCTTCTCTTCTCAGTCACGTTAGCCCCCAGACCCTTACTTTCTTTCTCTGTAAAAGGGGGATAATCCTCCCTGCTCTGCCAAATCTCATGAGTTTTTTTGTTTTGTTTTGTTTTTTTCTTCCTCTGACCTGACCCAAGGCTCAGACAAGGAAAAGATGCAGATCACTTTATAAATGGACAGAAGGCCATAAACATCCCCAAGTTAGTCGGGGCTATTTTCCAAAACAAGCTGGAGGAGGCTAGGGCTGTTTTGAGCTGGGTCAAGGCCGGGGATGACTGGGGACCATTAGGAAGCAAGAATGCTCCGGTTCCTTTTATTGCTTCAAATTTTAGCCACCAGGAAGCTGCCCCACGAAGCATACATGCTTCGTATCATTTACTCGTCTTGAATTAATTAAGAAGACGGGTATGGGGACAATTAGAGAAACCTTAGGCTGATGACATCTCCTTGGGATGGAATTTGCTTCTGCATCCACTTTGCCTCTCTCTCACATTCCTCCAGATATTGGCAGGTTTGTTTTTCTCCAAACCAAGTATCTCAGATATACGGCAGGGATGCCCCCAGTGAATCTGCAGACATCTGGGAGCACGCGCAGCCTGGGAGGGATGGGTTGGGGATCATGTCGATATGCATCTGTTCACTCGGACAGTGCGTCTTGCTTTCTATTTTAATTTCCTTTTAACCTAACTTCTCCTGCCCTCCCCACTGCTGGCGGACGTCCCTGTCTGTCCTTTGTTTTTTAAATTCCATTGGCACCAAGCATGCTAGATTCCCAAACATTTAAAGCAAACATTCTAGGGTGGTACAGTTCTAAAGCCCACCGGATCTCAGGGGTTCCAGCCCCACGTTCTCAGGGTGCTGTCCAAATGTCCACAAGACTTGCGAGGCCCGCAGTTGACTCTCAGACCAGCCCGCTCATCAGGCAAGGACACAACACTAGCCAGAGATCAGCCTGCTCACCATAATCATGCAGAAGTATGCATCAACCCAGCTGAGCAATTATGAATAATTAAATCAATTAGAGACAGTCTAGCACCAGGGATTATGGCTGCTCGGGTGTGGGCCTCTGTAATATTTTAACAGTAAATGCAAGAGCCCCCAGAGAGTGCTGGCAGGCAGAGGGGAACAAAAGCATGTCCAAATGCCAAGCCATGTTGCTTGGTGACCCTTCTCCGCTGTATCGGCGGCCTTCCCAAGGAAAACAATGGTAATGAAATGCCAATAAAATATTTTGGGGGCAAGTATGAAAGCTTCAAAATGAGTTAATTAAAAACGGATAAAACATGAGTCTCTGAAAGTATGTTGAGTAAATTTAGAGCTTGCAACTTGACAGCAGGAAAAGGTTTTCCAGCATGATGCAGAACGTTTTAAAGTGGCAGAGCTGGGCCAGTGAGTCTGGTCCTTCTAAAACCAACCTCTCTCCGCTTGTGCCAGGTAAGGAAGCTCAGGGGAGAGCTTATGGCAGGGAAGGCTGTCCGGGTTGCCACAGATCTGCCAGCAAACCTCTTTCAAGGTTGTTTTGGCGAGTGGGTGACCAAGAAGACTGTGGGGGGCGTGGGCAGCGAGCAAGATAGTCAGGTTCCCAAAGCAACATTTGCACCCTGAAGCCATTGGCAGAGCAAAAATCTCAACCCTGTTTCCTCTCGCTGAACACAAAGTTTGCACTCCAGAGATACCCAGCAAGTGAGGGACTGAGAGAATGATGCACAGTCAGGACTCAGTTCCCTAGGAGGGGACTAACCCGTCCAGCTGGAGGAAGTGAGCCCGAAATTGATGGCGGGTCCCAGGTCTTCTCGTGGAGAGTTGAGATCCATCTCTGCTGCTCCGTTGGCTTGAGAGCTGCTCCCAGAGGTGCCGGCTTCCCCGGTCCCACTGTCCCAGTAGCCTGCACATGGTAGGGATTTCACTGGTTAACTGTGGACAGCTAGGGGATAATCAGGGATATGACAGATTTAATGAAATCAATAGGAACATAATCTCTTTTCTGTTTTCTCAGTGGGTTGAGCCAAAGGCATAAATATAGCCCACTTTGGCCCAGCAGAGAGATTTGAACTGAGTCCTTCCAGACACAAAGGACAAATACCTCTTTTGAGTAATGATTTGTCCAGCTTTGCTGACTAGAGCATAAAGGTTATTTGAGAAACCCGAGAAATGCCACGTGTCATCTCCAGCGGGCAGAGTCCAGAGCCGAGCTCACAAGTGTGAGAAGTTTTGCTTTCCATCCTCTGCTTCTTCCAAGGTGCCAGCTCGTGTTTTGCCTTGGTCATTCCTCTCTACGGCAAGTTTGAGATCAGCATCCTTGTGCCGTACGTGAGGCTGCTGACACTCAGGTCAGGGGACTTGCTCAAGGTGCACGTAATGGGGCAGGCCAAGATCCCATCTCCTGTTTTTCTGGCTCAAAAGCCCATGTAAGCACACGTAGCTCCCACCCTATGCTGCTTCTCAGTGCATGCATGAAGAACATCATGCTAGTATCCCCAAGGATAAAGCTACCCATGATGTGCTTCCCCAGATGAATGAATCTGGGGTCCTCATCTGTAATCTTGTAGGGTTGCCCCCTGTGCAAACCTGATTTTTCCCAAATCCCAATGATCTGGACATGTGATTTCCCCTACCTTAATACTCTGGGTCACTCTCTTCTAGGGACTGGAGCTTTATCACTAGATAATTTTCGGCCCGCTGCCATCCACAAATAAGCAAACAATAGCTTCTCAAATGTATTCTCCCACAGCAGGCTCCTTAGCTGCCCAGACACCAGCCTTAGTCTGTTCCTCGACTATGAGCCAGATATGCCCAGAGAGGCTTCCATCTTCAGTGGTCACCTCGTGGGCCCACGCTGAGATCTTTTCTGCACACATGACCCTTGACAGAATGTCCTTGGTTCATATTAAGCATGAGATAAAAAACACCCTTATTATTGAGGCTTCCTGACTGCCAGTTTGAAATCTAGGGGATGATGAGCAAGGCTGCTCCCCTCCAGCTGAAACTTGGATGATAGTAAGGCAGATCAAAGCACCCTTTTGGGGCCCGGGGACGGAAGCAAGTCCACAGCACCCACTTAATTTGGCAGACCTTGGGGAAGCCCCGGCTCTGAGTGGCTCTTGGCTTCAGAGCAGAGGGAGACCTCTCTTCCACATTTTTGTGGCAATCAGGGGAATGAAGGGTCAGGAAGGACACCCTGGGTTGACAAACTCTCCCAAGTGGACATTGTCTCTGCTGCAGGAGGGAGTGGGTCACCTGCCATCAGGCTAATAGAATCCCACCCAAGCCTTGCAAAGCCCAGTGAGTTACATGAAAGGTGTTGCCATTTTATCAGGAATATTGGGGAACAAACGAATTTAAGGTGCTATATCTTTATTTGGTTTGTCTGACATGATAACAAGGAATGAGCAAATCCCAAGTCCATGTTCTTGCAAACACAGTCCGTTCCCTATTGTATTTTGCAGAGTCGAGGGAGGAGCCCAGGGATACCCCTTAGGGGCGACTTATGGGGGCAGGGGGATACCCAAGAGGACAGAGCTTAGGGGTCCACCAGCTCAGCTCTGCACCTTTCTGTTTTATAAACTGTGAGATTTGGGTACAGGAAGTTTAGAGTCCTTGGCGGAAAGGTCTAAAAGTCACAGCATGACATCACGCTATGCCCCCAGCAGACTTGTGGGGGGACAGACCCCGATAAATAACCCCAGGCAGGGCTACAGATGAAGAAGCCAAGCTCTTTGCTGAATAAAAAGGAAAAAAAACAAATCCCATTTTCCCAGGGTATGACAATGCCACACTGGCCTCCTGGGATTCCCAAGAGAGCAACAGCTTCAGGAACAGGAATGCTCCTTGCGTCTGGTTTACTCAAATCCCTCTGAGCCCTCAGGTCTCCTGGCTCCAATGAGCCTGGGTAACCTCGATCAGTCACGTCTCTCTGGGCCTCAGTTTCCCTATCTGCGTCATGAGAAGGTGGCCGGCAGCACTGCCAAGCTCCCTGCACAAGCTCAACCATCCTAATCCTCAGTTTACCTGTCCTCTTCCTGCCATCCCCTTGTCACTCTCTCCTGGCCCTCCTCCGGCTTCAGGGGCCTCCAGCACCCCCACCTCTGGCCAAAGCCCCTACAAATCCAGACTTCCCCTCCCCCCCCCATTTCCCTACAAGGCCACCGCAGAAAGCAGCAATGTGGACAGAAAGCAAGGATGTTTTAATTTACTCGATTAAATCACCATGTGGACAGAGGCTCGCAAAGGAATCTGCTCTACAGAACTTTTCGTTTAATAGAATTAGTTGAAACCAGATCAGCCGAGCCCCTGTTCCTGCAGGCCATCTGCCCAGACAGGGAAACAGCTTCCCTAAATAGAACCCCATGCTGCTCGGAGCCTCCTCTTAATGGCCGGCAGGGAGCTGCCCCCTGCACCCTCCTGTCTGTTCAAATGGGTTCAAGGTCCCTCCCTTTGGGGCCAGCCGAACCGGTGGAGCTCACATCCACTTTCAGCCAAGGCTTGGGAACTAAAATCAGACTCACATTCAGCTCCACCTGCAGAGGACTCCTGCCAAAATCGGGGACGGCACAAAGGCGATGCCAACACAGCACACTTCTAATCCAGAAAAGACGTCTGTCAAGTCACTCGCCTGAGCTCTCTAAGAAAATTAGATAAACTAACATTTACTCAGCATTTTCAGGTCTCCCAGGAAGTTTCCCACATGTTTTCTTTAATCCCTGGGACAAGCCTCCCGTAAGGCTCTTCCTTGTCCTTTTCCAGATGAGGGTCTGAGAGGTTTAGTGACTTGCCCCTGAGGCACACAGATGGGAGCAGGGACCCAGGCAACCCTAAGACAGCAGTCCGAGCATATGCTAGGCAGGCTGCCATCACGGTGCCTAGCCACTGGGACTGGAGACCTTTCTGTCCTCTCCTGCGCTGGAGCCCAGAGCTGCCAGTTCGAATCCTACCCCTGCCCTTACTAGTCACGTGACTTCAGGAAAGCCGTTGAACTTCTCCTCTCAGTTTTCTCATCCGTGGAATGAGAGAGGGAAATGACACCTCGCGCTCTTGGGGTCAAAGGAGTTACAGTCCTACAGAGCAAGCTGTCAGTATCCAAGACCCTCAAGGAGGAGGCTGCGCCATTTAGAGTGCCATTTAGAGGTTGGCAAACTCTGGCCTGCAGGCCAGATCCGGCCCATGTGCTTTTCTAAATAAAGTTTTATTGGAACATAGCCATACCCATTAGTTTACATATTGTCCATGCCTGCTGTAACAGAAACCGCATGGCCCGCAGAACCTAAAATATTTACTGTCTGGACCCTTACAGAAAACGTTTGCTCGCCAGCCCTTGATTTAGAGTAAGAGGGTTGTACAGTGACACCCTGCCCCCCACGCCCCACGCCCCACCCCCAAAAAGGCTGCGCAAAGGTGGGGGAGGAGAGAGGAAGTTGCTTAGGGAACATTTTATCCTAATTGTTAATGAGCTTGTTTAACCTCCCAGGGCCCCACTCCCTGATCCTTGAGAATGGTTCAGGTCTTACAGGTTTTGATGTGGCATTCCTGTTTAAAAAAGAAATGATTAATGTGCCCTGATTAGTCTGTCTTGAGGAGTTTAAAAGAAGGGAGGTGAGCGGGGATAAATTGTTCTGTTATCAACGGCCACTTTATAAGTCTGGGACTTCCACCGCGGGGAGTGGCTGCTGTATGGAATTGATACACATGGAGATTTATAAGGTCAAGTTTTATGAGCCTACAGATTCTCGTGGTGTATTACCACATCCTTATTACAAGCTCATGCTGCTGTCCAGTTAAACCAACGGAGCTAATATATTACTCCTGCCTGCCTGAGCCTCAGACTTGGAGGAAACAGTGCAAATAAAATACTGCCTTTGGGACTCAACCGCGTCCTGTTTTTTTCTGCACAAGTGACTTTGCTTGTTTCTTGCCTCTCCCTAACCCACAAGCTGAACCACCCCTTGGGGGTAGCCCAGGGGGCAGGGGTGGGAGACCCTTCTTCAATAGGAGGGAACAGCTTTAGGGACCTTTTGCAGATACTGCCCAGAGGGGATGTCTCTTCACTGCTGTGGCGCTAACAGGATCGTAAATTAAGGCTGGGTTGTTTGTCTTCCGGCCAAAGCTGTTTTGATGGAAAGGAGAAAGTCAGCCCGAACCAGGACAGGCTTGGTCTGGTTCAGCGTTGGTCCCTCTGCTCAGGTCCCTTGTGCCTTGAGCCAGGGAGAACCTGGCCAGGAGCAGGGCTTCAGGGGACAGAGGCAAAGGCACTTCAGGGCCAGTCCAGACCAGGCAGCAGGAGCTCATGGTCTGATGGTAGAGTGGGAGGGGTCCAGGCCCCACCTCCACGGCCAGAGCAGTGCGTGCAGCGGATTTCCAATCCCTATCTGATACACATCACACTGGGATGATCCCTTGCCCAAATACGCTTACTTGCTCCCCTTCTGAATAAATGAACAGATCTAAACACACACACACACACACACACACACACACACACACACCCCTACCTTGCTTCTGACGTCAAAGCAGATGCAGACAACAGACTGGCTGAGACGATACCCAGGAGTCTGCAGTCCCCAGAGTGTGAGGTCCTGCCATCTCATCTCTTCCCTCCTCCCCTCCTGCACCTACGCCAGCCTGGTGCTGTCAGAACACGGGTGCAGCAAAACCCTAGGCTCTCACTCCATGCCAGGGGCCAAGAGCAGACGAGTCCTAGCCGAAGTGACAGCCTCAGCAAGTTCTCACCCACTCTGTTCCCACTGCTCTGTAACCACAGGCAGGTGGTGGCCACTCTCTGGGCCTCGTTTCTGCATCCCTAAAATAAGGGTTCCCTTCTAGAAAGCAATTCAACTCTCCGTACAAAGAGTCTTCGATAACATTGATTGTGGAATTCTCCTCCTAGGAATCTATTGTATAGAAATAACTGGATATTTCGACAAAGATTAGAAATAAAAATGTCTATCACGATGTTATTTATATTAGACACTTACAGGTAACATAAACGTCCAACCGTGGGAACTGGTTAACAAACTTAGGGTCTTCTAGTCACTGGACTGCTAAGTAGTCATTAAATATTTATCTCTGTAATGAATTTGTAATGACATGGAAAAAAATCATGCTATCATGCTTGTGGGTAGAGCAGCCATGAGAGGTCTCTCAACACTGACCTCACAAAGCTGGGGCCCAGCTACCAGAAATCAAGGCTCCTGGGGGGAGAAGAGATTGCACACAGGGACTGGACCATACACAAACAAGCACTGGATGGGGAGGGTGTCTGGAAAGGGATCAGAGAGACAGCGAGTACTGGTATGGTTGCAGAGCGGCGGTCGGCAGAAAGACCCAAGAAGCCTTGTGCATTTGGTTGCTCAGCAGGATGAGGAAAAGGGAAGAGGGCTAGGGAGCCTGCCTCCTCCAGAGCACCTGCCGTCCCTGTGGAATTGCCTTAGCCAGGCTGCAGCACACCCGGTGGTGGGTTCGAGCCACGGTTGGCCAGAAGGGCCATCAGATGGGAAGATGAGCTGGACATGGAATGGAAAGCAGGGACAGATAGGAACCCACCATATACCTCTGAGCCTGTCCCCCTGTCTGAGAACCATGATCTTTGGTTATCAGTCACCTCTACTTTGCTTCTGCCTTCCACATCCCCTGTGAGATTCTCTCCTGGACAACTCAAACCCAGGACTACATACCGGAGGGGGCTTGGGGAAATGCAGTTTCCATCCACAGATGAGAGCAACAGAGCCAAGCCGACAACACACATTTTAGTAAAGCCATAATTCCACAGACAACTGAGGCACAGAGAGGTTATGTGACTTGCCCAAGGTCATACAGCAAACCCATACTGCCTGGACTGGTAGGTCTATTTTACAGAGTCTGAGGCCCATGCACAGCGAGGTCTTGCTCCTCTGTGTCCACGGCTGGGCACCTAACACAAAAAACTCACCTGGGCTGACCGTATTTACTGTTGATCTTTGAGTCAATCCCTCAGGGAAGGATGAAATTAACTAGGGTTAGGGTAGGGGCAGGAAAGTAACAGTTGTGCAAACTTCCGGTGTGATAAGCACGGAATTAGACACAACATGAGTGATAGAAGGAACAGGTGTTGGGTGTTTTCCATCTAGGATGACGCTAACCCCTCACAGCACTTCTCCGCAGCAGCTGCTATTATGATCCCCATTTATAAGTGGAGAAACTGAGGGCACATTCCTTGCCCAAGGAATGGACCGGTAGTTAGCAGGGCTGAGATTCAAACCAAGGCAGCCCGGCCCCAGAGCCCACTGCCACGTTCCCATTTCGTCCCACAACCTGGGATTTGCTCTCCCTCTGCCTCAGTCCCAACAGGATCTGAGTCTGTCACAGGCCTGGTAGCTCTCCAAGCAACCCCTTCACTTAGGGACCTGGGGACTCAGTCGGCTTCTAGTGGGTTCTCTGGGAGAGAAGCACACGCAGCGAGGAGGATGCCCCTGGACCTGCCTTGCCCTGGGGGTGGGGCATGGCTAGGAGGCGTGGCCTTCTTCCACTCCTGTCCTATTGGCCAGCACCCACCACATGACCACACACCTACAGGCCGGGGTAGGGGCTGGGAAGAGGATTCCCTGTACTTAGGAAAGGGAATGGGGTGTTGGGAAGGATTCCCACAGAACGCCTTTTCTGGACACCAGGTATTCTGTAAACAACTCATCTCAAACTGAGAGCAAACTCCCTGCAAGGGAGAGGACCCCAAAGCCCACAGGCCCCGCCATTTCTTTCTGCCCGGGGTCAGGAGGCTCCCATGTCCTCCCCTCAGAAACCCAACATGCCCCCGACCTGCTCCCTTCTCCCTGGCTATGCCCAGGCAGGTTTGACTCAACAAGTTGCCCAACTTTGAAAAAATAGTCCGGATGCCAAGATGACCTCCAGGACTGGGCGGGCTCTGTATCTGGGTAGTTGATGACACACAGACTACCCCCTTTCCAGTGCCTCTCTTTGCTCCTCTGTGCTCCAGGCCATCCTTCTCCTACCTCAGTCCTCCGTGTGCAAAGACAAGATGAGCCTGATTTCTCAGACCCATTGAGCTAAGCCAGGGACGCTTCCCTTTTTGAAACCTAAGGGAAATGTCTTCTCACATTTCTGTACCAGGAACAGCTGAACTTTCCTTGAGCAAATGTTGGTGTCTTACAGACCCTATAAATCTTGCCTCTGATCCTGTTTACCTTGTCGCTTTGGCCACAAGGAAGCACAGTCATCCTGGACGCTCAGCTGTGGCAAGTACTCATCCTCTATGGCATACCCTTGGAAGACCCAACTTAGTTTGGCTCCATCTGTTTTTCCTATTGCACCCAAATGCCCTCGTTTCTCCTCCCCTTTCTTATTGCTCTAAATATATCTTCCTACAATGTATCAGATCCTCCTTAATGTGAGGCAGAAGTCTAAAAATAAATGTAATATAAATAAGTCAATTAAACCCTCCTGCTCTAACATTCTGCTTCCTGCACCCCTTCCTGCACCATCCTTTCCCAAGGATGGCTCTAACACATTTCCTAATGAGGCCTATTAGTTTGTTAAGCATTCAACACTGAGCCAGACACATGGAGGGATGGCGAAGGCAGGGAGCCATAAGGCCGGACCATGGAGATCACCAGAGCCCACAGGGTCACCCAGAGGGACCTCATCACTTTTCATCTTACTTAGACTTAAAAATACACTAAGTGCTCTGGAGAAATTTTCCTACTTTTCCTCCTGCCCTTCCATTGTGTTGTGGCCTTATTAAGAGAAGAAGATCATGTCTGGAACTAAAAATGTCCCCATCGGAGTGTTTCCCACGGGCTCTGGCACCCCACCCCTCCCCTAGCCAGGGGCTGATGGGAGTGTGGCATGCCTTGGGTGGCTTGTCCACAGCTCAACCAAGGCTTCTGACCATGTAACCATTATCCCAGGGAGTGACAAAGCAGGGCTCAGAGGAATGGGAATTCTCCTCCTGGACCAGTTTGGGGGCATTTGAGATTCTTGCCTCAGACATGTCGAGGTGCTTCCTTCTCACTGACACTCCTGGGATTATTACAAGTTTGAGTAGGGGATACACACAAAACTGGGCCAATGTCCACTAGAGATGTAGCCTACAGGACTCAGAGGGCAAGACCCCCCCACCTCCGGGAACCTGGGTTAGAGACCAAGAGCTTAGACCTGAAGCTAAGGGCCATGTGGTCTCACCCACTAAGCCGCAGGCTGGGAAGCTGGAACGTGGGAGGTTGGGGGAGGTGACCATTCTATAAGGATGGAAAAGCCACGTGGGGGCTTCCTTCTGGAGACAGGAATTTTTTTTTTTGAGGGGCTCCAGATACTATTTTTTAAAGAGTTTTATTTATTTATTTATTTATTTGTCAGAGAGAGAGAGAGAGAGAGAGATCACAAGTGGGCAGAAAGGCAGAGAGAGAGAGGGAAGCAGGCTCTCTGCTGAACAGAGAGCCTCGTGCAGGGCTCGATCCCAGGACCCTGAGATCTTGACCTGAGCCGAAGGCCGAGGCTTAACCCACTGAGCCACCCAGGCACCCCTGGAGCAGGAATTTTGTGATGAATTCACTGTGTACCAGGATGGGCACAGTCGGAGAGCAAGAGCCCTAAGACTGAGGAGGTGGTGCCCTACTTCATCTGAGGTGTGACAACCACTGCCATAGTCTCCGACGGCATGGGTGCCGAGCTCTCATTAGGCTTATGTTGGGAAGGGGCAGGTAAGGGGGTACTTAACCTCTAAAGGGTGGAGAGAAAAGCAAAGCTCCTTCCCCATGATCCCCAAGATCCTGCAAGGAGTGGCTGAACTTCCCTCCTTTAAAGGGTCAAGGCAGGAGCACAGGAAGAGAAAGGTGGTGTGGGATTGCACCGATGGTCCTGATCTTCCTCCCCTCCCCATCGTCTTTGCCGTGTGACTTTGCAGGTCTTCTCCCCATCCCTGAGTTCACCCACATGACATGCATTTGCCAAAGGGATGTGAGTGAATGGGATGTCTGTGCGAGCTTGATAAAGTGCAGGTGTGTTTACCTCCTACTCTTGTTCTCTGGCTTTGCAGTGAGAGCAAGAGCATGCCAGGAGAGCCTGTGGCAGCATGAGATGCATAGAGCAGCCCAGTTCCTCCAGTTGGCCAGCAGAGGTCCCCCCTCCATCCACCACAGGCCACCAGCCTCCAAAAATGAAAGCCACTGACAGAGACCAGAAGAAGCACCTCGCTGAGCCCGGCCTGATCACCAAGCCACTCCTGAGAGAAAGAAATGTTGATTTAAGTTTGAAGGCACAGTGGTTGGGAGTGGCTGGTTATACTTGATAATTATGGCAACAAGTCACCAAGTCCCCTTACCAGGAGCTCATCCCAGTGAAGGACCCTAGTAAAATCTCACCCATTTTAAAGTGTTTTTTAAGGAATGTTTCAGATGCATGTTTCATATTCCAACGCTTTAATACAGTTGTTAACAATGATAGAAATGTAATTTTAAAAAACCAACACCAACTCGAATAGACAGAGAATCAGATTTTAGCACACTGGAGGCCACCCTGAATGTGTTATGACTTGGATGGCCAATCCGTCCAAGATTTTGTTCAGACTTAAGACAGTAAAGGGGGAGCAGGGGCTGTGGTGGGGGCAGAGGAGGGGTTTCTCTCTTTCCTCCTCTGGCTAATGAATGACGGGAGAACAGAGAGCAGACCTGGGGTTTTGAGAAGTGTTGCCATTTGCAACTACTCTGCAAATGAGCACTGCTTTCAATACTGTGAATGCAAGTGGACTTCAGAAATCAGAAATAAATTGGCTTTGGAGGCAAACAGGGCAAGTCTCACGCAGAACTCCGTATTTGAAATCATTCCCTATCCTCACTGGGGGTGGGGGGTTATAAGTAGATGTTACTATGGGCTAATGAGCTGCCCATGACACCACTCTGTTGTGGTCTGTGTTGTTCACCAGCACTCTGTATGGGAAGCACTGGGCGGGGACGTCTGGCTCTTGCCCCCGGCCTCCAGCCTCCGCAGCCCTGATGTGTGTTCACTGCCTGGAGTTGGGGACTGAGGCTGTGAGGGACGCTGGGGAGATCCCAAAGATGCTACGCTCCAAAGCTGCAGCAAACTTAGTGCTCACAGCCAGCCCCCAGAGCGGCTGTCCCCAGAGTGGCCTAAACTTTAGGGACATGGTTGCATTCAGGTAGAAAGTCCCTTTGCTGTCTCCTGGGGGTATAGTTGGGAGACTGACGTCCAAAAATCAAATTCAGAACAGAGCAGGAGGGGAAAATTAGTCTAGAACTTCAGTGCCATTAAGGAACTTGAGGCTTTCATTCATTCATACTTATTCACTCATCAGCAAATGCTACCCTAGTGCCTGGGATTCAGAGTCTGGTCTGATCCTCACGGAGCCCACATTTTAAAGGGACAGAAGATGGGGGACCTAGAACAGAGTCTGTTCTATTACTATCTCTATCACTGATTCCCACTACCAACCCATAAGGCAAGACTATTACCATCCCAATGATTATAAGATCGGGACTGTTATCATTCGCATACTACAGATGAAGACACTAAGGCACAGAGAGGTCAAATGACTTGTCCAAGGCCACACAGCCCAAGAATGGCAGAGGCAGCCCTCAGGCTCAAGCACTCTGGTGCCAAATCCCTCCTAAACACTACTCACACTGTCTCACGGGGCCATGTTGAGCGCTAAGGGGGGAATTCTTTTTTTTTTTTTTTTTAAAGATTTTATTTATTTATTTGATAGAGAGATCACAAGCAGGCAGAGAGAGAGGAGGAAGCAGGCTCCCTGCTGAGCAGAGAGCCCGATGCGGGGCTTGATCCCAGGACTCCGAGATCATGACCTGAGCCGAAGGCAGCGGCTTAACCCACTGAGCCACCCAGGCGCCCCTAAGGGGGGAATTCTTCTGAACAATTCTGAATTGTATTTGTTATTACAACTTCCCTCCCACCTCAGAGATGAGAAAGTTTGAGGTACAAAAAAGCAAAGTGACGGCAGGACTGTGATTTCTCAGCCAGCTTGGGTGTGGTCCCCAGAAGGTGGGGGCTAACTCCACTGCCCATTGTCCCGCGGGCTCCTTCTTTGTTCAACCCAAGCCGAACAAGAGCTTCTGCTCCTGCTGACATTCCAGGCCTGGGACCCCGCTCCAGCTCCGTGGTGCAGGTGTGAGAACCTGCTTTGTGGTTTGTGTGGCAAATTATGCCAAGTACAAGTGCACCAACCCAGAGCCACTGAAAATTCCCCGGGGGCCCTGAGGACAGTGCCTGGGAAAAACATTTGCTTTGCTGTTTCCCTGCTGTGCTCCTTCAAGATCCTGATGTGCCTGGAGCAGACCTGTGGCCTAGAGGAAGGCCTGAAGAGCTTGGGGACGCTTTCCTCCTCTCCCCTTATTTTGTTCCATCTTCATTTCCTAAAGGCTTAGGCAGGAGTCTAGTCTATAACATGAACTTGAGATTTGGCCCTGATGTAGCCCATTTGCAGCCAAGAAGAAAAGCTCCCTGCTTTTCACATAAACTGTTCTGCAAAGGTCTGCTCTCACTCTAGGTCCTCAGTGAACAACTCTTGCTCCAAACTGTCAACTTCCCAACAGGTTCTGTGAAGCCCCGAGTCTTCTCTGAGGACAGGAGTCCTGGAGCCATGAGGTAGGAATACAGAAGAATATCCATAGGCCCAGCTAGGGAGTTACAGGTTCAAGGGCCGCCAGGGTGAGGTCGAAAACCTTAGCGAGCAAAGCAAGGTCTGCATAAGGCAATAAGGAGTGTTGGGGACTGGGGTGGAGGGAGTGCCCAAGCCTGTCTCCAGGGCCAGCTTTCTCAGGTCTGGCTCAGAGCTGTTAGGCAGGAATGCAGACTTCATATACCCAGAGGGTTTTTTTGTTTTATGTTTTGTTTTTAAAGATTTTATTTATTTATTTGACACACAGAGAGGGAGAGAACACAAGTAGAGGGAGCTGCAGAAGGAGAGGGGGAAGCAGGCTCCCTGCTGAGTAAGGACCCCAATGTGGGGCTCAATCCCAGGACCCTGGGATCATGACCCGAGCCAAAGGCAGAGGCTTAACTGCCTGAGCCACCCAGGCACCCCTGCCCAGAGGTTTTAATTAGTCAGCCGAAAGTCTAGACTTTTCAGTGAAACTTCAGTTTTTTCTAGACTTTTTCTTTGAATTGTTCAATTTCTCAGTGATGGTGATTAATTCAGATTTTTCAGAGAACATTGCTGTTTGACAAAACACATGTCTGGGCTATTTCACAGGCCTTGGGCCACCACTTTGAAGTCAGGTGAGGGGTGCTGATGCCACTGCTTCTCTTAGGAGCAGAGGATCCTTGGTGACTCACATACTCAACATCACACCTCATTCTCTGGTGTCGGGTATGCTCGGGTATCTTCCCCTCTTGTCCTCACTCCCTTGCTGACTTCACCCCATCTCATGCTTTAACTACCAGAAGATGCTCCCTAAATTGCTCTCTCCAGGTGTTTCCTCACCCCTGAGATGCAGGCTACTTGCACTTTTATTTGGGTGTCTAATACCTCTCTCAAACTTAGCAAGTCTTTACCCCAACTACAGAGGCTTCCCTTCCCCTCAAACCTGTTATTTCTATCATCTCCCCCAACTCACTAAATGCCAATCATATCCTAGAACATCCAGTGGAGCCCAGCCTAGTTCAGCTAGCCTCCAGTCACCCTGCAGGTGCCTAATTGCTGTTTTAAGTCACCAACAATTTGGGGTGATTTGTTACACAGCCATAGCTGGCTGATGCACTTCTTGTGTGGTCATATCTTTTCTTCCTGCATAAGCACTTTTTTGCCACCATTTTCAACTTTGGAGGGGACATACTGTTCAACAATAGTCAAAAACAAGGGCATGGGACGCCTGGGTGGCTCAGTGGGTCAAAGCCTCTGCCTTCAGCTCAGGTCATGATCCCAGGGTCCTGGGATTGAGGCCCACGTCGGGCTCTCTACTCAGCAGGGAACCTGCTTCCCTTCCTCTCTCTCTGCCTGCCTCTCTGCCTACTTGTGATCTCTGTCTGTCAAATAAATAAATAAATAAATCTTAAAAAAACAAACAAACAAACAAACAAAAACAACAAGGGCATGATCTTAGCAGCATGGCAGGCAAGCAAGGTCATGGTGAGAAGAATTTAGAAGGGCTCTTTTAGCATCAGCATCATCTGAAATATACTCTCCTTTTGTTGACATGTATGTGTGATTCTGACATGCTATGGATTTTATTTGGGATGCAATAGGAGACTTTTTCCACTCCTCATTTTACTTAGGGAAAAATTATGCTATTTGAATTTATAAATATAATTTTATATTTTTTTCTTCTATAAATGCCAGACTAAAAAAAAAAGAAAAGAAAAAAAGTACTGTGAGACCCAGATAGTCTATAAAATTGGGGTATTAAGAAAACAAGAGGCATCTTCTGGGAAAACACTAATTGGGCAGTGTTCTGGGGGAGGGGAAGTCTGTATTTCCTCAACTCAAAGACACCATCAGTGATAAAAAGCATCACTGATTTGGTAAGAGATTTCCTGGGGAGTGAAGAAGCAGGACATTCCACATTGGCTCAGATTTTGGCATCCCAGATGCAGGGGAGTCAAACAGGCACAAGAAGATCCCAGAGTGGAGGGCACACATATGTGCTCACAGACACACATGTGCACAGAGAGGTGGCAGCTGTTCCCATTGAGATTCCCAGCTGATGCTGACAACTGTCTGGTCAGACTAAGTGTGTCCTTCCAAAGCACCTTGGATCACTTCAACTGAGATGACAAGGAAGGGTGCGGCCACATCACTTTGATCTGTGTTGGGCTCTAAATGGAAACACGTCTGAGCTTCCTGTCAAATATTCCCCTGAACCTCAGACTAGGGACTGGGTTCAGTCCCCATGCACACAGTTCCATGGATCCTGCCACAGAGGAACACGGCTGTCTGTGCGAAGAGCCTGGAGAGACTTCCTGAAGGCCACCCCATCCTCCACATATCTCTCTCACTGCCTGTTGCCTTGCTTGAAATTCCGCTATTAAGCTCTGGAATTTTTTTTTTTTTTAATCTGGAAGAAACCTTAGAAATTGTCAAGTTTTAACAGGAATGTAGAAAGTCACTTTCAGACTGGACAAGGGAGTGAAATGGTGGGTAGCACAGAGATTACCAGCAGCAGGACCTGCCTGCACCCCTAGGATGGAGGATAAATTGGGGGTACTAGTGGAGAGGGAGAGGGGGTCAGGACCACCTTACTGGGGACAGGACCACAGTGGCTTGGAGCCCATCACAGAATGGAAGCTGGGTTGTTCCGGAGGCAAGGCTGCTTCTGGAGATTCAAGGAGGAAGAGAAGGAAGAAAAGATACTCTATATCAACCTCCTTCCCCACATCTGCCCTTGAAACTCCCTCCAGAGCCGTGCGTCCATTGAACCCAGTCAGAATCCAGTTGATGGGAGCTCCAGAGTTACCTCCTGTGGGGATCAGCCCCTGGAGATACAGAGAACAGAGATGGGTGAGAAATGAGTCTGAATGAAAACAGATCCCCAATGTGGATGTATCCCATACATGTGTATCCCACCATGTCCTGTCATTTAGGATCATTACTTTATCGCTACTGTGAGCTCCAGAGGGGCAAGGGATGCAGTGCCATCCATCCTTGCATCCCAGGACCCAAGACCAGTGCCTGGGACATAGAATGTAGGCAATAAATATTGTAGGGGAAAAGAAGAGAATAGGGAGCCTGGATGCAGGAACAGAAGGATAAGTGTGAAATGAAGTAACTTCCTGTCTCTAAGGTTTCAGTTACCACTTCAGGAAAAATATTAGTGAGAATTGGCCTTCACTGTGCCTAGCATTGTTCCAGGTTTGTCTTTTCACCTTTATTGTGTATAATTAATTGAAATGTAATAACCTGAGCAGATTTCAAGTGCACAATTTGACTTTGACATATTCTTACACCCGTGAAATTATCCCCACCATCAGGAAGTAAACATATCCAAGGTCCTCAAGATTTCCTTGTTTCCCTCCTGTCCTCTCCACTCCCAACTCGAGACAAATGCTGATCTGCTTTTTGTCACTATAGATTAGAAAACATTTTCTGGGGGTACCTGGGTGGCTCAGCGGGTTAAGCTGCTGCCTTCGGCTCAGGTCATGATCTCAGGGTCCTGGGATCGAGTCCCGCATCGGGCTCTCTGCTCAGCAGGGAGCCTGCATCCCCCCTCTCTCTCTGCCTGCCTCTCTGCCTACTTGTGATCTCTCTCTGTCAAATAAATAAATGAAATCTTTAAAAAAAAAAAAGGAAGCATTTTCTGGGATTCCATGTCAATGAAATCATACATGTGTACTCTTGTTAGTCTGACATTTCACTCAGTGAAAAGCTTTTGAGATTCATCCACGCTGGTGAACTCATCAATAGTGCGTTACTTCTTATCTCTGACTGTATTCCACTGTATGGATATATCACCATGTGTTTATGCTTTCACCTGTTGACAGACATTTAGGTTGCTTCCAGTTTCTGGCTGTTACAAATAAAGCGGCTATGGACAATTATGTACAAGTGTTTATGTAGAAATATGCTCTCATCTCTTGGGTAAATATTTAGGAGTAGAATGAGCAAGCAATGTGCTAGGTGTTTGCTTAACTTTTTAAGAAATTGCCAAATTGCTTTCCAAGGGGTTGTCCCCTTTCATAGTCCTGCCACCTGTGTGTGAAAGGCCATCTTTGCCAAAGCTTGGGATGGCTCATGTTTTTAGTGGGCATGTGGTTGTGTATCATTGTGGTTGCAATTTGTTTCTTTAATGATTAACAATGGGGATCATTTTTTTTTTAAAGATTTATTTATTTATTTATTTGACAGAGAGAGATCACAAAGCAGGCAGAGAGGCAGGCAGAGAGAGAGGGGGAATGCAGGCTCCCTGCAGAACAGAGAGCCCGATGCGGGACTCGATCCCAGGACCCTGAGATCATGACCTGAGCCGAAGGCAGCGGCTTAACCCACTGAGCCACCCAGGCACCCCGGGGATCATTTTTTAATACGCTCACTTTCCATATGACATTTTCTTTGATGAAGTGTCTGTTCAAATGTTTTGCCCCATTTTTAAGTTATTTTCTTACTGATTTTTGAGAGCTCATCATATATTCTAAATAGAAGATCCTTACCAATACGTGATTTGCAAATATTTTCTTTCAGTCTGTGGCTCGTCCTTTTAATCTATTAACAACATTGTTTTAATGTAGTACAGTTCATCAATTTGTTCTTTTGTATATACTATGCTTTTGGTGTGATACTTAGGAAATCTTTGCATATGTCACGGCCACGAAGATTTTCCATGGTGTTTTGTTCTAGAAGTTTAGGAGTTTCAGGTTTTACATTGAGGTCTACAAGTTAAATTATCTAAATGGTGCAGGGTATAAATTGAGACTCGGTTTTTTGCATCTAAATATTCGACTGTTCCAGGATTATTTGCTGAAACTGAATTGCCTTTTTACTCCTTTGCTAAAATTCATCTGACTGTGTATATGGGTGGGTCTATTTCTAGACTTCTGATTCTGTTGTTGGCTTTTAAAAATCTACTTGTCTATTTTTATGCCAATAGCGCACATTCGTGTTGCTGTAGTTTTATAATAATTCTGAAAATCAAGTACTGTAGGTCCTCCAGCTTTCTTTTGAAGTTTGTTTGGGCTAGTCTAGGTCCTTAGCAATTCCATATGAATTTTCAAATCAGCTTGTCAACTTCCACAAAAAAAAAAAAAAAAAAAAAAAAAATTCTCCTGGGGTTTTGGCTGGGATTGCACTGGCTCTATAGATTATTCTGGCAATTACTAACATCTCAGCAATATTAAGCCTGCCAATCCAAACACATTATAGCTCTTTGTATTTATGTCTTTTTAAATTTCTCTTAACAGTGTTTTGTGGGTTTTTAAGGTACAGGTCTTAAACATATCTTTTGTCATTGTACTACTAGTAATTTATGCCTGTTATCCTATTGTATGTGGCAGGGTTGACCAATGGGCTAAACCTCATCCCACGCCTATTTTTGTCATGAAATTTACATTGAAACATAGCCACACCCATTCATTTACATATTGTCCATTAGCCCCCTCCAACTTCTGCCCTACAACAGGAGAGTTGAGGAGTTATAACAGAGACTGTAGGTAGCTACAAACCTAAAAATGCTACCATCTAACACTTCACAGAGAAAGTTTGTTGACTCCCATACTCTTTTTAAATTGCAGTTTCTGATTGTTCGTTGCTACTATATAGAGATGCAGTATACTGATATGAATTGATCTTGTAAGGTTAAAATTGTTGAAACTCACTTATTAGCTATAATAGCTTTTCCCTAGATTCATAGGGTTTTTCTGATCTTATTATCTGAAAAAAAAAAAAAAGACAGTTTTATTTTGGTGCCTCGCTGGCTCAGTCGGTGGAGCAGGCAACTCTTGATCTTGGAGTTCTGAGTTCAAAACTACACTGGGTGCAGAGATTATTTAAAAATTAAATCTTTTTTTTTTTTAAAGATGATTTTACTTTTTCCTTTCTAATCTGAATGCCTTTTATTTCTTTTTCTGGCTTTATTGCAGTAGGTTAAATCTATCATGATGTTGAATAGAAGTTGTGAGAGTGGTCCTCCTTGTCTTTTTCCTCATCTTAAAGGAAAAGCATTTGTTGTTTCTTCATTAAGTATAAGACTAGCTATAAACTTTTCTTAGATGCACTCTATTAGCCTAAGGACAGTCCAATGTATTCCTAGTTTACTTCGATTTTCCAAAAGATTCTCATGTACTAAATTACCCAATCCTACCATCCTTATGTGGTAAGTACTGCTATTACCAACATCATACAGATAAGGAAACTGAGGCATATATAAGAAAATTGCCCAAGGTCCCATATGAGTTAAGGGGGTGCCAGAGATTTTAATCCAGAAACAGGACATGACGAGGTCCCTTCCAACACAAAAATTCTGGCAGTTTGGATCAGTTAGAAATGTACTGGACTCCAAGTAACAGAATATCTATATTGGATTAAGCAGCAGGGACCTTTAATCGTCTCCCATAATATTAAGTCTGGAGGAAACAGTTCTGTATTGATACAGCAACTCAAGGTGTTATCAAGAATCCAGGCTCTCTCAACCTTTTTTTGCCACAATTCACAGCTTATGGACTTTTCATCCTCCTGCTTGTCTCAAAGCTGCAAGGTAGCTGCTACCTATAGTTGTGAGGTCCAGACATTACAACTGTGGTTGAAGATCAGAAGTAGAGCATGTATATTGGAATGTGTAGGGGTATGAATGGGAGACATCTGACTCGTGCCACTATTATCTGCTTTCAAGGAGCAAAGATGTTTTTACTAAGTTTCGCCCAGCAGACATCTCCTTGGTCTCATTGGCCAGCACTTCCAGATGAATGAATAAGCAGGTAATTAAATAAACAAACAAACAAACAAACAAATATATATACACAAGTACATATATATCTAATATAATGTATGTGTAATGTAATGTATATGTAATGTAATATATAATATAAAAATATATAAATAACATATATAATATTTATATATAACATATATACTATTTATATATAATATTATATATTATAATACTATTATATATAACATTATATGAAAATAGTATAAAAATATATAAATATTTAATACTTATATAATATATAATATGTACATATTTATAAATATATGTTTCTGAAATATCTATAATATAAAATATAATATAATGTATATGTAATGTAGTGTACATTTAATGTGATATATATAATGTGAAATATAAATACTAGTACATACATATATATTAATAGAAAAATATAGATTTGGGAGCAGGTTTGAATCCAAGGCAAATTTGAATCCGTTTGAGCAAATTACTTAACAGCCTGGACTGCCTGGAATCCATTTCATCACCTGTAAAATGGGAGAGGGGAGTACTTGCCCCAGAAGGCTCTTGTGAAGGATAGATATAGGAAATTATGAAGTCTTTTGAACCAAAAAGTACCTGATGAATGTGTGAACATGTGTTGTGATGGTTAATCTTTCTGTGTTAACCTCCATTCCCTGAGGATAGGGACATTGTTTAACTTTTTCATCACTGTATCCCAATCCCCAGAAATGTCTGGATCCTACTGGAGCATAAATATTTGTCAGAGAGATGAAGGAATGAATGTTTACATACAGACCCGTCAAGCGCTTAACTAATTAAGTGAATTGTGGGTTGGTTTGCTTTTTCCTTTACCAGCCTATAGACTTCCCCAGAGGGGACACCCAATTTAGGACCATTCATGCTGTATCTCGGTCTCTGGGGTGAACTAGAGACCTTTTGCGGTATGACAGAAGGGAAGATAAGGAAGGAGGAAGAGGGGCGGGGAGGGAACTAACATTAGTTACCACACCGGTTGGTCCCTCAAGCCTTGCCTGAAGTAATTGCTAAATAAATGATGCCCTGCTACTCTCCCCGGAGCATGCTAGAAGTGGCCCCATCATGTCAGTGCCCGAAGCGGGCCCGGGCGGTGGCAGCCTGCCCTGCTGAGGGGCCCAGGCATCCCCAGAGAGCATCTAAGGCATAGCACGGAACCCCACTTGCAGGCGGAGTTGAAGCATACCCATGTGTCGGGTGGAAGTTGTCCAAAGTCTTCGCCGGAAGGTAAAAAGGATCATTTCATTTAATAGATTAAGCAGCTGTCTTTGCATTAGAAGCAATAGATGCCAATGAACCATTTTAATGAAAAATTCTGGAAATTTTTAAAAAAGAGAAATGCATTGTCTTGTGAAAGCCACAGAAACATAGTCAACCTCTATGGGCAGGGCAGCCGGAATTTGTTCCCCCGGGCGACTGGGACAGTCTTGCAAGTCCACGTCTCTCGTCTCTCCTTTATGCCTGTGAAAGCACTCACTAGAGACAGGAAGTGCCTCTGACCCCTCCTGGGCTTTGCCTCTTTAAATAGAGACCGCAGCCAACAATGGAGGGGTGTACTTCAAGAAATCCTGGTTTCAGCAGCTGATTGGCTGAGCTTGGTCACGGTACACTTGCCGACCAATCAACAAACAACCAGCCAAGGGGAGGAGTCATGTGGGAAAATGGCTGCCTCTAGAAAGCACTCTTTGAGGGAAGGAGATTCCCGGAAGCAGAGGGGAGATGCTCTAGGAGGTGGCATGGGCGGGGACTGAGTGGACAAAACAGGGTTCCCTCCATGGCTGTGGAGGTGCACCTCCTGTGTGCCTTCGTAATAACTTAGAAATAATAGCTAAGCATTTACCAGTTATTCACTACTGTGCCATCTGCCTTGCGGAGCCAGTCTCATAAGAACTCCATGAAGTAGGGCACCTAGGTGGCTCGGTTAAGCGTCTGCCTTCGGCTCAGGTCATCCTGGGATGGAGCCTCACATCAGGCCCCCTGTTCAGCGGGAAGTCTGCTTCTCCTTCTCTCTGCCTCCCCCCACCCACCCCCAGATCCTGCTCGCTCGCTCTTGTGTTGTCTCTCTCAAATAAATAAATAAAATCTTAAAAAAAAAAAAAAAAAAGAACTCCATGAAATATTGTTTCCCTCATTTTCTAGTGGAGGAAACTGAGGCAGAGGTCAGGCACCTTGCTCAAGGTTGCTCCCCAACCCTGCACTCTCCCTGTCCCTGATAGGCAGCATTGGAATCCTCACTTGTCACATGAAGGAATCCAGGCTTCAGCGAGGTATTCAAGGCCAGGCTCTGGGGTGGCAGAGCCAGGGTTCCAAGGATATCTGGGGAGGTCTGGTCTCTGGCTACAACTCTGATCTGCTTTCTGCTCATTTCACTTACCGATGGGGAGACCCAGGTCAGGGATGTGCCAGGTCTTGCGAATGTGGTTGTTCTGATAGACAAAGGAATGACCCCAAAGCAAGCAGCCCCTCAGTTGCTAAGCTATTCAGGGCCCCTTGTTCATAAAAGAAGGAAAATCTGCCGTTCGTGGTACGGAAATGTAAAGCTTTTCTCGTTCTTCCAGGCTCTCTCTCAGCTTACTGTGGTGTTTTTTTAATCTGCTGTTTATGAGATTCTAAGTTAAAAAGGCTTTTAAAATTTTATGTTATTAGCATAAATTTTATTGTTCATCTTCAAGGTGTGCAGTGTTGGTTTTAAATGCAAATATAAGAGCACTTAAGTCCTAGATGTAATTTCAGGAGTTACACACTTGTATCTCCTAGCTCATGCATATGTCTTACCAGAACAGTGAGAACATTGCACAAAATCAACTCAGCTGTACTTACTTCACTTCCTGACACGTGCACTTTCTTCCCTACTTTTCACCTTCAACTTGCTCACCAGTAAAGAAGGACAGAATGGAGAAAGATCCATGGGTTGGCCTGGCTCTCCTTTTCCTTCAATGCCATCGATTCCCGCAGAGGCATCTGGCCAGTACAGGGAAGAACATGAGTGAGAAAGGATTGCGAAGGTTGTTTCCATTTCTTAGAATGTCAGTGTCTTCTTTTTGCATTTGAAGCAAGTTCTGGTTGAAAAAAAAAAAAAGTGTGGTTCCTTGGAGCTATTTGTACTCCGAGTAAGTCTGCCCGTAGATGTAATAAGCTTACCTTGTTCTTGCCTTGAGTTCTCCCAGACCTTGCGCACAGGTGGGTCCATCGGAATTCTGCACTATTGGAGTCTCACAGATGCTATATGCAAAGGGGGCAGCAAAAAACAGCAGATTATGTACCTACTGTATACATCTCTGTTCCTGCACATGCTCCACTGTCCAGTCAGACTTCACTGACAAAACACGAGTTCAAAATAAAATCAGGACCTCACATCGCCCAGCCTTGGTGATGGGCAGGAATGTTTGGGGTTCTCCTCTCTGCTCCGTTCCCCAAAACTTCCACTGTCTCAGCCTTACCAAACTCTGCTCAGGTCCCCAAGCAAGCCTCCACACCGTTGCCTGGGCCATTCCCTCTGCCTGGAACACCCTCTCCTCCCCTCTGATGTGTGAATTCATCTGCCAACGCCTGGGAACTGTACCATTACCTCCTGGGAGACTTCCCTGACCTGTTCAAGCTGAGCTGACCCTTCTTTCTTCTGCGCCTTCTCCCCTCTTCCCTGCTTCTTCCTAAGACACAGCTCTGTGCAATGATGAGAGCTGGGTTCTGGAATCTGATGAGGTTCAGCCTCCCACTTACCACTAGAGGATATTCGTCAATGACTTAGCCTCCCTTAACCTCAACTTTCTCGTCTGTAAAATGAGAGTGAGACTGATTCTAGCACTGAAGAGGGTTGTGTGCCAATGAAAGGGGAACCCACTGTGGGCTGCTTTTACCCATCCCCCCCGCCCCCGGGACCGTGAATTAATTTATTCCATCTTGCATCTGCACTTGCTCCCTAGGATTCATGTTCATCACCATCCTTCCTCAGCCCAGCCTGGGCTCTTCCCAATACTGTGTGTGGACTCTCCCCTCCTCTTGGGAGTGACATCTCCAGGAGGAGAATTCCCCCCTCACTCTGGATTTTCCTACCCCCCCCCCCACCAATTCCCACCCCTGAAGCCAATCTGCCTGCAGAATTCAAAGCAGATTCCTACCTCCTTCCTCATTTTCCATCCACCCCAGCTAGAATTCCCTTCCTGCCAGTCCCTCAAGTCTCTGTCCTGGGCTGATTTGCTGTTTATGCTCCCGGTTCTCTGTTTACATTGGCCTCCCCTCTCAGGCCTCTATCCACATTGTTCCGGAGCCCACGCCTGCTCTCCAGCCCCTACTTACTCAGCACCCTAGGGCAAGCGCCAGTTTACTTTCACAAACCTTAAGCTAAAAAAAAATAATAATAATAAAGCCCACCGCAAATGCCAAAACCTTCCTCGAAGCCCAGACACCACACCATAATCATCTGGGGCTTCTCTACATAATCACGGGTCTTGCCAAGTCTCTGGTTTAAGGGTTGGGGGAGGGAATACAATGTAAATATATAACATATTAGACTATTAGGAATTTTCAGTGTTGATTCCAAATTATTTGCAGCCTGAAAAGAGGCGGACAACCCTGGGCTGACATCCTTTCTCTCTGTCCACTTCCTGGCAAGCCCTGGGTGAGGAGGGGGATATCCCTGCAAGCCTCCATCTTCTTATCTGTGAAATGGGTGGGTCTGAAGGAGTCCTGTAAGGACAACGTGATTGAAGGAAAATGAAGGGTGGAAGCCAGCACCCAGGACAAGGTAAACACGGAGCCCATATTCATCTCCCCCACTCTTGAACGGACTTGGAAAAAAGAGCAAGGGGAATGGGCAAATCCTTTACAAGCAACCATGGAGGCACCAGCAAAACCCAAAGGACGATTATTTCAAGCAGGAACGTGGACGCTACTGGAAGGTCTATGGGGTTAGGTGAAGCCAGCTTCTGAGAATCTAAGCAGCTCTGAGGGGAAAAAATAAATTAAATAAATGGTTTCTCTAATATGGGGCCATCTGGCGATTTGATAAAAGTATTGGGTTTCTCAAGGCAGTCCGCGAGTGCTCCCTGGGCGCCACCGTTTATGGCTTAAATATAACTCGCATGTGGAACCAGCATTACAAATGGGAAACAGCAGCTCCTGAGCTTGTTCCCTAATGGGGGCCTTTCATCACCCAGTTACCCTTAAGCGTCTCCCTTCCCATTGTAATTGGCCCTAAATGAAAAGCATTAGTCCCGTCAATAAAAACTAATGGTTCTACTTACTAAAAAGAAGGGGGTGGGGACAAGAAGAGAGGTCTCTTTAAAAGACAGGAAGGGACTGGCGTCGCCTCCCTTCCGGAGTTTCAGGGTTTGATATTGGGGTGCAGAGGGCCACAGTGGGAGGAAGAGCCCCTCCAGGAGCCAGAGCCTGGGTCTCCATGCTGGCTGTGCTGTACCTTGCTGTGTGACCGCTCACGGATAGCTCTCCTTCTCTGGTTCTCCCTGATCCTTGTTAAAGTGGGTATAATGAGGCCACTCTGCTCTGCTCACAGTAGGGCTGGTTCCAAGGATCAAAGGTGAAGCTGGATGGGGAAAGGCTTTGAAACTGTAAAGGGCTTGAGCCCTGGAGGAGTCATGGCAATTTTATCCTTCCTGGAGATGGGAGCTGTCCCCCAGGCATTTCAAACCGTCTTCTGCCAGGGTCCAAAGAGAAGCTTGTTCAGGGTCCCTGTGCTCCATGCGGCCTCAGGCTGCCAGGCCCACAAAGAGAGGCTGTTTGAAATTAAACTGAGAAGACATTCTCCATCGGGTGGCTCAGGGGAAATAGTTATTTATTTGTTTGCTTAAGACTTTTCAGAAATGGTCTAATCCTTACTTGGCCACCAGCCATCCCCCTGCTGTGCCCTGCCCCCAACCGTGCACAAAAGTGGGAAAGGTGTGTTCTCCAGGGAGCGCCATTAGAAGAGCCTGGAGGTGACATGTCCAGGAGCCATCCAACATTTTAAACAACCCTTATTTCTGACTTGTCAGGCTGAGCTTCTATTTTGCTCTCGAACCGTGGAGGAGAAAAGTATGGTGCACGCCTGCTGGAAGGTACAGCCCTCGGGGCCCAGAGGCAGGAAACACACAGTGGCAGCTTTTGCTGTGAGCCAGTCCCCTTGCCAGGACTGAGTGGCCGCGTGGTGTGTGCTCCGGCCAGGGTTCCTGCCGGCCTGGCTTGCTTTCCCACTTCTGGATGAGCACATGGAAGCTCATCCTCGTGATGAGCACATGGAAGCTCATCCTCGTAGAGGGAACGAGGTGAATTCACCTGGAGGCAAAAGAGGTAGTAG
The DNA here is from genome assembly GCF_010015895.1 of Lontra canadensis. Classification (NCBI taxonomy): domain Eukaryota; kingdom Metazoa; phylum Chordata; class Mammalia; order Carnivora; family Mustelidae; genus Lontra; species Lontra canadensis. Next base: position 61,648,651 of record NW_022630995.1, on the reverse strand, counting down.
ATTCAGACTGGGAGCTAAACAGGTGCTCTGTCCTTCCAAGTGGCTTCCTTAGGACACTGGGTAATCCAAGGGAGCCACCTCTGGGCTGAAAGGCAGACGCTGGCTTCTGCATCTACATCGCGGCACCCTCACCATCCTGGAGCACAGCGTCCTGTTTCCCAACACCAGCGCTCATCCTTCTTTGCCTGAGGGCTTTCTCTGGCTGCCAGGGCCAGAGCCACAGGTACTGGGGTTCATGCCTCCCCAGGGTAGCAGGAGTAGGAGGCAGTGCCTCAGGGAAGTTGGGGTGTAAATACACCAACTCCCTCTCCTTTGCATGGGGTAACTTTGAGTTGGCTGTCCCTACTCTGTCCCAGAGTTTCCAGTGGGCATGAGCCGAAATCCACTTTATAATGTTTTTCTCATTGACAGTCTTCCCCCCAAATCAGTGTCTCAGGCTCTGCTCCAGAAGAATCCAAATGAAGGTGTGCAGGTTGGGGCTGGGGGAGCGGACATGACAATGGGGCATCCAGTGCTGGGCAGATGCGAGCCCAGACCAAGGCTAAAATTAGCCTTTCCTCCATTCATTCAACACATACTGACAGATGCCTTGATGGGCCAGGCCCTGTGCTGGGCACGAAACAGAGACAGTCTCTGACCTTCTGGAAATCACAGGCCACTGGGGTTTCCATCAATAAACAGTAAGCAAACAGACTGAAAGCAGTGCCCAAGTACCCAGCAGAGTGGGCTTGGGTCTCCTCCCTCAGGGGAGGGGACGCTTAATGGGGAGACCTAAAGAGAGGGAAGGCCCTGTGGAGAGAAGAAGCATTCATGGGGCAGAGGACAGAGATTTATACGAGGCAGAAGCCTTGACTTGTGTTTGCAACAGTGTTGATGTGGAGGTTCAGACTTAATGGGCATTTGAACCGGACAAGTAACCGAAACGCTAGTTTAACCTGCGTTGCGTGGGAAAGAGGAAATACCGCCCAGAGTAGCAGGTGTGGTTTGGGGGACAGCTGGAATCGAGGATCAGTTGGCTCTTGCCTCTGCGGTCCTCTTGGTTCAGACCCTCCTGTTGACTATATTCTCAGACCAGCTCTTCCTCACAGCTGGAGAGCGCATGCCAGATCCACTCGAATTTCCAGCAAAAGGCTGAGCATCCAGTCATAGTGGTCCACGTAAGCGGTTCACCCCAGTTAGTACATCACGGGCTTAGATCTGGGTCATGTGCCCACCTCCCTGCCCAGGGCTAGTGATTGGGGGATGCCCTGGGACTCCCCTGCTCTGCCCAACAGCTTGCTGAAAAGGGGAAAACAGTCTTCTTGAAACACCACAGAAATGGCTGAAATTAAAAAGTCTGACAGCGGGGTGCCTGGGGCTCAGTCGGTGAAGCGTCTGCCTTCGGTTCAGGTCATGATCCCGGAGTCCTGGGATCGAGCCCCGAGTCTGGCTCCCTGCTCAGCGGGGAGTCTGCTTCTCCGTCTCCCTCTGCCTGCCACTCTGCCTACTTGTGCTCTCTCTCTTTCTCTCTCTCTCTGTCAAATAAGGAAATAAAATGGTTGCTTTTTTGTTTTTTTTTGTTTAAAAAAAGACTGACAGCACCAAGCATCGGCAAGGATAGGGAGCAGTTCTCACACACCGCTGATGAAGGCTTAGGTGAGACAACTCCTTAGGAAAAATGCCTGGCATTTTATCCCAAAGCCAAGTGTGTCTCAGCAACCACATTCCTGAGCACATACGCAGCAGAAGTGAGCACTTACATCCCGTCACCCAAGGGACACAACCAAGAGCGTTCATGGCAACTATCTGCATCACAGCCAAATAGTGGAAATGACCCAGGTATCTATCACGAGTGGAATGGATGAGTATTTGCCAGTGTATCCCTGTGAGAGGATATCACGCCGCACTGAAGACACCCGATTGTTCCATGTACCATGTGGCTGAAGGTCACACATATACAAGGAGGAGAAACAGGGCAACCACGAAGGGGGAAGCCTACCGGGATGCTGCAAGTTCTTTGTTGTTTATCCAGGTGCTGGTACGCAGGCAAAAGTTCACAGGCAAGAATTCATCAAGCTAAGCTTCACACCCAAGACTTTTGTAGGTAATCTTGTTATACCTCAATTAAAAAATAAAATGTTTCATGCCCCCAGCGGAACACATATTTCCGTGTATCATCTTTTCTCTGGCTTTATGCTGTTATCTTGCTTCTATTGTTGGTCTCTTTATCCTCCCTCACTGGGTCCCTGAAACTCTTTCAAGCCCTTTTGCAATGGGAGAAGTTAAAAACTGGAGAAGAAGAAAAAAGCTTGAGTCATTGTGTGCTTTCCTTTGCTTTAATGAAAGTGATTCTCTTTTTATTCCTTGAGCTTCATTGCTTTTTGTCCTAAATCAAGATTTTTCTCCGTCTGCCAATTGGCAAATGGGCCAATTTCTACCAATTGGCCTTAACATATACAAATCAGTTTCATAAATAAAAACAAAAGTGTTCCAGCCAACACAGCTTTGGTTTTCCATCCCCGGGCCCCTGCCCCACGGGGCTCTCCTGGCAGGAAAACGAGAACACTATCATTCTCTTCGACGCAGCATAAATTGCCATCTTTCCCTGGGTAAGTCTCAGATGCCGACTGCCAAAAGCAGGCCTCTGATTCATTCCACCGAGATTCCAGAGTAATCTGCCTCGCGGCTTGCAACCAGAGATGCCTTCAGCGGACCCCATTATAAATTAACATTTAATCCTGGCCCAGGGAATGCTGGGGCAGGAATAGGCCAGGAGGGCAGCTGAGCCCACCCCTGGGAAGCCAGGGAAGGGGCCCCGTCATAGCTCTGTGCCTTGTGGACCCCCCACAGTCTGGGGATAGTTGTGATTTCCAGCTTGGCTGGATTCAGGGCTCCATCGATGACATTGCGTGATCTCTGTTGGGGAGGGCGGGAGGCGGATCACAGCCTCTGTGACTTTTAGCTTCTTCCGCTCTCTGCTCCTGTTCCTTGGGGTGCCCAATGTGGTTTATCAACTCAGCAGGCTTCTGTGTGTCTCAAGCCCCTGCAGACTATAAGCTGGTGAGCACAAAGACCATGGGGGAACCCCCAGGGCCCAGCACTGTGCTGTGCACACAGCAGAAAGTCAGTCAGTGTCTGTCGAATGATTGAGTGAGGACGGACGCAAAAGAGGCTGCTGACCGGCTGGTTGTAGAGTGCCAGAGAGGACGAAGGGTCAGACATGACAGCTGGACAGGGACTCAGAGAACTGGTCCAGGCATAGTGCCATTTCCCAACTCGAAGGACGGAGGAGAAGGAGCAAGCAGTGCGGTGGGGGTTGGGGGGGATGGGAGTCCCACTTGGCAGTTTGTCTGCTCCTCCCCCCAAACCAGCACTACCAGAGGGAGATTCAGGGTGTCCACAATACCCTGAGAGCATGCTCAGATGGAATAATCCAGTAGAATCTTGGGGTCTATTGTTTCCAAGGGCAGGACCCCAGGCTCACCAGAAGAGATCAACCCTTCTTGAGATGCAAGTAGACGGTGGGGTCACCAGAGACAAACAGCTCCCAATGGAGAGAGATGGGCCAGGGCTTGGACCTGCCCCTCACACTCTGAGGGGCCATGGAAGTGGAGACTCTAACTCCATGGGTGGGCGTTCCCCGGGACTGGCCAGCCGGCCCACCGAAGGGCGACCGATCAGGAGAAAGCATCAGTGCCCACCAAGGCAAAGGCCGGCCCCCATCCCCCAGCTGCTGGACTTGGGCTGGCACAAGAGTGAGCTCGAGGGTAAGACTCCTGCCATGGCACGAATCCTGTTTCCAGAAGGAGGGGTGGAGTTTCACACGGAGAGACTTGGAGAAGGAATCAGATCGGGGGGAGGCAGGGCAGGGCAGTGGGGCAAGGGCTCCCCATCCTGGAAGACCCAAGTCCCGAGCCACACAAGGGAAAAGGCAAATATGTGAGTGTTGCAACTGCCGGGACAAGGGGTGCTATAATCCCCCAGGAGACAGCCTGTGTGCCATGGGGGACAGGGAACAGGGGAGGGGCTGGGCTCTGCCTGCAGCCGTCCAGCTGTCACAGAGAGGAGGACCTGGCCAGGCGGTGGGCTCCAAGGAGGGGATGTGGAGGGATCGAGTGACAGCAGAGCTAACATTCCCGCTGCGGAGGGAGCACTGCCAGAAAGGCCTGGGCACATTCCGGCTGGCTCAGCATTCACGACCTGCCAGGATCTGCCCCTTGTGCTTTTCTGACCGAAGGCGTTCCGTCCTCACAGGAGTCCCTGATGACCGTGCCATCCTCACTGTGGCCAGCCTCTTTGTCCTCACAGCCTGGGCACCCAGAGGCACACATCCACCACCCAAAATCACATGGCTAGGAAATAGCAGGGTGAGGGCTCCAACCCAGAAAGAGGGGCTCCTGAGACCACGTGAGGACCCCTTCTTGAGACCTGCCTTCGCAGCACACAGGATTGGAAAGCTGCCCAGGGCGGGGGTGGCCAGCAGCCTTGGTACCCCCGCCTCCCAATGGGGAACAGGTGCTCTGTGCAAGGCGGAGCCTTTAGTGTTGACTCTGATCGTCCTTTACTGGAGAATTCTGCATGCCCACACTCTGCCATGAACTTTGTGATCCCCTCAGTGGGTTCCTGGAAGGGCAAGCATTCCTTTATATACAATATACACATATATTGTGATTGTGAGGGAAAAAAATAGCCATATTCATGAGCTCAGCTCTTCACAGTGTCAGCCCCATGAGTGTGATCAACCCCCATGGCAACAGGGTGCAGAAGGTGTTAGGGCCCCTTCCAGAGCTGAGGAAACCGAGGCTCAGAGAGGTTAAGTGACTTGCCCAATATTGCACAGTGCGACTGTCAGACTTCTCCCTCAAGAACGTCTAAATCCAAAACCTAAGGAAGCATTATCTTGTGAAGAATAAGACTTTTATTTGGAGGAAGAACTATCTTTAAAATAATATTTTGTGATGGGTAGGAAGCAGTTCGGTGCTTTGAATCCAAGGAACCTACCCAAAATTGGAAGGTATTTCCTTTCCAAAACAGACTAAGTGGTTTTGCTGTTTTTGTGTGATTCTGTGAGGAGTCCCTCTGGTATATTCCACTGGGTGGGTCTGTGGCCCCGAGGCAGAGACGGGTAAAGCCCACTTTCTGCTGCTAAGCCTGGTATTCAGAGAGATGCCCAGGATATGCTCCAAGTTACCACTGAGTAAGAGGAAACTTTCCCACCATCTTGTAATTGCAGATTGCTGGGTAACTGAGCCATGAAAAACCATCATACCCATGTTTCTCCACTGGCCTCAGAGAAAAAATCCTGAAAGCAATTTGTTGTGGTGGAAAAAAGACTGTCTGCATGCCAGGGAGTTCTGGGGGTGCAGGAGAGGGGGCATTCCTGGGTTTGCTAAGAAAGTCTCCACAGAATCCATCCGTCTGGGAGCTCGGGTGAGGGAAACCATCTCCTTTCCCAGCTTCTGCCGCCTGCGGGCTGCTGACCACAGATAAGTTACTAAACTTCTCTGTGACTCAGTTTCCCTAGACATAATATAGGGGCATTGAGACCCACCTGCCAGGGCAGTTTGGGGAGATAAAAACATGCCAGAGGTAAAGCACCTCACCCAGTCCTGAACACGGCAAGCTCTGACAAATGTTGCTTTCCTGACCCTCCAAAGCACATCCCCTCCACCCACTCCGGGGACACCTAGTTTCCACTCCAGAACAGGAGTGTTCCCATGGCTCCAAACATGTGGGCACTCCTTCAGAGACGGGAAACAAGACTCAGACTGAAGTCGTCTCGTGGAAAAAGCCAGAAGTGAAACAGGAACAGACTATAGGTCAGTTAAAGTATGGGGACACCTGTGAGGCTCCCCAGTCCTGTGTGTGTCCGCAGCAAGGAAAGAGGCAGCCTTTCATTCCTCTGACAAGGCAGCCTGCATGCACTGCTTCCCCAGCTGGGTGGCTGGAGGAGGGGAGCCGGCATTCTACTTTTCCAGCAAATCACTGAAGAATTCTGTGCTCAGTAGCAGGAAGTTCCCATCTCCTTCTTGAGATCCCCTTCATGCACATGTGAACCTACCCCCGTCACCACCCCACAACTGTTTGGATCCTGGGAGGCATCCTCAGTCTGGAAGGGGTTATTCTTGCTTCTGAGGTCTCTTTGGGGAAGTGGAGTCTCTCTCTCTACCCATGTCATTGCTCCTCATGGCCACAAGATGTCACTGTTGAAAATGGGCTTGGTGCAGTTTGGTTAAGGACCATTGCCCCTGCTGCTGGCAAGCTCTCCTTGTTGGGGCTTCCATGGGCCCCACTGTGGGCACCAACAATACAAGTCTAGTGGCTCACATTCCCACAATCTCAAGCTCAGCCACTGCTCCTCCAAACATAATCACTGTGCGACTGGCTCTAGAAGGATTTTCAAAATAGGTCCTACCCAACTTCTGTCCCACCAGTTTTCTCCCTGCTAACCTAACCATCTGTGATGGCTAATTTTATGTGTCAACTTAGCAGGGCCATAGAGCTGATATTTTGTTAAAGGTTATTCTGGATGTTTCTGTGAGAGTTTTTGGATGAGATTAACATTTAAAAGGATGGACTTTGAGTAAGGAAGATTATCCTTCAAAACTTGGGTGGGCCTCATCTGATCAGTTGAAGGTCTGGATAGAACAAAAGACTGACCTCCTCCAGGCAAGAGGGAATTCTGTCAGCAGACAGCCTTTGGACTCAAACTGCAACACTGCCTCTTCCCTAACTCAGCCTGACATTCCATCCTGTGGGTTTTGGGCTTTTCAGCCCCATATCATGGGATTCAATTCCTTAAAATAAATCTTTTTCCATATATACATATATCTGATTTGTTCTTTTTTTTCTGGAGAAACATGACGAATATAGCCTCCATCCCCATGTTGACCAGGCCACCAGTGCTGACTCCCTTGACTGCCATCAAGTTCCTTATGGGCCCCAATGCCTTTTCTAGCCTGAGGATCTTGATTGGGGTGACCACAGTGTTTCCAACAGTTTCCTTCAATGTGGAATCTCAGAGAACAGGGACCTGGGTCAGGCTATGCAAGGACAGCCGCACCTTCCTCCCTGTTGTCTGAGCAAAAATGAGGACCCATTTTCCTTGGAGTTACAAACTCATAGAGGCCCCTTAAAGACTCTTTGCCCCATCTGTCAGAGGCTGAGAATCCCAGGCTAGCTGCTGGGAGCCCGAAGCGATCACAGACAGGATCAGAGCTGGCTGTGGGCCTGCTGAGCACACTTTCCACACACTTCCTCACCTGCCTGGATTCTCTGCTAATTCTGGGAGGTGGATGTTGTGCCTTTTGCAATGAACAGGAGGCTTTAGTGAAACGAGTCCCTCCTCCAAGGTCACCCTGCTGGTCAGCGGCAAAACTAATATGCCCCACAGAGTCCATAATGTTTTTATAAAAATATTATTTTTAATAGAAAAGTACAATTGGATTTGTGCCTTAATCTCCAGCCTACTTTAGCCATCTTGGGTCCAGACTACACTCCAAACTTTTATAAAACCATTTTGGGTCAATGAAGCCAAGAACAAAACAGCTTCTAGGGAGTGCACTAAGCAATGCCAAGCTATTAACTTCCAGCAAATGTTAACCGTGATGCTGATGAAAATTTGATAATATCTATTATTTATCATAATGTTCCCCCATCATCCCTTTATGAAGAATGGATGGAGGCCCAGAAATCCTAATTGCCATGCTTCTTCCAGATGGGAAAAGTAATAATTTTCTCTGTCCTGCCTTTTCTGTAGTCGAACAAAGTTTATAGAGAAATCAAGGCTTATTCCATCTGGTTGCTATGGAAAAGCAGGAAGTTCTGACCGTGTCCCAAATCTCTGGGATTGGTCTGCCATGAGCTAGACATCTGATGTTGGGAAGCCACTTCATCTTTCTGGGTTGCAGTAAAAACCAGAGACCTAACTGGAGTGCTCCAAAGTCCTTTCCAAGTCCCACAGGCCATCAGGCTCTGTCCTGCAACACCCCTGGGGGGTTTCCCTGGGGTTTCCCCTGGAGGCAGAAGGCTGCTCTGGAAAGACCACTGTCCCTAGGCCTGTTGCGGCCAATACCCATAACACCTTCATAATCAGAGCATTTACGAGGCCCAGATGCTGCTCCTGGCTCTAACACCATTGGCTATGAAATCTTGGACAGCTCATTTAATATCTTGGCATTTCCTTATCTACATTTTCCACATTGGTAAGGTAGAGACGATGACGCCAGGCCCAAGCCTACCATCAAAATAGGAAACAGCTTCTTCTAAAGCATTACAGAGCTAGAGGGTAGAACAGTCCACCAAGAATCACTTTGAACACAAGGTCCAGCTGCCTCCTCATCGCTCCCCCAACCCCCAAGTCCTCGGTCATTACAAGGTTTTTGTGTAAACACTGCCCACCCCGCAGGCCAACTCCAGGCTGGTGGGGGTGGGGGCAGGGGGAGGTTTCTCATATGAGGGTCCTTAGCAACCCCAGGGGACTGCCTGTGTCCTTGAGGGAGAGGAGATCCATCTGATCAGCCAGAGAAGGGTGCTTATCTCATGAAGCTCAGAATGTCCACTCTCCAGAAGCATGGGGAAATCCTTCTAATAGACTCAGGAAGGACTAGAACTGGTGAAGTTTCTTAAGATCAGTTTTTCAGATCAATCTGTATCTTCCAAAATGCCCTGCCCCTCACATACCCTCGAAGCTCCCAGAAGAAAGGAAAAGCCACATGGCCCATGATGCTAGGCCCAGGACAGCTGTGTCCAGGAGAGCATGAGGCCTGGTTTATGAATACCAGTACCCCAGCAGGGAAGCGAGGAAACCAGAACGTGTATGCCCACTCACCAAGGGCAGGGTCTTGTCTGAGCTCTGGAAAATGGGACTTGTTTCAAAGAAAGGAGAAATCTGTGCTAAAATTGGTACCAAGGGTTGCCATAGCCACGTAAAGATTCATCTCCTTGCATCCCAGAGGCCTTCTCCCCAGGTATGGTCCAAGTGAACACCAGACAACCATGAGACTCAAATATCTCACAAGGAGGTCTACGTGAAACATGGATGTTGGCATCAATGTGTTTCTAAAAAGATTCATCTGCACAGATGGCTATCTCTCCTGTTCTGTGAGCTGATCCTCCATGAGAATCTTTACTGAGGAGCAGTAACTTTGCACAGATTTTGCACTAATGAAAAGGAGAAAACGAGGCAGGGACCCAAGGGCTGACTCCTCAGTCTGACTCCTGGCCTCTGGCTTCAGCAACCGGGCAAGTGAGGTGGTCGTGTCTCTGTTGGCAGCACTGGAGAAGGAGCTTGGGGGAAAGAGGGCATGAGGTCCGTTTTGGAATTTTGGAGGCTAACCTTCCAGGGCTAAGACGGAAAAGTCAGTGGGTCAATGGTTCAGTACTTAAGCGTGCAAGAATCGGTCCAGACACAGACTGTGTATTGACATTGCAATTCCGGACACCCAAGGCCTGAGTCCCAGAATTTACATCACTCCCAGGATGTGGGACAAGACTCCAGAATTGATGGAGAACTGGCCCCAAAGAGACTGCTTTAAACCGGAAGTGACGGAGTTACCCTGAAATGGCTGAGAAAATGTTACCACCAACCGTGGAGCTGGGAGATTTGATGACAAGCTGAGGTCAGTTGTTGAACACGTCCTGAGAAGAGAAACGGGGAGAGACAGGATGCGAGGCAGGAGGGCCCAGAAAATCACCAAATATTGCCGCAAAAATGGAGACAAAAATGCCTCCCTTTCTCACCCCACAGAGAAATACAGTGACAAAATGCCACTTCCAAACTCAAACTTTGTAGGCATTCTGCAAACTCAAAGATACATCTCCCTAATTTAGTGAAATCTTATCATTGTTTAAAGTAAGTGTTTTACTTTGGAGCATGAGTTTCTAGACCCTCACTGAATGTTGTTTAGCTATCTCTTGGGCAGTAGTCTCCAAATTTTAGGTTCTGATGCTCATTTAGTAAAAACAGATCTGCACTGTTAATACACGTTGATGAATTTCTTTATAAATCCAATACGTGCTCTACTTTTATTGGCTGATATTCAAAGACATAATAAACAGCATTGGGCAAAACTTAAAACCATGAAAACAGTAAAAAAAAAAATCAGTGTTTAACAGTGGTTTGGAGGGAGAAAGATTGACTAAGCGGAGCAGAGCAGGAAGGACAGTAAGGCAGCAAAAAATCTGATACTGTAACAGCAGATACACAGCTGTATACATTTGTCAAAACCTATGGGATGTACACTTGACCCTTGAGCGAGTGCGTGGTTGGATATCCGTGTTTAGCTTTCAACTCCCCCAAAACTTGACTCCTTGTAGTCTACTGTTGACCTGAAGCCTTACCAATAACATAAACCACGCGGGGACACATGTTTCGTATGTTACAGTATTACATACTGTATCCTTACAATAAAGTAAGCTAGAGGAAAGAACATGTTACTAAGAAAATCACAAGAAAGAAAAAATACCTTTACAGGAGTGTACCGTAAGAAATCCGCACGTAAGCAGACCTATTGAGCTCAAACCCGCGTTGTTAAGGGGTCCCCCGCACAATGCAAATGATAAATGCTATCAATGATGAGGTTTAAGGATCACTAGCTAAACAATATTAACCTCATCCGTTGTGACAAACGTAGCACATCCATGCAGATGTTAACATTAGAGGCACCTGCCAGCAAGCAAGGGTGACATTTGGGAACGGTCCCCATTCTGTTATTCTGTAAAATTAAAAGTGTTCTAGAAAAAAAAATAAAGCCTATTAATTTAGGAAAACAGTTTGCTGACGAGTGATTTCATTCAAGAACTTTGCATTGTTTCAAACCATTTAAACTTCCTCCTGAAAAGTTTTTTTTTTTAGCAACTCCAGTGGAATGCATTTGACCGTCTGCATTTATTCTAAAGCAAAGCCGGCTGGTGTAATCCTTGTGGAAATCCATAGGCCAACCCCATTCTGACATTGTGAAAATCCGTTTCTTAGAATCATTTCTATTCCAAAGTGAATTCGATCTGCTTTCTTTTCATTGACCGCAGGGAGTTATTCTAAGGGGGTGGTCTCCTGGTTCTTTTTGTTATTTCTGGAGTTTAAAATAAGCTCTGTGTTGTTATGGAGGAGAGGAGGTACATGAAAAGCTTAACGGGTTCCATTTCATGTTCCAGAATTCAAATATTTCAAAATCAATTATTCAGTGCTTTGAGAGTCTTCGAAATGCATCCTGTAAGTCATAACAGAGCGGCTGCAGGGCAGGAGGGCTGGAATGGTCTCTTTGTTGTCATTCCGAAGGCTGCTTACATGTTCCGGGCTCTAGATCTGTGGGAGCGCAAGTCAACGTTATCCCCCTCTTGTGTTACCTACGCTCTATCTCTGTTTTTCTCTTCCAGGCAGCCCTGAGCACTGTGAGTAGACTCATGTCTGCACCCCTAGCACACTCCTACCCCTTCCTAGATGATTCTGTTCTCAGGGATGCCTGGTGCATAGATAACAGCCAAAAAAGAGCCACCAGGCTCACCCGAGCACCTGAGACATGCCAGACACTGTTCTGAGACTGGAAACAGTCTCAAGAGTTGGATGTTATGATTGTCCCATTTTCCAGATGAGGAAATTGAGGCCAGAGACAGTAAGTAGCTCTATGCTTAAAAAAAAAAAAAATTGAGTGACAAGACTCCACCGTGGGCCCACTTGAATCTTTGCTGTGCTGGTGAGGAGGGAAGGGGCTGAGCTCTGGGACAGGCTGCTGGGGCTCCAATACCCAGCTTGGCCAGGGAGGAGAGGAGTGGCCATTCTTCCGCTGCCTCTTTGCCAGTCGTTGATGCCATTTTCCTGAGAGCCTACTGTGTGCCTGGAACTGTTTGAGAGAATTGGGATGTGTTTACGAATCAGAGAGAGATCACTGCCTTTGAGGAGTTGCTGTTCTTATGGAATGAAGCAGACAACACACAATAAATTCAGTTCACATATGGTGGATTATTAGTTTCAGGGGTAGAGGTCAGTGACTCAACAGTTGCATATAACCATCACGTGCCCTCCCTAATGCCCGTCCCCCAGTTACCCCATCCCCGCCACCGACCTCCCCTCCAGCAACCCTCAGTTGGTTCCCTAGAGTTCAGCATCTCTTATGGTATGTCTCCCTCTGTTTTCCTCTTATTCTATTTTTCCCTCCCTTCCCTTATATTCCTCCATTTTGTTTCTTAGATTCAACATATGAGTGAAATTATATGGTATTTGTCTTTCTCTGACTGACTTACTCCATTTAGCATAATACTCTCTAGCTCCATCCACATCACTGCAAATGGCAAGATTTCATTATTTTTGATGGCTGAGTAGTATTCCATTATATATATATATAATCTCCATTCATCTGTTGATGGACATCTGGGCTCTTTCATAGCTTGGCTATTGTGGACATTGCTGCTATAAACATTGGGGTGCAGGTGCTCCTTTGAATCACTGTTTGTATTCTTTGTAAATAACTAGAAGTATAATTACTAGGTCATAGAGTGGTTCCATTTTTAACTTTTTGAGGAACCTCCATACTGTTTCCCAGAGTGGCTGCACCAGCTTGCATTCCCACCAACAGTGTAGGAGGGTTCCCCTTTCTCCACATTTTCACCAACATCTGTTGTTTCCTGTCTTGTTAATTTTAGCCATTCTGACTGGTGTGAGGTGGTCTCTCATTGTGGTTTGGATTTATATTTCCCTGATGCCGAGTGATGTTGAGCATTTTTTCATGTGTCTTTTGGCCATTTGGATATCTTCTTTGGAGAAATATCTGTTCATGCCTGTTGCCCACTTCTTGACTGGATATTTTGGGTCTGGGGTGTGGAATTCGAGAAGTTCTTTATAAATTTTGGATACTAGTCCTTTATCTGATAGGACATTTACAAATATCTTTCCCATTCCATAAGTTGCCTTTTAATTTTGTTGACTGTTTCCTTTCCCATGCAAAAGTTTTTTTTTTATCCTGATGAAGTCCCAGTGGTTCATTTTTGCTTTTGTTTTTCTTGCCTTTGGAGATGTGTCTAGCAAGAAGTTGCTGAAGCCAAGGTCACACAGGTTGCTGCCTGTGTTCTTCTCTAGGATTCTGATAGATTCCTGTCTCACAGTTAGGTCTTTCATCCATTCTGAGTCTATTTCTGTGTATGGTATAAGAAAGTGGTCCAGTTTCATTCTTCTGCATGTGGCTGTCCAATTTTCCTAATACCATTTGTTGAAGTCCTAAATAATTTTTGAATGAACAGCCCCATAGTTTTATTTTGCATTGGGTTCCACCAATTATGGAATGCGTTCTGGCTCCAGAAGCTGAGAGAAATTTCCGGAAGGTACAGGGGATGGGGAGAGGCTGGATAGAGAGTGAGGCAGCCTAAAGCATTAACTGGGTGGTCAGCACAGGCCTCCTTCAGAAGATGTTCAGGGTCTGGGGTGTATTCATTTTCAAGGGCTGACATAACAAATTACCAAAACTTGGTGGCTTCAAACAATAGAAATGATTGCCTCAGTATTCTTGAGACTAGAAGTCCAAAATCAAGGTGTTGGCAGGGTTGGATCCTTCTGGAGGCTCTGAGAGAGAATTTCCCTGTTCTTCTTCTCCATGTCCGTCCATAGCTTTCTCAGGCTGTTGGCAATCCTTGGCATTTCTTGGCTTCTAGACATGTCATTCCAGTCTCTGTCTCCTTCTTCACATGGCCCTTCTTTGAAGTCTCTGTGTGTCTTCTCTTCTTAGATGACCTCCATCATTGGACTTAGGGCCCAATCTAACCCAGTATGACCTCATCGTAAGTAATTACATCTGCAATGATCATATATCCAAATAAGGTCACATTCACAGACACTGGGGGTTAGGACTTCAACTTATCTTTTGGGGGGGACACAATTCAACCCATAACAAGAAGTCAATCCAGGTATATGGAGAGAAGGGTGTTCTAAGTGGAGATAATAGGTGTTGCAAAGGCCCTGTTGTTGGTATGTATCTCACATATTTGAGGAAGAGCAGAATTGTGCTGCTGGACCCTTAGGTACTCCAGAGGGAGACCTACTAGACCTGCTAGAACCTAGGTGCTCCAAAAAGAGACAAGACCAAACCCAATGCCAGCCTCCTGCAGCAGTGCATCATGGGAGACCACAAAGCAATCAGACAACAGCCAGTGAACAGGGGTCTGTGTGCCCGTACAAAGAGGCCACATTTTCCTCCATCTCATGCTCAGGAAGAGGGACTCAGTATGGGGATACAGAACAAGTATATATGTGATTAGGAGGGTGCCTTGGTTTGGGGTCCTCTGGAAGCAACCTCTGAGGTAGTCCTTGGGTGCAGATGGGAATCAGAAAGAACCCACCTGAGAACTGATCCAACAGGCGATGAAGCTGTTGGGCTATATACCCACAAACTCCCACCTTTCCTCGAGGGGCATCAAGTCTCCAGCACCTCAGAAGCCCTCGGTTGGAGAAGCAGAGAAGACCTCAGGGGTCCAGGTGGGCAGCTGGCAGCTTCTGGAACTGTCGACGGTGGCAGCAGGTAGGCTCAGAGGGCCCCGGGATGGCACCCAGGGTTTGTGGAAGCTGGGCTGAATGAGGACAAGAGTACAACCACAGCCTGAGTTGTCCCTAATGAGTGAGCAACTCTCCTGCCCCATGGTTGGTGCTGAGAGGACATCAAGGCACAGAGGAAGAGGGGCAGTCCGCACAGCTCTGTCAGAAAGATAGGCCACTTTCTGGTGGCAGCATACACTAGAAGCCAATTCCAGAGCCCTAACTCCTTAATCAGGCACAGAACCGATCTGTCTATACTTCCTAACTGCCTCCCCAGTGTCAGGCCCGGCTCTGAGCAGAGAGAAATGGGAAGAACCTGTGCTCCCCGAGTGTGAGAGTGAAAGGAGGAGATGGTTCCGTGAGGCTCCTGTGTGACAGTGGAGAGCCCGGGCTGTGGCAGAATGGAGGGCCGGCCCAAACCACCAGTGTGCGCTGGGAGGAGGCCGGCAGGGGAGGGAGGCAAGGAGAGTCCCAAAAGGAAACATGTGGAGTTGAAGTACACCAGAAGGAGAAGCTGGGGAAAGGGTGCACCGGGTGGAGGAACCAGCCTGTGCACGGTGAGGAGGCCTCTACAAACAAAAAACGCCGCCCCCACATCCTCTCTGCCGGATTGCGTTCGAGATACAGCCGCGCGTGTTCGTTTCTGAGTCCCCAACCCTGGGCTCCTGGTGACAGGTTCAGGGCTGGCTCACGTCTCTGTACCCAGCGCCAGAGAAAAGGCCAGGCCCACGCTGAAAACTCAGTGGGTTCACGGTCCTGGGAGATGAACTCGGGGGTCCACCCAGAGGAGGAACACACATGCCCCCAGAGGCCAGCCCCCTCTGTCAGGCTGCGGATGGCGGACAGCCGTAGGATGCCTTCCTGGCGAGGCCCAGCCATCTGCTCCTGGCCTCCCCGTGCTTGCTGCAGTCTGTAAGGGGGCATGGCCAGCCCAGCTCATCTCAGAGAGTCCACGCTGCATGGCAGGGCAGAAGAGGGCTCGGCACAGCCCTCCATGGGATCTTTTTACCGCGTGAGCCAACAAGCAAAATCAGGCAAGGGTGAGAGAAAGAAAGAGAGCATACTAAGTAGACCTACCCACAGGAGCCACGGACAGAGTGTAACCCAGAGTCTTTAATTCTTTGTGGGTCACAGGGGCCTTTGACAGTCCAGCCAGGCCTAGGCATTCTTCTTGGGAAAAGGGGAAAAATTATATATATAATATACATTATATTCTATATGTTTAATACATATTATTTATATATATATTATATATAATAAAATACAGAGGATTATCAAGGAAAGTAATTATATTAAAATAGTATTATCTAAATTAAAAACCACATTTGTGAAATGGTAATATAGGTGGTGCTTTCTTAACACATTAAAAGACACCTAGTTTCTGACCTAATAAGACCCTAATTTCTCAGCAACCCCACCTCTGGGTATGCATCCAAGGAAACGAAATCACCACCTGGAAGAGATGTCTGCAACAATCTGTTTCTTGTAGCATTACTTACAGTAGCCAAGACATAGATAGAACCAACCTATGTGTCCAGTGGCAGACAAATGGATAAAGAAAAAAACTGCATCTATCAAGTCTGTTACATATATATAATGGAATATTACTTTGCGATAAAAAAAAAGAAGGAAATCCTGCCGTTTTCTACCACCTGGATAAAACCTGAAAGCCTGACACTGAGGGCAACAAGACAAGGACTCTGTGATGTCACTCATCTGTGGAATCTAAAAAGGTCAAACTCAGAAACTGCAAATAGAATGGGGGCTGCCAAGGTCCGGGGGTGTAGAAGAAATGGGGAGATGCTGCTCAGAGGGTACAAACTTGCGGTACTAAGAGGAAGAAGTTCCAGGGTGTGGCGTACAGCGTGGCCTTGACAGTTCCTAACAGGGTATGATCTGCTTGAAAGTTGCTGAGAACAGATCGTAAATATTCTCACCAAACACACACACACAAAGGGGAGCTATGTGGGGTGATGGAGGTGTTAACTCACTTTATTGTGGAAATCATTCTACGAGCTATGTGTGTTCCAAATCATCAGGCTGCCCACTTAGAACTTACACAATGTTATATGCCAATTACACCTCAATAGAGCTGGGAGGGAGAGGGGGGAGTCCTAATTTCTAAATAGTGAATACTTAGTGGTAAAAACCACACGATGTGAAATTGCTCTAACATCTTTGAGTGACAAGTTCAAAGGTACTGCTCATCTTACTGGGGTTTGTTGTCTAGAATTGTAAGTGAAGGAAATACTAAATTTCAATTCAAGGTTAGTAAAACTAATTTGTTCTCCTGCTGATCCTGTCTTGAGGATAGCTGCTTCTCTACGTGTTGTTTCCATGAAAAAACCACCCCACCACCACCATCACCATCATCCCCTTTGATCCTGGAGGGAGACTGCAAGGTCTCTGTTACTTGCAACCAGAAAAAAAAAAAAAAAAAAAAAAAAAAAAAAAAACTGGTAAAAAGCACAAGCTGCACATCTACCCTTTGCCGGGATATTGGCAGTGCCTGAACATCCAGTCGTTTCCTCCATCCACAGTGGGAACATCAGGACATCTCCTTCTGTGTCAGTCCGTGCCTGTAAAAGCAGGAAAGGAGCCAAGCATTTGGGAAGCCCTCGTGGGGGCCAGGAATCAGGCTGGAGGCCTCACAGTAGCCCTGCAAGCCAAGTGACCCAATTTGCAGATGAGGAAGTCAAGGCTCCGAATGGCCGGAGACTTGTCTGAAGTCCCACAAGAAAAGGGAGTGACGCCAGCATTCCATTTCAGGTCTGGCTCGAAGTCCGCCTACTCCCGTGCATTTTATCAATGGAACAAGAAAGGATTTTACACCGTGTATGGCGTTTCCGTTCAAGCATGTGATTCCATTTAGAAAATTTGAACCCTGTCATCTTGTAATAATTGTCTTGTTTCGTGGGAAAATGATACATACCCAGCCATCTTCTTTGAATCTGAGAACCTCCACAGATTGCTCTGGATAGGCAATTTTAGTGGTCTGCAAAAGCCACCGACTGCAAAACATGAGCCTATGCCATGAGACCTGTTCTATTTTCCAAATTCCCTTTGGACAATCTGCAACGTCACGGTCTTTGTTGGACAGCCAGACAGATTTGGAAGCAATGTCAGGCCTGCCTCAGCTATAATCCAGCAGGCTGCGAACCTGCTAGCGGGCTGGACGGTGTGCGCTGCCGCCCCCCGCCCCGACCAAAAAATATTTCCACACCCTAATCCCTGGAACCTGTGAATATTACCTTATATGGTAAAAAAAAAAAAAAAAGTAAATATTATCTTACATGGCAAAAGATATGATTAAGTTAAAGGTTGAGAGGAGATGCTCACACTAGATTATCTAGATGGACCCTAAGTCCAATGACAAGTGTCCTTAGGAACAGCTAGGCAGAGGGGGATTTCACACACACACACACATACACACACACTCACGACACAGGGAGGTGGACCCGAGTGAATATTAGAGCCATGTGTCTGCAAACCCAGCAACACTAAGCCTGCCCACAGCCCCCAGGAGCTGGAGGCAGCAGGGACCTGAATCTCCCCTTGAACTCTTGGAAGGAGTGCCGTCCTCCTCCTCCTGGATTTTGGACTCCCCGCCTCCAGAATGGGGAGAGAATAAATTTGTATTGTTTTAAGTCACCAGGTTGCGGTAATTCGTTACAGCAGCCATGGAACACGAATGCAAACCCCAACAAATGGAAACCCTAACACACTGTCTCTCCACCACACGGAATCATGAAACAACGTACTTCTCCTTCTCTCAGATTTGGGAGGTTGGCCCACCCTACCATTAGAACTCCTTGCTAATCATCTGTCCCCCAGGCAAGGACAACATTGACCTTGTTTATCCTATATCCCCAGAGCACGGTGAGTGCATACTGAGTTGAATTATACACCTTTACCACCAAGCAGTTGGGGTTCACATGTCAGGCCCATGGGTTCATATCTCAGCCCCTCTGCCTGCTATGGCCCATGAACTTCAGACAGCTCCTTTCAGAGTCTCCTTTGTACAACAGAGGGGACAGGTACAATCTCATCAGGCTGCCATGAGGATTGAATGAAATACGGCGGAAAATTTATGCAGCAACACCCAGTGCACAATGGAACCCCGGTATGTCTGTTATTTTCATGAATAATTACAAAAAGAAGAAAACGAGCAGTATTATGAATAGTTGAAGGAAATCTGGATTATATATCAGAAAACCAAGTTTTCATTGCTTTCTTTTTTGGGGGGGGCTCCTTTTTCTAACTTAGATAGGTGGTTATTATTGAGTGGGTTTTCTCCAAGTAAACTCGAGGATGGGGACTTGGGTACAGGAGTTGTCTGGAAGCACCCACAGAATCAGCACCTGTGAGGGAGCAGAAAGGGAGCACTGGGCAGAGGGGAAGCTGAACTGCAATGTGTTCCCAAAAAGGCCTCCACCAGTCCCGAAGGCTCAAGCACCTGAGCTGGGAGGATGGCTGAGACAAGGGGGGCCCTCTGTGTTGCCAAGGGCATTTCCCCAAAGGAGACTCCACAGAAGGTTGTCACAGCCACCCCACACCTGAGTCACTGAGTGCTTTTGTCCTGAGGGAGACTGGATAGCACGGCATCTGTTACACGGGCTTAGGACTTGAACTTTGTTTCTCTGCTAGTAGATGCCTTTAAGGCTAAAAATCTCCCTCAAAGTATGTCTTTAGCTGCATTTCACATGTTTTTTTTTTTAAGATTTTATTTATTTATTTGATAGAGACACAGCGAGAGAGGGAGCACAGCAAGGGGAGTAGGAGAGGGAGAAGCAGGCCTCCCATGAGCAGGGAACCCGACGTGGGGCTCAATCCTAGGACTCTGGGATCATGACCTGAGCTGAAGGCAGACACTTAACTGACTGAACCACCCAGGCACCCCTAAATCTAACTTTTTTTCTGATTTTTTAAAAATTTATTTTTTATTTTTATTTTTTATAAACATATATTTTTATCCCCAGGGGTACAGGTCTGTGAATCGCCAGGTTTACCCACTTCACAGCACTCACCCCAGCATATACCCTCCCCAATGTCCATAACCCCACCCCCCTCTCCCAACCCCCCTCCCCGCAGCAACCCTCAGTTTGTTTTGTGAGACTACGAGTCACTTATGGTTTGTCTCCCTCCCAATCCCATCTTGTTTCATTTATTCTTCTCCTACCCCCTTAGCCCCCCATGTTGCACTTCCTCATATCAGGGAGATCATATGATAGTTGTCTTTCTCCGACTGACTTACTTTGCTAAGCATGATACCCTCCAGTTCCATCCACATCATCGCAAATGGCAAGATTTCATTTCTTTTGATGGCTGCATAGTATTCCATTGTGTATATATACCACCTCTACCTTTTCCATTCATCTGTTGATGGACATCTAGGTTCTTTCCATAATTTGGCTGTTGTAGACATTGCTGCTCTAAACATTTGGGTGCACGTGCCCCTTCGGATCACTACATTTATATCTTTAGGGTAAATACCCAGTAGTGCAATTGCTGGGTCATAGGGTAGCTCTATTTTCAACATTTTGAGGAACCTCCATGCTGTTTTCCAGAGTGGTTGCACCAGCTTGCATTCCCACCAACAGTGTAGGAGGGTTCCCCTTTCTCCGCATCCTCGCCAGCATCTCTCATTTCCTGACTTGTTAATTTTAGCCATTCTGACTGGTGTGAGGTGATATCTCATTGTGGTTTTGATTTGTATTTCCCTGATGCGGAATGATTTGGAGCATTTTTTCATGTGTCTGTTGGCCATCTGGATGTCTTCTTTGCAGAAATGTCTGTTCATGTCCTCTGCCCATTTCTTGATTGGATTATTTGTTCTTCGGGTGTTGAGTTTGCTACGTTCTTTATAGATTTTGGACACTAGCCCTTTATGTGATATGTCGTTTGCAAATATCTTCTCCCATTCTGTCAGTTGTCTTTTGGTTTTGTGAACTGTTTTCTTTGCTGTGCAAAAGCTTTTGATCTTGATGAAATCCCAATAGTTCATTTTTGTCCTTGCTTCTCTTGCCTTTGGTGATGTTCCTAGGAAGATGTTGCTGCGGCTGAGGTCGAAGAGGTTGCTGCCTGTGTTCTCCTCAAGGATTTTGATGGATTCCTTTCTCACATTGAGGTCCTTCATCCATTTTGAGTCTATTTTCGTGTGTGGTGTAAGGAAATGGCCCAATTTCATTTTTCTGCATGTGGCTGTCCAATTTTCCCAACACCATTTGTTGAAGAGGCTGTCTTGTTTCCATTGGACATTCTTTCCTGCTTTGTC